>NC_133327.1:577028735-577341235 GCF_042186555.1 Aquarana catesbeiana
CTTAACTAATCAAGAGTCTGCTACAAATGTTATGTTGATTTTTGGTTTGACCAGCCTGGTACTACAGGCTACATTTAGCTAAGACTCTAAAGAAAAAAAAGAAAAGATATAGCATCTTTTCTTTTTTTTTGTAGCCTGTATTTGATTCAATATGATATTACAATATTAAATAAGTTATTTATTTACATTGTAAAGATTTTTGGTTTTTCTGCTATATAAGAACTATATGTTTACGGGAATATTCAATTTGCAAAAAATACATACCTTTTAGGTAATATTGCCATTTACCGGCAAATCTCTTATGGGCCCTCAAATAGCTGGAGACTCTAATGCAAGCTTCTCAATACCCATAACAGTATACTTGAATCCAGCATCATTAAACTTTTCCACTATTTCAATCCCTGAAGAAGTGGGGTCAGTGAGACCCCAAATGTGTTGGGTGATATGTATTACCTTTGCTGGTAATAGTAAAGGCCTACTGCACTTACTTAGGACCAGTGTGGTTCATTCATCCTTCTAAATTTCTTACTATTTACATTTTGCAGACCCACCTGGGCCAAGCAGATCCAAAAGCTAACTTATCATTCAAGTTTTAACTATACTTCTATTAAAATAACTTCTCTCAACCTCGATAATGACTCACCTAACATTCCCAGAATTGCTGAAGTTAGGGACACATAAGAAAATGATAGAAGTAATGAGGGATAGCACTAGGGTTACCAGCTCATCCCTTTAAACCCAAACACATATGAATTACATAGGTTCTGAAGCTAATTTAATGCAGATAAGGCACCAAGTGAGTTTAATTACCACCTCAATCAGCCACAGAACCTGTGTAGTTAATATGTGTTCACTTTTAAAGGGATGAGGTGGCAACCCTAGGTAGCAGAAGATTGGCTGGTTAAAATCAAGGTAATACTAGTAAGGGGCAGGCGTGGATAGTAAAGAGTAGGTGGCAGTGCTAAGGAGCAGATAAGTCAAGGTAGGAATTATCAGGAACAGTAGGCTACAGTAGGTAAGCGTGTATTGGAAGGGGTGCCACATTTGAAGGCCTTCTCATACATTGCACTAATCTTATTTTGCTTTTCTCTCACACAAGCCCCAGTAATTCTTGCCAGTTAAAATTGTCAAATAACCCCACTTGGGAGATCTACTGCCTTAGTGATGACCAGTGAGGTAATGGAAAGTGAGGTAAATACTCAATAAAAGCTGACATTGACATTACCCTTTTCTATTATCTCTGGAGTTCAACTTTAAACACTGTGACAGGCACACACAATCCACTATGATCGATGTGGGAAATTTGACAAAGCTGAGATGTATTAGTGATTGTATTGCATGCTAAAAATATACACTATTGTTGTTTGTATTTTAGTTTGCATTGAGTGGGTCCCTTATTGAGAACCTAGAATTGAATGTGATACATATACAAGTGATATGTTTATTTTAAAAGTGGTAGCAAACTCAATCGCCATTAATCTAAATAAATACCAGGGAAGTACATTAAATCATCATTAAATCATCACAATGCCGATCACCATATAATTGCCAGAAAAATCTATAATTATAATGCCCCGTACACACCGATGGAAAATGTCCGATCGGAGCGTGTTGTCGGAAATTCCGACCGTGTGTGGGCTCCATCGGACATTTTCCATCGGATTTTCCGACACACAAAGTTGGAGAGCAGGAGATAAAATTTTCCGACAACAAAATCCGGAAATTCCTATCGTGTGTACACAAATCCGACGGACAAAGTGCCACGCATGCTCAGAATAAATAAAGAGATGAAAGCTATTGGCCACTGCCCCGTTTATAGTCCCGACGTACGTGTTTTACGTCACCGCGTATAGAACGATCGGATTTTCCGACAACTTTGTGTGACCGTGTGTATGCAAGACAAGTTTGAGCCAACATCCGTCAGAAAAAATCCTAGGATTTTGTTGTCGGAATGTCCGAACAAAGTCCAACCGTGTGTACGGGGCATAAGTGTTAATTTGCTTACTGTGTTTGCTTTGTGTTCCAGGAGAAGCTGGGGCCATATTGAGCCTCCTCTTCCACATCCAACATGCTAATACTTCTTCCCTTTCTCTATGATGATGGCCTTAGTAACACCCCTGTGACGTGGCTAGTCACATGGGGTTTTTCAGAACTCAGCCGGGAATCAGTACTACAGTGCCGTGAGTGCTGATAACAATGGAACGGCAGGAGGCCATCTCCAGCTTTTAGCAGACAAATCATGCTTGGAATGGTGGACTAATTGCGCAGGCGCCAGTGATGTCACGAAATAAGAAATCTACAGGCTACATCTACTAACAGGGTCTAGTAAGGAAGGTGTAAATGACATGGGCCAGTAAGTTAAAGCACACTGATTATAATGAACACAATTATGGATTGTGAGTTCACTACAACTTTAATACAAACGTATGCAATAAAAAGTATTGAGCAAAATATACACTTAGTTAGAAATGAATTCCAGGCAAGGCGCTAATTTGAAATTATACTGTATGTGAACTATTTTACATGCCAAGAAATTTGTAATGCTGTTCAGCCAGCCTTTTGATCCAAGCACCTCTTCTAAACATCATAGCCAGTTGCTGCAGACTAAATTGCAGTTAAAATCTGTTCTAGGATCCACCTCAACCTAGAAATGGAAAATGAAGAAGCAGCAACATGTTGAAATGAATATTTTTCTGCTCTTTGCTCCTGTCAGTATATGGACTTAGGGTTCTTTCATACGGGTGCCACTGTGTTACAAATTCCGCTTGCTCAGCAGAGGGATCGCTGAGCAGGTGAATGACAGGTTAATATCCGCTCACTATGCAGAGCAGACACGTACACACTCCCGTTCTCCTCTATGGGGAAATCAGATGGAACCAGATACCTTGTCTGTTTTCATCCAATCGTATCCTATCTGCCAGATGGATGGAAAATAGGGCCACCATCCGTCTGGGTTTTTGCGTGCAGGATCGGATGGCGGTGGGTGTCAGCAGATATGTGCCACTCCATAGAGGAAACTAGAAGGATCGATCAGGTCCACCTGAAAAACTGACAGGCAGACCTGATCAGACAGCCCGTGTGAAAGGACCCTAACAGCACTGCCAAATATGTGCTGCCTTGCAGGAGTTATAAGCCGGCTGCTATTAATACAAATCCAGGTACTTGTTGTATGCAAAAATTATTTTTAATGAATACATAACTGGATTCAGTTGGGTTTTTTTTTCTATATCTGTCTGTTTCTGTTCTGTTTGAAAAGATGACTATAACAGTCAACTTGCAAGTACTAATTTAGAGATAATTCATTGCTTTTCATGATTGAGGTTTAAGAAAATAAATCAAACCTGGGAAGTCTACTTAGAACTGTCAGAATGACATTTGGATGATAACTTGTAACAGACTTACTTCTGAATAAATAACACAACAGAGTGAATGGCACACAAAGCAAAGAGGGGCTTGCTGGACTATTTTCAGTTACCAGTGAGTTGAGATTTATATCCATGTGTCCTTAACACCATGAGCGCGCTGATTTATCTTTGCTGTGTAACATTCATAAAGAGGGTTTCTTTCCCTTATTGTTTCTGCTGGGTTGACCTTTAGAGTGTTTACTAGCAGCTTTCAGATGCTGAGGTTGATCTCTGTTATACAAGAACACTTCCTACTTTAGAACACTCACTGAAACGTTTTGTTGCGGTAATATTGAAGTAAATAAATACAAGTTGCTTTTACAAGTGCAAAAACCAACAGATCAAAAAGATGACCTGAACCGTTGTTACAAATGTAGTCTGAGCTCCATCTCAAAAATACTACAACTGCATTTATGCTTGGGAACTCTTCTTAATCTGAATACCTTTTATTGTCACTCCCAAAAAAAAGATGGAGACTAAAAGATCTCATTCACATTGGTTATTTATAGTAATGTGTTGTAAAATGTGCAGTTTAGCATATGTTATAGCAAAACACGGCAATGTGTAACGCTAAGCGTTCTTTTACACGGCTGTCATTGCGGCTCCTCTGAAAAGCGTTATGCTTTTTTTGTGTGATACCATTATGTTCTAGGTATGAATCGCTTCTAAATCAAACCTTCTATTTAAATTTTAAATTATGTTTATTTATTTATGCCTTAACCTCCCTGGCGGTATGATTATTTCGGATTTTAGGTGCTGAAAGCGGTACAATTATTTTGCATGGAAATTTGGCGTTTTATATTGTAGGCCTGTAATTCTTAACAATAACACACTTAAATCTGTCCAAACAAGAGTCTAGTAGATATCCCGGGTATGATAAAGTTTGAAACACAAAAACATAAATTATAATATAATAAAAAAAAAATAATAATTAAAAAAAATAAAAATAAATAGTAATAAAATAAATTTCCACACGATTCACTATCGCTCAATTCTGCAAGTGTTCTAATTTACTATCGCTGTTTTCTAGCTGGTCTAAAGCCATTTTTGACGTAAAGGGACACTTTTTGGTTGCTATGGACAATCTCCAGTTTCCAGGCAGAAAGAACAGTATATGCAATATAAAACTGCATGCAGGGCATGGGCCAGAGCACTTGGGACAAAGGGATGTGAAATCATTTCATACAGTACTGTAATCTGTAAGATTACAGTACTGTATGTGTTATGCTTTTTAAATTTTTTTGAATTTGCCGCCAGGCTCCGCCCCCGTGCGTCGCGCCGCTCGCAGGGAACGGAGCCTGGCACGGAGAGGCTTCGGAGGAGGACGGAGCCCTCGGACACTGCGGGGGACATCGCAGGATCCCGGGGACAAGGTAAGTAAAGCCACCCCAGGATCCTGCAATGCGATCCCGAGTGTGGCTCGGGGTTACCGCTAATGGTACTGAATTTTAACCCCGAGCCACACTCGGGAATACCGCCAGGGAGGCTACACCCCTTCCAACCCACAATGCCTATAATAAAAAAATACCTAAACCAAAGAAAGAAAAATTTATATATTGCAGTTTACCAGTCCTTAGATGTGTTGGCAGTTAGTGATAAGGGAACTGGCCTGGGTGCAGTTTGCCAGATGCCTGAAATCTGTGAAACCTGAACATAATGACACAATGCCTGAACTCCACTGAAGTCTACAGGAGCCAAATCTTGTTATTTTTTTTCAAGACCAATTTGCAAACTTTTGGTAAAAAGGGCACAAGTAGCACTGTCATGAGGGACAAGTCAGGGATGACCAGCTGAACTGTCATTCTGATTCTCACAGAGAGAAGCATTTTGATGGACAGTGGGTTGGCTCCGGCTATTAAAGTGGAAAGCAACCTGTTATAAAATATGCTAACTAGAAAAATATGCCGATGAATGAAAAACATTTAAAATGGTTATCAGTGGCGGATGGTGGTAATTTTTTGGTAACCTGCAAACCCCCCCTCCTCCGGTCTGGTCGGTTGGGTCCAGAGCACTTACCCCATCTATGGCGGACAGCGCTTCACCTGGGATTTCCCTGCTCTCCTCCGCGGGTATCACAACAACTTCTGTCTCCTCCCTCCTCCTCGGCAGCGAATCAGAATGCCTCTCCTTTCGGCCAAATGAGAAATGGGTCTCAGACCCACTTCCTGATTGGCCGGGATGAGAATGAGTGTGAAAATAGTGTATATTTATTTGCTATTATCACAGAACGAGGTGGGCTTGGTTTGCAGTGCTCTACACCCCGAGCCAATCCTATTTTGAAGCCTATTAGAGCCTCTTCAAAAAAACACCCCCCCCTTCGTAATTCATGCATCCGGCGTCTTGCATGGGGGCCAGATGCATGGATGGGGGGTGGCGCCCATGTGCCCTTAATGGACGGGTTCTGGTGAATTAATTGCTTCCCTTGCCTCTAAGTGGAAACACAGACAGGGGAAGTGATGTCATCTCCTTTCCTGGAATTATTTTCAGTTCCAGAGAGAGGAGAGAGGACATCTAACTGTGAGTTGCACCAACACTACACTAACACCAGTATACGTAGGCACACTTTTCACCCCCGATCACCCCAGATCGCCCCTCCAGTTAACCCCTTCACTCCCTGTCACAGTGTCCCCAAGTGCAGTTTTCAGATTTTTCACTGATCACTGCATTGATGTCACTTGTGACTCTAATCAGCGTTAGGGCAGTTAGTGGCAGTTAGTAATAGGCCCAGGTATCTTTAGGGTACCCCCCTAATAAAGGTTTAACCCCTTGATTGCCCCCAGTTAACCCTTTCAACCCTCATCCTTCTGGTGAACTGGCAAGCACCAGCGGCATAGTACATCCTGGTCATACATCTAGCACTGCAGTATCACGTGGTGACGTGGCAAGTCCCATAAGTGCAGTGGCTAGCACAAGCAGTGTCCTGCAGCCACCAAGAAGACAAACACAGGCCTGTTGAGCCCATAGTGCCCTTCCTGCTGCATTTGCCAATCCTGATCGGAAGCCCACCACTTCTGCAGCACCCGTACTTCCCCCAATCACTGGCCAACCCGGAATTCAGGTGGAAACAGTTGATTTTACATCACTTGATTTTTATTTGCTGTTTTTCATGGAAGATCTCTATAGATCTATTTTGAACCAAAGCAATTTGTATGCTGGTCAATTTCTTCACTGCTAATCCCCAGTTGACCCTTGACAGAGATTGGAAACCTATTACGGTTTCCGAATTCAAGACCTTCCTTGGCCTATCCCTCCTCATGGGCATAACTAAAAAAAGTGAGTTGCGATCATATTGGTCCACTGACCCAATTCACCATATGCCCGTTTTCTCTGCCTCCATGACTAGAACACAATATGAGCAGATCTTGTGGTTCATGCATTTTAATGACAATGAACTCTGTCATCCTTGGGGTGACCCTGGATATGATCGGCTCCACAAAATTTGTTCCTTCAACAAACAGTTTGCAGCCTTGTTTATTCCCGATCAAGTTGTCTGCATTGATGAGTCCCTGATTAAGTTTTCTGGCCACTTGTCATTCAAACAGTATCTTCCCAGCAAGCGTGCCAGGTATGGGGTCAAGATGTATAAGCTCTGTGACAGGACAACAGGCTATACATATAGTTTTATGGTTTACGAGGGAAAAGATAGTCACGCAGAACCTGAGAACTGCCCAAACTACATAGGGAGCGCTGGTAAGATTGTGTGGGATTTGGTGTCACCCTTATTAGGAAAGGGGTACCACTTGTACGTGGACAATTATTACACAATTGTGCCACTTTTTAGTCACTTGTTTGATCATTGAATTGGCCCATGTGGCACTGTGTGATCTAATCGCCGGGGCTTACCCCAGTGGCTTGTAGAGACCCGACTTAGACTGGGGGAGAGAGCCTGCTTGAGAAGTAATAAGTTGCTCGCAGTGAAGTGGAGGGATAATCGGAATGTTTTCGTTCTGTCCTCCCTTCACGCAGATCCCAACGGCGACTGGTGTTATGGAGAAACCCCTATGTGTCCATGAATACAACCTTAATATGGGAGAGGTGGACCTCAACGACCAGTTAATGGCACCGTACTTAATTGCCTGTACGAGCAGACGCTGGTACAAAAAAGTGTATGTATACTTATTCCAATTGGCTCTGCTGAACGCTTATAGTGGCTGTAAACTCCTCCCCCACAACTTTATCACATTTTAATCTGCTTAAAAAACCCTAATGGTTGCTGCTTGTAGATGTCTCCATACTTTCTTACTTTTCTTGCAATACATCCCGTTCTGTGTAGTGACATCACCGGCGCATCTCTCCCATTTTTCACAGCACGCTCTGAGTGCCGTTACACAGTCTCTCCATTGACAGGATGCCGTGGAAGTGATTTCCTCTCCCAGTGGCACTGCAATCAAATCCTTCGTGACTTCAGATTCTTTCTGAACTTCCTGCTACATCTCATGTGACCACGTGACATCACATGGGGTGTATACTTTGCCATTGGTCTACATAGCATAGCAGTGTTTAGCCGCAGCATACAGCAGCCTGACAGGCACACAATATGAGAACGGCAAAACTACTGTGTAATTCTGCACTGTCAGATCGGCTATGAGCGGTGGAGCACAGTCGCCATAGCAATGTCGGATCGAAACAAAGGCTTGGTTAAGTCACGACCACGCATGTGCGAGAATACAGCAAGACAAACATGGAAGGGCGGAAGTAATTTGCAGTGCAGACTCGGGAAACAATTCCTAAAATGGCACAGCCTAATCCCTGGAGAAATCATTTATAAAAGTTTTAATAAAATGTAAGTAATATGCGATTGAGGCTTATTTACAATGGGTGATGTTTGCTTTTAACTTTATATAATGGTCTAGATGAAAAGTGGCAACGGAATGGGAGAGTTTATTTCCTCTTTAAGTGCTATACAAAGCGTCAGGAACTGGATCCTTCCTTAAATTCCAGGAAGAGATCATCACAGCCCTTCTGCTTCCAGATGGTGCTGCACCCCAATACAAATGCAGTGAGCCGGCTGCATGACAGGCATTTTCTGTATGTCCTTCCTGGTACCCCTACCAATCGATCACCCCAAAAAAGATATTGTGTCTGCAGCAAGCGCGGATATAGGCTATTATTGTCCCTCCTGTCCTTGCAAACCTGGTCTTTGCATCAGTGAATGCTTCAAATGCTACCACACACTAGTGGAGTATTAGTGTAGGGTACAGCACTGCACACTCTAGGGCACACTTTCACAGGGTCTCTAAAGATGCCATTGCATTTTGAGACACCCAAACCTGGAACCATTACAGTTATGTCGCGTACACACGATCGGACTTTCCAGCAACAAAACCATGGATTTTTGTTCGAAGGCTGTTGGCTCAAACTTGTCGTCCATACACACGGTCACACAAATGTTGGTCAACAATTCCGAACCTGAGAATGTGGTGACGTACAACACGTACGACAAGCTGATATAAAGGAAGTTCAATAGCCAGTGCGCCACCCCCACCTCCTTCTGCTAATCTCATGTTTATCTCCTGTTAGTAGAAGTTTGGTGAGAGACGATTCGCGCTTTTCAGCCTCATGCTTTTCAGTTCGTTTCTGCTTTTCAGTTTGTGCTTGTCGGTTCGTATCTGTTCTTCAGAGCGTGTTGTCAGTTCATTCCTGTCTTTCAGTGCATTCTATTGCTAGTTCGCTTCTGTTTTTCTGTCCGCTCTTTTCTGATTTTCAGCTCATTCTTCTCAGGCCCTTTCCCCATGCCCAGTCCATGAACAGGGGAGGGAGGAGTTCATGGACCAAGAATTGGTTACTTAATCATGACCAATTCTCTCATATGCCTTTGCTGCGGTAGCTCCAAGAGAATTATCCTGATGATTTCAGGAACTATCTCTGGATGACGGCCCTGTTTTTCATCATCTGTTGGCTTTGCTGTTCCCCTATATTACCAAGCAGGACACCTGCATGCGGCAAGTCATCACTCCTGAGCAAAGGCTTGTCGCCACCTTGTGGTACTTGGTGATGAGGAGAAGTCTCCAGAATATCAAGTTCATGACTGGGATCTCCTCCCAGGCTCTGGGAATCATTATTCCAGAGACCTGTTCTGCTATCATTCAGGTCCTGCAGAAGGACTATATTAAGTTAAGTTTTATCCTTTAACATCACATTCTATGTAATTAATGTTTGCTAATGTATTGTATTTATTTCATCATTCCATAATTACCATGATTGTAATATGATGTGAATGTCCTCTTTGTCCTCATGCATGCTGTACGCTTTTAATGTTCCTTTTTTGTCCTTCATGCATATTTGCCTTTACTAACCTCCCCAGCATGCTATCCTGGGCCCATACACACCTAGCCTAGTCACTTAACAATGTATTTTGTCAGCTCCATTGTAGTGCTTACCCTAAACACCCCCTAAAATGTATACAAATGTTATTGTTGTCATTAAATTCAGACATAGTGCAAGAGCCTTTTTTGGGGGCCAAAACTCATTTGGAACCCTCCCTCCCCCCAACCGCTAAGTCAACCGATACCAATACTCTATCTGCTGACTTTGCCAAACCCATACACACTATACCTACCTCTTTTGTGTTCATATTTATGGATAAATTCACCGAAGCATGTAGTGCACGTGCCTGCCTGAATACTTTCAAATGGTACTGTTTAAAGTTTTTCTCCTATTATCTTGAAGGGTAATTGAAGAATGTAAAAATGGGCTTACATTTGGACAGTGTGTATTCATATTTTTGGATTATGACACTTCTTACCTGTCCAGTGGGCTGCCAATAGTGTTAGTAAGGAGGGGCTGGCCAAAGTAACACACATTATTTATGCATTCAGCTCTCAATGAACTGGAGACAGTTACCTGTCCAAAACATCTCCCGTCCCCCCATAAAAGTTTTCCAATGGGCCATCAGAGGGGGAGGAATCTGATAAGTGGACCTTATACTTTTGTCTTTAAATACTAATTTCAATAAATGTTCTACTTATGTTGGCCAAGAATGTTTGTGTCTAATCTGCTTGCAATGTTATGTGCAAATGTACTCTTTTTTTTTTTTCTTGTTTGACTCCACAGTTTCCTTCCAACCCACAGGAATGACAGACTGTGGCCTCCCAATTTGACCAGCAGTGGGACTTCTCCAACTGTGGTGGTGCAATAGATGGGAAGCATGTCCAGATCGTCCCACCCCCCAACTCAGGATCATGCTACTACAACTACAAGGGGTACAGTAGTATTGTGTCGTTGGCGGTGGTGTCAGCGACTTAAGAGTTTCTCTATCTGGACGTGGGGAAGAATGGCCGTATGTTGGATGGAGGAGTCATCGCCCAGACTGAATTTTACAGGTGTCTCCAGAATGGGTTTGCCACCTCCAGCAGATAATGAGGCGGGCCTCCCATTTGTCTTTGTAGCAGATGAGGACTTTTTAATTTTCTGTATAAGATGGCAGCCAACTATCTGGCCTCTGTTGCGACTGAGGCCGACTCACTGGCAGAAACAATGACGGTGCTTGAAGCTGGCCGTCCTGGCTTGACCCCCCAAAGCGCCCGGAAAGTATGGCAAAGCTATGTGGAGTACTTCGTGGGTAGTGGGGCAATAGATATGCCAGAGAATCTGTAAGCTCTTTCAAATACATTTTTTGTGAAAAACTAAACTCATATTTCATTTGATTTACTCCTTGTGTTTCTAATCTGTCTCCTAGGTTTTCCAATTGCCTTTTATTTTTGGCCATTTTCTTCAATAGTGCAAATGTAACTTATTTTAAACATGAGGTGACAATCTCTTCTTCAGCTAACTATTATGTTCTGTTGTGCTATGGGTCTGCTACACACACATAATGTTTTTGTTGTTAATGTATGTAATGCATTAATGATAAAAGTAATCATCCTTTTCAACTCCATGAATTAATTGCTTGTAGTCCTTAAAATGGCCTGATTTAGGCAAATTTAACAGCACAGTGGGGGTTATTTACTAAAGGCAAATCCAGTTTGCACTACAAGTGCAAACTGGATTTGTCCTTAGTAAATAACCCTCATTGTCCCTGTAACTATACCAACTTACTTAAAAAATTGGTATTGAGCATTGAAAGAAGAAGCCACACATTGTTGAGTATAAAACATTTTACTCCAAGCACATTCACATGTGCATTATAAAAGGGTTTTTTAACAAACAAACATCTTTGGTGTATAACATGTATGTTTGACAGTAGATATAGCCTTTTTTGTCTAAACAGGCATGTTTAAAACCATAACATACATATCCCCAACTCAGAAACTTACAAAGTTCAACTTTGATAAAGTGAAGGCCATATGAGACATTAGTATGTCAAAACGGTGTTGATTTTGCCTTCATCAGATGGAGTGATATCACCCCTGTAAAAGCCAAATTTTGAAGATGCACACAAATTGGGACTCAAAATTTACATTTCCCTCATGATCCCATGCTTAAAATGTGTGTTTTTTTCCCTAAATCTATTTTGCTAAAGCCACAAAACACACAGTGTGTCAACACGTGCTATCTACCATCATGGGATATCAATGTACGCGTTTTGTGGGTGCAACCCCTTCCTCAAAACTAACGCAGGTGAGAGGAAGGGGTTGCACCCCCAAAACACATCCATTGATCCCCCATGATGGGAGCTAGCACATGTTGACAAACTGGGCCTTATTTCAGAAAGGACAATCCAGTTTGCCCTACAAGTGCACTTTCAAGTGCACTTCCATTGAACTTGTAGTGCAAAGTGTTTTTTCTTTTTTGAAATAAGCCACAGTGTGTCAACATGTGCTAGCTCCCATCATGGGGGATCAAAGGACGTTTTTCGGGGGGCAACCCCTTCCTCTCACTTACTTTAGCTTCGAAGAAGGGGTTGCACCCCCGAAACGCATACATTGATATCCCATGATGGAAGATAGCACATGTTGACACACCGTGTGCATCTTTAAAATTTGGCTTTGCAATTACTTTAAAACTTTTAAATAACGTACAACAATAACAACAAAATTTACTAATTTTTTGGGTTTAGATTTTGCATAAAACATCAATTATGTTGCTCAGTCTTTTTTGAACATCATTGATATTTTGCTTCAGCTTTTCTAAATCCTGATTGCACACTATGATCCCACTGATGAGGACTTGTGCACTTGCTCTGCTGAAGTGAGTTTCTTCTTCCACAACATCCACATCACCTAAAAATAAAAAACACACCATGTATTATAAATATGCAGCCATCCATCTATTACCTAAAGCTGTGGTCTCAGACACTGACCTGTTGTGGACACCATTTCGACCACTTCCTGAACCTCTGCATCCACATCCTCAGGTTCTGCATCTACATCCTCAAGTTCTGCATCTACATCCTTAGGTTGTGTGCTGAGTTCCCCTTCTTCAGGAGGTGTGGGGTTCCTTGTATCCTCAGATGTCCCAATTCCCTTTCCCCTATGTGAATACAAAAAAGATATACTTAGCAGACAGATATTTGAGGCAAGAAATAATAATATGAAACATTGCTTGGAAGTGTCATCCAATTGCCTGTTTTGGCAGAATTCCAAGCTGAAGACATGATTTTTTCCCTTTCCAAAGCTGGAATACTTACCTGTTTTGTACAAGTTTCACACATGGAGAGACCCCTAGTATCCACTGGAGCACCTGCGTGGGACACCATAAAAAGGTTGTTATGGTGTCTCACACTAGTGCTCCTGCGTCCAGATGCATCCAGCTGCTGAGCGTCCTCTGCTTACACTGAATCAAGTTGACATTTCATTATAGTTTCAAACACAACAAGACAACAATGTAATAAACTACTTTTAATCCAAATAGGCATGAACAAATGTAGTTAACCTGCATCTGCCAAAAACATCTTATTAGTGGTCGAACGAACGATATTTAAAATGAACGATTACTGTGCCCACGAACCTCAAACTTGACATTTTAAACTGTACAACAGTAAAGAAAAGCACATGTACTAGCACGAAAGTAATAATAATAATAGGAACACACAACAAATGCTTACTTTTTTGCAACACTTTCCTGATCCTTCTATACTGAGCCAGCTCCCTCAATTTCAGGTCTGACCAGCGTTTCCTCAATTGCTCCTTGGATCGTCATACCCCAAAAGTCCTGTGCAGACTTCTCACAACTTTAGGCATGATCTTGACCTTTCTCACATTTGGGTTTCTGTATGGTCCATACTTCCCATCATAGTCTGCCCTCTTCAAGATGTCCACCATCTCCACCATCTCTTCAAAGGACATATTTGAGGCCTTATATCTCTTCCTGGATTTGCCTTGCTCCGGGCTTTCCTCTTCATTGTTGATAACAGCACACACCTGCTGTGTCTCCGCCATGTGCTCTCCCACTGCCCTGAAAGAGAAGAGGCGGTGGATACACTAGAAAGAAGGACGGGGCGGAGTTTGACGCATGCGTAGTGTATATAAAGCATAACACGCGGGCGTTGTACGTACAATCTGTGAGTGGAGGACGGAGGATCGTAAGCGCTGATCATGCAAACGAAGGTACGATTGTAACTTGGGGCATCAGTGGTTAGTGGCCTATACTGCTTATAGATTTAGGCCTATATTGGGACAAGATTAGAGAGTTTAGTCTGACATTAGGGTTTGTCTTGTGTTGTGTCTAGTCCAAAACAGGGACTACTCAAACAAGCAAAAGAGGAAGGCAGCGCTGGATTAACTGTTGGAATTGGTGAAACCGGTGTATCCCACGGCAGACATCAACTATTTGAAAGCCAAAATTGGTAGCCTGAGGAGCACATATAATAGGTAGCGCAAGAAGGTCCAGGATTCCATGAGATCCGGAGCAGCAGCAGATGACGTATATGTACCCAGGCTGTGGTACTATGACAGACTGTGTTTTTTGTCAGACCAGACGGAACCCAGGCCATCACTATCTACGCTTCCTTCAACACTTCCTTCCACATCAGCTGAGGCTCCAACCTGGGCCTTCCACCCAGGAAGATGTGGAGGAGCCCAGCTTGAGCCAGGTATAGCATTGTTGAACATATTTCTTGTCAAAAATTGAACGATGTTAACTAGATGTTATTGATCACTAATTTAAGATTTAACAAAGTGGTTTACATATCAATAGACAGTAGTAGCCAAAAATGATTGGGACAAGAATGAAAAATGCTGAGGTCAGAATGATAGTCTTTTCTATTTGGTAACATTCAATTTGCAACAGTCATGAGCTCAAAATTGTGTGTGATTGATGACCAAAAAAACTAAAACTACGTACCATTTTCATACACAGAAAAGTCTCAGCCAGGAAGTGGCTGTGGCAAGCAGCCTGAATGAATCCCAGGTTCCTCTCCTCCGCCCTCCAACCAAAAGGACCAGGAAGGCGAGGAACATGGAGGAGTCAGCATCTGTTTTCCTTCGCAAGGCTACTAGAGCACTTAACACGACCCCTACGAAGATCACTACAAAAAAAAAAACAAAAACAAAAAAAACTCTTGAGATCACGAGAAAAAAACAAAAAATAAAAAATATGGAGATCGCTAGAAAAAAAAGCAAAAAAAAAATATTCTTGAGATCACGAGAAAAAACAAACATAAAAAAGATTATTCTGGAGATCACGAGATTAAAAAAAAAATGTCCGGAGATTACGAGAAAAAAACCCAACAAAAACAAATATTATTCAGGAGATCACTAGAAATAATAAAAAATACGTTGGTCAGGTCTCTGTGAATAACATCAGCAAAGCAACATCATTATTATAGCATTATAAAGAAGAAGAGAATGCGCTGCATTAAGAGATTTTACAGTTTGCTGGTTATGAATGTGATATCTCCATTAGGAAGTTAGTTTAACAAGACCGAGCGCGTCTGGCTCGTACTTGATTCCGCGCATGCGTGAACTTTTGTGCGCGGACTTGTGTACACACGATCAGACAAAGTTTTGTTGGTGGAAAATTTGAGAACCTGCTAGCAAACATTTGTTAGTGGATGGTCCCACAGCAAATGTTCGATGGAGCATACACACAGTCGGACTTTCCGACAACAAGCTCACATCCAACATTTCCCATCGGAAAATCCGACCGTATGTGCGCCATTACGGTTACAAATAGAAGTGTAAAAAATGCCAAAAATAGTTGTTGTTTTATTGTTATTTTCTCTCTATTCTCTCTCTATTATTCTCTCTTTATTGCTCTGCTCTGGTTTACTGTACTTTTTAACTGCAATGTTTTATTGTTACTATGTTTTATCATGTTTGCTTTTCAGGTTTGTAATTATTTTATACTTTACTGTTTACTGTGTTTTATTGTTAACCATCATTTTTCTTTTCAGGTACGCTATTCAGCTGCAGCACTGATTTATTTATCTTGACAGCAACAGTGTTTGTTCTCACGATGCGTAAATCAGCGACTCCAGCAGTGTAGGAGGTGATTCCACCACTACAGTTTAAAAAAAAAAGAGCCTATATGCCGAAGCATGGGGGCAGGGGTGGAGGGGCGATTTATCCCTAACATTAGGGGCAGATTTCCCCCATGCTTTGGCATATATTTTTTATTTTTTTGGAATAGATTGTTGTTGTTTTATTGAGTTAATGTTTTATTGTTACCATTGTTTGCTTTTCAAGTTTGCCATTCAGCTGCAGCACTGATTTATTTATCTTGACAGCAACAGCATTTGCTCTCACAATACATAAATCAGTGACTCCAGTGCTGTAGGAGGTGATTTCACCACCACAGTTAAAAAAAAATGGTGCATGTATGCCCATCATTAGAAGTGGCTGGATGCAGGGCGGTATTCTAATGGTGGGCATACCCACCGATCAATCTCTTTTTTTCATTCAACCCACAGGCTGCATGGAAAAAAAGAACATTACGATATATGCCCAACAAGGACCAGCACTGTACTGGTATGATGCTGGGCTTTGAGTGGTTATACCAGAATGATACCTGCAGGTTTAGTTATCATCTTGGTATCGTTCTTTTCAGCCAGCAGTCGGCTTTCATGTAAAAAGCAATCTCAGCGGCTAATTAGCCGTTAGACTGCTTTTACAAGCAGTGGGAGGGAACATCCCCGTCCCCCCACTGTCTTCTATGGTTTTCTCAGGCTCTCCTGTCCCACCAGGGAACCTGAGAAAGCAGCCGGTGGTTCCGCCAGCTGACCATAGAGCTGATCGAAGACCAGAACGTCTCCAATCATCTCTATGGCCTAAGAAACTGTGTGAAAAAAAAAATTCAATACCCACCATTTTAATCTGTAGGACCTTTGCTTTAAAAAATATATATAATGTTTGGGGGTTCAAAGTAATTTTCTAGCAGAAAGGGCTTTGTCTGGTTAGAAGAGTGGTTGATGTGTGGCATAAGCTTCTAATGTTGTGCATAAAATACAAAGACAGGTCAAAATTCCCCCAAATGACCCCTTTTTGGAAAGTAGACATCCCAAGCTATTTGCTGATAGGCATGTTGAGTCCATGGAATATTTTATATTTTGCCACAAGTTTTGGGAAAACGACAATACATTTTTTGTTTTTCACAAAGTTATCACCAAATGATATATTGCTCTCAAGATAGCACAAAAACCCCTCAAATGACCCCATTTTGGAAATCAGACACCCCAAGGTATTTGCTGAGTATTTTGCAGGTCTCATTTGTTTTTGAAAATGAAGAAAGAAAGGGAACATTTTTTTTCTTTTTTCAAATTTCAAAACTTTGTGACAAAAAGCGAGATCCACAAAATACTCAACATACCTCTCAGCAAATAGCTTGGGGTGTCTACTTTCTAAAATGGGGTCATTTGGGGGGGGGCGGGTTGTGCTATCTGGGCATTTCATGACCTCTGAAACTGTGATAGGTAGTGAGGAGTGAAATCATAAATTTACGCCCTTAGAAAGCCTGAAGGCGGTGTTTGGATTTCGGGGTCCTATACGCGGCTAGATTGCCAAAAAGTCCCACGCATGTGGTATCCCCGTATTCAGGAGAAGCAGCAGAATGTATTTTGGAGTGTAATTTCACATATGCCCAAGGCATGTTTGAGCAATATATCATTTCAGTGACAACTTTGTCAGTAAAATTGAGTTTATTGTATTTTTTAATAAAAAGTAGAAAATATAATGTTTTTTCAAAATGTTTTTGTCTTTTTTCATTTATATCGCAAAAAATAAAAACCGCAGAGGTGATCACATACCACCAAAAGGAATCTCTATTTGTGAGAAAAAAAGGGCGCACATTTTGTTTGGGTACAGCATTGCATGACCGCGCAATTACCAGAGTGCCAAATTGTAAAAAGTGCTCTGGTCAGGAAGGGGTAAAACCTTTCAGGGCTGAAGTGGTTAAGGAATACTGGACTCCATTCACAGAACCAGATCACATGTGGTACAGTATGTCAGTGTTTTCCTAAATACAGCATGCGATTCTGAAAATGTCAATACACTATTTCTTTATGTGGTATTTACCACATAAGGCAAAATAAGCAATTCCTTCAAATAAAAAAAATGCATGTGGTAAATAAATAATGGTCCCAGCATTCTATATTTAAGGAACCAGGAGCCACCAGCTTCCTTAAGAAACAGTAAACAACATGATTGTTAAAGCAGGGATCCACCCAAAAGTGGAAGTTCTACTTAAATGACTCCTCACCCCCTTACATGCCACATTTGGCATGTAATTGTTTTGAGGAGGGGGAGTGGGTACCTAGTTTTGAAGTTCTCCTCTCTCCCTCCCTCCCTGTAAACTTCTGGGACACGTCACAGGTCCCAGAAAATTGCCTGATTGCTCCATTGAGGAAGCGCAGCACAACTCGCGCATGTGCAGTGCGCACCTGGCGGTGAAGATGCAAGCTGTCACAGCCAAGTGTAACTTGTAATGCCAGCACCGGGGAGAGGCAAGGGTTCAGGTGGCTGCATTGCTGGATCGTGGGACAGGTGAGTGTGTGATTGCTCCATTGCTCCATTGAGGAAGCGCAGCACAACTCGTGCATGTGCAGTGCGCACCTGGCGGTGAAGATGCAAGCTGTCACAGCCGAGTGTAACTTGTAATGCCAGCACTGGGGAGAGGCAAGGGTTCGGGTGGCTGCATCGCTGGATCGTGGGACAGGTGAGTGTGTGTTTATTAAAATCAGCAGCTACACCTTTTGTAGCTGCTGACTTTTAATAAACACAAAATCGACTGGAACTCCACTTTAAGGAGCGGGCGGCCAACATAGTAACCCTACTCATTCACCAAAAAAAGTGTAGTGTAAAAAAAAGACAGCAAGCAGTTTTTGATAAGTCTTTTATTTAAAAAATAAACATTAAAAAAAGTCCCCCGCTGTAGATCCATCATCAATCACGATGCTCACCGCCACCGCCGACCCGCAAAAAAAAATGCTCCGCTCACACCGTCTGCCAGTTCCGCTGTCTCACAGTTCTTAAATGAGTAAGAGGTGGTGCCACCCAGTGACATCATTGACCCAGCATGTCTTGGTTATTTAAGAACTGTCAGACAGCAGAGCTGGTAGATAGCGGAAGCCTTTGTCAGGGGTGGAGCGTTTTTTACAATGTACCCCATACTCATTAACATAAGGGGTGGCCGGGATCTGGGGGCCCCCTTGCTAAAGGGGGCTTTCAGATTCTTATAAGCTCCCTGCCCGCTGACCCCCCAACCACCGGCCAGGGTTGTGGGGAAGGTCTGGTATGGATTTTAAGGGGAACCCTGCGCCAAAAAAAAAAAAAAAACAGCGTGGGGTCCCCCCAAAAATCCATACCAGACCCTTATCCCCCTTATCCGAGCACGCAACCTGGCAGGCCGCAGGAAAAGAGGGGGGATGAGAGTGTGGCCCCCCCTCCTGAACCGTACCAGGCCACATGCCCTCAACATTGGGAAGGTGCTTTGGGGTAGCCCCCCAAAACACCTTGTCCCCATGTTGATGAGGACAAGGGCCTCATCCCCACAACCCTGGCCGGTGGTTGTGGGGGTCTGCGGGCGGGGGGCTTATCGGAATCTGGAAGCCCCCTTTAACAAGGGGACCCCCAGATCCCGACCCCCCCTGTGTGAAATGGTAAGGGGGTACTTACCCCTACCATTTCACTAAAAAACTGTCAAAAATGTTAAAAATGACAAGAGACAGTTTTTGACAATTCCTTTATTTAAATGCTTCTTCTTTCTTCTATCTTCCTTCATCTTCTTCTTCTTCTGGTCCTTCTGGCTCTTCTGGTTCTTCCTCCGGCGTTCTCGTCCAGCATCTCCTCCGCGGCGTCTTTTATTCTCTTCTCCTCGGGCCGCTCCGCACCCATGGCATGGGGGGAGGCTCCCGCTCCGCTCTTCATCTTCTTCTTCATCCTCTTCTCTTCTTCCTTCTTCTCTTCTTCTCTTCTTCATTTTCTTCTCCGGGCCGCTCCGCACCCATGCTGGCATGGAGGGAGGCCCCGGCTGTGTGACGGAGTCTCCTCGTCTGACGGTTCTTAAATAACAGGGGGCGGGGCCACCCGGTGATCCCGCCCCCCTCTGACGCACGGTGACTTGACGGGACTTCCATGTGACGTCACAGGGAATGCCACAGGGAAGTCCTGTCATGTCCCGTGCATCAGAGGGGGGCGGGGTCACCAGGTGGCCCCGCCCACCGTTATTTAAGAACCGTCAGATGGGGAGATGCCGTCACACAGCAGGAGCCTCCCTCCATGCCAGCATGGATGCGGAGCGGCCCGGAGAAGAAAATGAAGAAGAGAAGAAGGAAGAAGAGAAGAGGATGAAGAAGAAGATGAAGAGAAGAGTGGGAGCCCCATGCCATGGGTGCGGAGCGGCCCGAGGAGAAGAAGATAGAAGATGCCGCGGAGGAGATGCTGGACGAGAATGCCGGAGGAAGAACCAGAAGAGCCAGAAGAACCAGAAGAAGATGAAGGAAGATAGAAGAAAGAAGAAGCATTTAAATAAAGGAATTGTCAAAAACTGTCTCTTGTCATTTTTAACATTTTTGACAGCTTTTTAGTGAAATGGTAGGGGTAAGTACCCCCTTACCATTTCACA
The DNA here is from genome assembly GCF_042186555.1 of Aquarana catesbeiana. Taxonomy (NCBI): domain Eukaryota; kingdom Metazoa; phylum Chordata; class Amphibia; order Anura; family Ranidae; genus Aquarana; species Aquarana catesbeiana. The sequence continues at coordinate 577,049,078 of NC_133327.1, forward strand.
CAGGGGGGGCCGGGATCTGGGGGTCCCCTTGTTAAAGGGGGCTTCCAGATTCCGATAAGCCCACCGCCCGCAGACCCCCACAACCACCGGCCAGGGTTGTGGGGATGAGGCCCTTGTCCTCATCAACATGGGGACAAGGTGTTTTGGGGGACTACCCCAAAGCACTCTCCCAATGTTGAGGGCACGTGGCCTGGTACGGTTCAGGAGGGGGGGCGGCCGCACTCTCGTCCCCCCCTCTTTTCCTGCGGCCTTCCAGGTTGCGTGCTCGGATAAGGGTCTGGTATGGATTTTTGGGGGGACCCCACGCCGTTTTTTTTTTGGCGCGGGGTTCCCCTTAAAATCCATACCAGACCTGAAGGGTCTGGTATGGAATTTAGGGGGAACCCCACGTCTATTTTTTTTTTAAATTTTGGCCGGGGTTCCCCTTAATATCCATACCAGACCTGAAGGGCCTGGTATGGAATTTAGGGGGACCCCACGTCATTTTTTTTTTTTAATTTTGGTTCGGGGTTCCCCTGTGGGGAATTCCCATGCCGTTTTTATCAATGAACTTCTATGTGTATTGTCGGCAATGCAATAGCCGCGAGTAGTTTTAAATGGGTTTTTTCCTTCGAAATGTAATTTTGCTGTCAGACTGTTCTAAACACAGGAAACATGCACCCCTTTACAGGCATATTATAGACATCCCCCAGCTACGAAATTTAAAGGGATATTACACTTTTATTGTTTGACTTTAAGCATTATTAAAATCACTGCTCCTGAAAAAACGGCCGTTTTTAAAACTTTTTTTTGCATTGATCCATGTCCCCTGGGGCAGGACCCAGGTCCCCAAACACTTTTTATGACAATAACTTGCATATAAGCCTTTAAAATTAGCACTTTTGATTTCTCCCATAGACTTTTAAAGGGTGTTCTGCGGCATTCAAATTTGCCGCGAACACCCCAAGTTGTTCGCTGTTTGGCGAACTTGCGAACAGCCAATGTTCGAGTCGAACATGAGTTCGACTCAAACTTGAAGCTCATCCCTATTCAGCACTGCTGCTACTCTCCCTAGGAGTGGGCGTCCTGTAAAGATGACTGCAAGAGCACAGTGCAGATTGCTCAATGAGGTGAAGAAGAATCCTAGAATGTCAGCTAAAGACTTACAAAAGTCTCTGGCATATGCTAACATCCCTGTTAGCGAATCTATGATTCGTAAAACACTAAACAAGAATGGATTTCATGGGAGGATACCACAGAGGAAGTCACTGCTGTCCAAAAAAAACATTGCTGCATGTTTACAGTTTGCACAAGAGCACCTGGATGTTCCACAGCAGTACTTGCAAAATATTCTGTGGACAGATGAAACCAAAGTTGAGTTGTTTGGAAGAAACACACAACACTATGTGTGGAGAAAAAGAAGCACAGCACACCAACATCAAAACCTCATCCCAACTGTGAAGTATGGTGGTGGGGGCATCATGGTTTGGGGCTGCTTTGCTGCATCAGGGCCTGGATGGATTGCTATCATCGAAGCAAAAATGAATTCCCAAGTTTATCAAGACATTTTGCAGGAGAACTTAAGGCCATCTGTCCACCAGCTGAAGCTCAACAGAAGATGGGTGTTGCAACAGGACAATGACCCAAAGCATAGAAGTAAATCAACAACAGAATGGCTTAAACAGAAGAAAATACGCCTTCTGGAGTGGCCCAGTCAGAGTCCTGACCTCAGCCCGATTGTGATGCTGTGGCATGACCTCAAGAAAGCGATTCACACCAGTCATCCCAAAAATATTGCTGAACTGAAACAGTTCTGTAGAGAGGAATGGTCAAGAATTACTCCTGACCGTTGTGCACGCCTGATCTGCAACTACGGGAAACATTTGGTTGAAGTTATTGCTGCCAAAGGAGGTTCAACCAGTTATAAAATCCAAGGGTTCACATACTTTTTCCACCTGCACTGTGAATGTTTACATGGTGTGTTCAATAAAAACATGGTAACATTTAATTCTTTGTGTTTTATTAGTTTACGCAGACTGTGATTGTCTATTGTTGTGACTTGTGATGTGTTGTGATGAAGATCAGATCACATTTTATGACCAATTTGTGCAGAAATCCATATCATTCCAAAAGGGTTCACATACTTTTTATTGCAACTGTATACTACATCCTAAACATAAGGGAGAGCTGACTCGTGGTTTGCAACTATTGAGATTACACGTATGTGGAGGCTGAAACGCCAAACATTGGGCATATGATCCATCTTGAATGAGTGTTACTGTGAGATGAAGATCTGGCTGTCCTTAGGATATCCCCTTACCTTATGCTTCTCATGATCTCCTATAATTTAGAGATCAGTTTGTGGTTTTTCTAGTGCAAGGTTTACTTCGACAGGGGGAGGGCCTGAGAAGAGGAGGTTTGGGGCTGCTCTGTGCAAAGCCATTGCACAGAGCAAGTAAGTATGACATGTTTGTTATTTTTAAAGAAACAAATAAAGTTTAGAATCACTTTAACATGCAAAAAAAGCCAAAAAAAAATTCACCCTTTGTGAATGGGACTGAATAAGATTGTTTCAATCTTTTGTACTGCACAGGGAGAATGAGAAAAAAAGGAATGAGTTATATTGAGCAAAACAGAACTTCTAAGGCTCGGTTCACACATGGGCGGCACGACTTGCAGGTCGCCTCAGCGAGGCGACCTGCAAACGACTGCCGGGGCGACTTGCGAGACGACTTCTGCATAGAAGTCTATGCAAGTCGCCCCAAGTCGCCCCCAAAGTAATACAGGAACCTTTTTCTAAGTCGGAGCGACTTGCGTCGCTCCGATTAGAACAGTTCCATAGCACAGAACGGGAGGCGACTTGTCAGGCGACTAGGTCGCCTGACAAGTCGCCCCAGTGTGAACCGAGGCTAAGACACCTGGGGCACTTTGATGAATGCCTAAAGTGTAAATAAATGAGTATCAGAGTGAGATGGTTTGGGCAAGATTTCTAGGTGGAAGTTCATTGTCATATTCACTAAAGTTCAACCAAAAGGCAGGATAGTGGAAATGGTTTGCAGGAAGACTGTTGTGTACCTAAGGAGGATGATGGGACTTTGGCAGACAATTGTGTATTTCAACGGTATCTAAGTGATTGGAGTTGCACTATAAGCTCAGTGAGTTTCCACTACAATTACTGTCTCCTAAAAATACACATTGGTGTAAAGAAAAACCTACTTCTTGCCCCCACTGTAAACTGTATACATTATTGTGCATCATTGTCCAACTTCCATTTAGAAGCTGAGGCCATTTTCCAGGGTCTAGAAAGCCTGGGTGGATTAACTGTTCACCATAGATCATTCTGACCAGCTATTAGCGATTCCTTAAAAGGACATGTGAAATAAATTTATATTGTGGAATTCTTCTCTGTGTTAAGCTTTGGAATTAGAAGTACATCTGCCAGGGAAGATCTGCACATCTTATGTTCATGCAATTATTTTAATTGCTCCTTGGTGGCACATTCTATTGTCTATGTTTTCTTCTTTTCCACCAGAAAGCTAGCTCATGTCTCATCATAGTAAATATTTCCTGTAGAGTTGTCTTTAATTGTTTAATGCATTTAGTTCCAATTACACTTTACACCTATAGTGACATTGATAAATGTCTTGTGCTGTTTCCCAAAAAAACACTTCTGCTTACATTTGGAAACTGGAAAGAGAATCTGTTCTCATGAATCTTGGAATTGCCGGCAGGATTGAAATTTTAATACAAAAGTACCAGACATTCTAAACAATGTATTTATTAGTCAGGGATGTAAATGCAAGATGTACATTTTAGTCAGATATTTGGAATTGTCTGTGGTCATGAATCCCTCTGAAAAAAACACTTCCAGTGCAGATTTGCAGCAACTATTTTTTTGTAGCGAAAACCATTCACAAAATAAAATGTTTTTAGAATTGTCTTATACTAAGTGGCATTTTAAGCCATCACGTATACTGGGATGAGATTCACAAGCAAACCAAATGTAATATATTTATTGGGTGTTCTGGAAATGTTTTGACTTGCATTTAATTTGCCTTATAGTTGCTCAAACAGTTGCTTCAATTGCTAAATTTAGTTAATAGTTTTGCATGCATGCACACATGCACTATTTCTAACTTGCAGGTTCAAAGTATCTGCATTAAAAAATACAAACAAAAAAAAAAACTTTAGTTCTACTGTTTACCTTTTTTTAGTTGAATCCAATTTACTAATAGTTTAGCAATGTGTGTATGTCCCAAATTAATACTTTTGAGTCAGAAATCCTTAATGGATGTGCAAAATATTTTGCTTAGGCTTTAGCATGCGCTAAGTGTATACAGTATAAGTTATGCACATTTCATGGCTCATTCATTAATTCGTTTTAAAACTGGTATAAGTAAACCGAGATGGCTTTATTTCCCCTGCTGAATGCAGACAACACTAGCTGCTTCCAAGCAAGATGGAAAACTTTATGAAAGTTTAGGAAGAGTTTCAGTGTCCAGAAGGCTGAATCATTTACTATTGACATTAAAATTGTGTGCCTCCTTATTTAAATATTTTTTGGGGGTTTTATATTTAATGTAGAACAAGATTGTCTATGCAGGATGGACATGGGTTCTATTTATTTTTTGGTAAGCAAGATTTTTATTTTTTTTAACATAACAATTGTAAATAAAAAATAAATGGCCATCATTGTTACAACTTTTGTTTTTTTTAACAATGTAGGATACCCCTGGTTGCCATGACTCCTGAGAGTTGTCAGGGCAAACTGCATCAAAGGTCAGCAATCACCCTCCAGGAACACACTTCTCTATGTATTTGCTCCTAATTACTGTGCAATTTCTTGGCATTTGAGCACATGAAAGCGTGTGCGTGTACACCACCCAGTTTGCAGTATTGGCAAAGGAGCACAAACAACTTTGCATCACAGAGTGGTAGATTTACTAAAGGCAAATAGACTGTGTACTTTGCAAGTGCAGTTATTTTATTAGTAAATATTAATGTGGTAAAGCTTGATTTTGTAAAGAATACCCAAGCAGGTACAAGGAAAATAAAAAAAGAAAATTTTTGCTTTTACATGATTGAATCATGAAAATCAGTTGCGCTTAAAACCACACTTACTAAGCTCTGGGGAAAATGAGTGCAACTACACTTGCAAAGTGCACAGTCTATTTGCCTTCAGTACATCAACCCCATTGCTTCTCTAGACTCCAGTATCATAAGGTCTCAGAATCAGCATGAATATGTCATTAGGCTGCTTGTTTTATACTGCTGCGCTTCGGGAGCTTTTGTATGTAATTCATAGGAAAACTTCCATTAGTGTATGCAAGCACAGCATCTGACAGAGGATCTTACCCTTTTCTTTTCTACCAAAAACTATAAAACAAAAATTTGCATAGCAAAAAACTTTAAGTCTGGTTAAGGCCAAAGGACAGTACAAACATTCCAGCATAACTATCCCCCTATTATAGAATGATAATTATGAGTGGTCACAATTGATTATATTTGTAGTTTTGAAAAATGAAACATAGCCCAATTTGTAAAGGGTGCTTACATAACATCCCACATAATTAGGTGAAGTGTGTCTCTTTGGCTCTAACACGGATCTGTGCTGCAGGACATGAAGAAAATGTTGTTTGAGAGATGGAAGTTGGACTTGGAGCAAAAACTGGCTACACAAAAAGAAGATACTACCCTCTTAGGTCTGTTTCCCTGTGGGAAGAGATAGAATGTAGTTGACTCCAAGAGGATGGGGTACAATGCCCATTGAGATAAGCAAAAGGTGAAAGTCAATGGGAGTCTTCAGGCATCAGGAGTGGGCATCAGATGACCGTACTCAGACTGCCTACTGTATGCTGCAGGATGTATCCTGGGGGAACTGGTTAATTGTGTGACCTTGAAGCTCCCAGAGGTGTAGGCAATTGTCTAGATTTAAAAGATATAATGAGTTTGTTATCTTTTTTCCCCTTGGCTCTCTTAGTTTGACATGGAAACCACTCAGTCTCCAGAAATGGAACTAGACAACTAAAATGCAATCCCAGAAAATCTGGTTTAGGAAGGACTGTTTTTGTTGTACTTATGCCTGTAACTGCCAAATTTATACTAATATGCACACATTAGAATTTTATCTGGCTTCTGTAATGAATACATAGACGCTTCCTGATGACGTGATAATACGAAACGTACATTGAGGCACCATCCGGTCATGTCACTTCCGGGTCCCAGCTTCTGGTTCATCTCTCAGCTGCAATGAAATGCATGCCGATTCCCAGTGCGAACATGGCAGAGTGCGGCTTCCATTTGGCCCATACGCAAATCATACGCAAATCATATTTAGTGCCGGGACACAGGCATGAATAAATGTAAGCAGGCAATTGAATGTTTCTATCTTTGTTTTTAAAAAAAAGCAGTATCACGCTATTGGTCCCTCCTGTTTTCTCATCCTCTATGGTTAACTGTGGTGGAGAGGAGAGCACAGTCTAGAAGTTCCCTGAATCAACACCAGGCTGTAAGATTGTTTAACAAGCGATTTCTGGCCTCCTTTTTAGTTACAGAGGTCATGGCTGTCTTGTGAGCAGGTCTATTTATTTGAGCACATTGGGTGTGATTTGGATGTCTTTAAAGCAGTGGAAGATTTCTACACAAATTGGTTGAACTTATCACGATTTATTTGGACACTTCACTGAAGAACATGGACTTTTTCTTTAGACATTGTTTATATATTGTATAATTTATATTCCATATGAGGGTTTTAATCTAAGTTTATTCACAGCGCCCCCTACTAACACCATTCGACTTTGCACAGTAGATTACCTACAGCCTTGGGGAGCAGCTTATTTAGCATATATAACAGTTCATTGGCGCGAGGTCATATACTATTGTGTAATGAATGTGTCTTTATTTTTGACAGTCTGACTGAGAAAAAAAAGTTCTACTCAGGCTTTTTTTTGTTATTTAAAACATGAATAATTTTAAATAAGCCTTTAACAGTTTATATATTTTGATATTGCATTGGGTTACTGGATCTGTTCTCTAAAACAGCAGACATGTTATTTTATATACTTTATATAATTGAAGTTAACATGGGCTGTTTTTCAAACTAGTTATGTTTTTTTTACTAGTTCGATACTTATAATTTTCCTACTCCAAGTATAACATACTTATACTTGGTACATGAAAATTATAAAACTCTGTCACTTTGATTCATTTTGTTTCGACAATAACACTGCTACCTCTATTAATTGAACAATCAGACTTAAGTTGCTTCCTCTCTGGATACTATTTAAATAAGATTGAGTTTAAACTTTGCAGGCACTCAAATAAATTAAACATTACTGTTGTAGGAAATCCCATGGATTCCTTTATTACAGGCTACAATAGTTGAAACAGTTCCTCATTATGATGGCATAGCGGCCTTTGGCTGAAACCTAATTATGTTTTGGCATTTGTGCTCCTTCAGATGGTTCTGTATAGGTGAGATGGCACCTACAAGTGTTTGAAGCTCCACTAATCAGCCAGAGAGAACCTGTCGAGTTCCTCAAAGGTTGGGTAGAAGTCAACTGATTTCTGTGTGTTTTAATAACATGTTTCCTGTATAGCAAATGCTACGGTTCTGGGAATGTGATACATTTTAAGCTTGATATGCTCTCTAGTAGCCTACTTCAACATAAAATACATTTTTGAAATGCAAACTTACAATTTAACATATGTATTTTCAATATATTTATAGTAGCTTGCTGCAGGAATATTACCAATGTTAAACATTTTGGAAATCACACTTTTTTATAAAATACAGATATTTTGGTCATTGTGAATATGTTGAACATGTAAAATTGTATTATATATCTCTATTTCAAGTGGTCAAAATGACAAACACCAGTAATACTCAACAAAACCCTTTTGAAAATGCCTCTCCAGTACATCAAAGTGACAGATGGAATTCCAAACCCGACACGCAGTTCATATAGGCAATGCCCTTGAATGCCCCACTGACTGCTCTTCAATAGGGATGAGCCAGCGGTTTGAGTCAAACGTAAATTCGAATCAAACAATGGGTGTTTGTTTGTTCTAAAACAAACTGAACATCTAGGCATTCGCAGGAAATTTGAGCGCCGCAAAATGCCCCATAATGCACTGCGAGATCACAGTGCATTGCTGTATGATGATTGGCCAAAGCATGCACCTGACCTGCATGTTTTGGCCAATCACAGCGCACTCTGCTGAGAGAGCCATAATTGGCCAAAGGCAGGGTGCCTTTGGCCAATCATGGCTCAGGGGGACTAAGTACACGCCCCACACCATATAAGGCTGCTTACATAGCGGCTGTGTGTAGTGTTGTTGCCGTGGACAGAGAGATAGCTCGAGTTAGATTAGGCAGGCAGGTTATTGTTAGTGACAGTGTATTTGATAGATATATACACAATATCTCACAAAAGTGAGTACACCCCTCACATTTTTGTGAATATTTTATTATATCTTTTCATGTGACAACACTGAAGGAATGACACTTTGCTACAATGTAAAGTAGTGAGTGTATAGCTTGTATAACAGTGTAAATTTGCTGTCCCCTCAAAATACCTCAACACACAGCTATTAATATCTAAACCGCTGGCAACAAAAGTGAGTACACCCCCTAAGTGAAAATGTCCAAATTGGGCCCAATTAGCCATTTTTCCTCCCCGGTGTCATGTGACTCGTTAGTGTTACAAGGTCTCAGCTGTGTGTTAAATTTGGTGTCATCGCTATCACTCTCTCATACTGGTCACTGGAAGTTCAACATGGCACCTCATGGGAAAGAACTCTCTGGGGGTCTGAAAAAAAGAATTGTTGCTCTACAGATGGCCTAGGCTATAAGAAGATTGCCAAGACCCTAAAACTGAGCTGCAGCATGGTGGCCAAGACCATACAGTGGTTTCATAGGACAGGTTCTACTTAGAACAGGCCTCACCATGGTCGACCAAAGAAGTTGAGTGCACATACTCAGCATCATGTCCAGAGGTTGTCTTTGGGAAATAGACATGTGAGTGCTGACAGCATTGCTGCAGAGGTTGAAGGGGTGGGGGAGTCCGCCTGTCAGTGCTCAGACCATAAGCTGCACACTGCATCAAATTGGTCTGCATGGATGTTGTCCCAGAAGGAAGCCTCTTCTAAAGATGATGCACAAGAAAGCCCGCAAACAGTTTACTGAAAACAAGCAGACTAAGGACATGCATTATTGGAGCCATGTCTGATGAGACCAAGATAAAATTATTTCGTTCAGATGGTGTCAAGCATGTGTGACAGCAACCAGGTGAGGAGTAAAAATACAAGTGTGTCTTGCCTACAGTCAAGCATGGTGGTGGGAGTGTCATGGTCTGGGGCTGAATGAGTGCTGCCAGCACTGGGGAGCTACAGTTCATTGAGGGAACCATGAATGCCAACATGTACTGTGACATACTGAAGCAGAGCATGACCCCCCCTTCGGAGACTGGGCCGCAGGGCAGTATTCCAACATGATAACGACCCCAAACACACCTCCAAGACGACCACTGCCTTGAAGAAGTTGAGGGTAAAGGTGATGGATTGGCCAAACATGTCTCCAGACCTAAACCCTATTGAGCATCTGTGGGGCATCCTCAAACAGAAGGTGGAGGAGAGCAAGGTCTCTAACATCCACCATTTCCATGATGTCGTCATGGAGGAGTGGAAGAGTACTCAAGTGGCAACCTGAGAAGCTCTGGTGAACTCCATGCCCAATAGGGTTAAGGCAGTGCTGGAAAATAATGGTGGCCACACAAAATATTGACACTTTGGGCCCAGTTTGTGTACTCACTTGGCAGACCAACTCAAGCACCAGATGGCATCTTTTAGCCTGACTGTTTGCGTAGCCCCTTGAACACTTACGGAGCACTGCTGGTTCAGGGGAAAAATCTGCAGAAGAGGCCAAAGAGGAAGAAGAAGAGGAGGGGGTGGAGAAGAGAGCTGTGGCAGAATCACTACTAGCATTTTGGAGGCGTGGTGGTGAGACAAGCTCCAAAAACACTGAACCCTGTCCTGCATTGTTCCCAGCTGCCAGCAGAGTTTCCAGTGCGCCATGAACGAATGGTACGATCACTGCCCATGTCTGCTCGACTATGAGTCAGCGGTAATATGAACCTGTCCAACGAGGACAAAACATTGCCTTTCACATGCCGGTAGAGAGCCAGAATGGCCTTCAGTGAAAAGAAATGGCATTTTGTAACCTGCCACTGAGGTACAGCACATTCCACAAATTCACGAAAGGGGGCCGAGTCTACCAGCTGAAAAGACAGCAGTTGCAGTGCTAACAATTTGGCTAACCTAGCATTTAGACGCTGAGCATGTGGATGGCTGGGACAAAATTTATTTTTATGGTTCAGCAGCTGGGGTAGGGAAATTTGCCTGCTAAAATCAATTAGTGGTGTACTGCTAGCAGATTGGCTGCAAGTACTTGGGAAACCTTTTGCTATACCTTCATTCCTCTCAGTGCAGGTTTTTGAGAGGACTGGAGGTATAGTAGGGTTGGAGATCCTAGATGAGGAGCAAGGAGAAGTCCGCCTTTTTCTATGTTGTGGGTCTTTCAAGTGCTGTTGCCAATAGACTGCATGGCAGGTCGTCTTATGTCTGGTCAAGCATGTGGTGCCCAAGCATCTGCTGTTCTGGCCACTCTTGATCTGCTTCAGACATAGGTTGCAAACAGCAACAGTGTGATCTGCTGCACACATGTCAAAAAAGGCCCATGCCAAGGAACTTTTAAAAGTCAGCGGGGAGTCAACAGTGCCCTGCACCTGTGGAGCTCTGTGGTGCGATGGAATAGGGTGGCTGCCCTTAAGATGCCCCCTAGAGGACATCCTGCCTCATTGGAGTTATGCCTCCTCCTCCTCCCTTCTCTCAGGCACCCAAGTACAGTCAGTGACCTCATCATCCCCTCCCTCCTCGTCACTGGATCAAACTTGGCAGTATGCTGCAGCTGGGGGAACATTACTGTCAGTTTCTTGTCCTTCTGTGGCACCCCCTCTCTCTAGGCTCACGTTACTCCCTTCCTCAACCTGTGAACCAACATCGGAGCCTTCAAATCGCTGTGCATCCTCCAAGCAGCATATATATATATTACACCCCACACATTTTTGTAAATATTTTATTATATCTTTTCATGTGACAACACTGAAGAAATTACACTTTGCTACAATGTAAAGTAGTGAGTGTACAGCTTGTATGACAGTGTAAACTTGCTGTCCCCTCAAAATAACTCAACACACAGCCATTAATGTCTAAACCCCTGGCAACAAAAGTGAGTATACCCCTTATTGAAAATAGCCAAATTGGGCCCAAAGTGTCAATATTTTGTGTGGCTACCATTATTTTCCAGCATTGTCTTAACCCTCTTGGGCATGGAGTTCACCAGAGCTTCAGAGTTTGCCACTGGAGTTCTCTTCCACTCCTCCATGATGACATAACAGAGCTGGTGGATGTTAGAGACCTTGTGCTCCTCCACCTTCTGTTTTGAGGATGCCCCACAGATGCTCAATAGGGTTTAGGTCTGGAGACATGCTTGGCTAGTCGATCACCTTTACCCTCAGCTTCTTTAGCAAGGCAGTGGTCGTCATTGAGGTGTGTTTGGGGTCATTATCATGTTCAAATAATGCTCTGTGGCCCAGTCTCTGGGAGCAGATCATGCTCTGCTTCAGTATGTCACAGTATATGTTGGCATTCATGGTTCCCTCAATGAACTGTAGCTCCCCAGTGCTGGCAGCACTCATGCAGCCCCAGACCATGACACTCACACCACCATGCTTGACTGTAGGCAAGACACACTTGTCTTTGTGCTCCTCACCTGGTTGCTGCCACACACACTTGACACCATCTGAACCAAATAATTTTATCTTGGTCTCATAAGACCACAGGACATGGTTCCAGTAAACCATGTCCTAAGTCTGCTTGTCTTCAGCAAACTGTTTGCAGGCTTTCTTGTGCATCATCTTTAGAAGTGGCTTCCTTCTGGGACAACAGCCATGCATACCAATTCGATGCAGTGTGCGGTGTATGGTCTGAGCACTGCCAAGCTTACTCCCCCACCCCTTTAACCTCTGCAGCAATGGTGGCAGCACTCATACATCTATTTCCCAAAGACAACCTCTGGATATGACGCTGAGCACATGTACTCAACTTCTTTGGTTGACCATGGTGAAGCCTGTTGTGAGTGGAATCTGTCCTATTAAAACACTGTATAGGCCACCGTGCTGCAGCTCAGTTTCAGGGGCTTGAAAACCTTCTTATAGCCTAGGCCATCTTTTTGTGTGTGTGTGTGCTTTATTTTTATATTAAGTTGTATATCCTTGTATGTTGTGGTTGTTAAGGTGCCTATCTAATAGTTTTTTTTAATTATCGATGCTCCACGCTGAAACCACTGCTTGTGGAAGAGAATTCCACATCCTTACCACTCTAACTGTAAAGAATCCACTACGCAGTTTAAGCTTTAACTGCTTCTCTTCTAATTTTAGTGAATGGCCACGTGTCTTTTTAAATTCCCTTGCTTGGAAGAGTTTTATCCCTATTGTGGGCTCATCAGTACAGTAATTTGTACATTGAAATCATATCCCCTCTCAAGCTTCTCTTCTCCAGGGAGAATAAGTTCAGTGCTTGTAGTCTTTCCCCCGTAGCTGAGATCCTCCAGTCCCTTTATTAGCTTTGTTGCCCTTCTCTGGAACCTCTCCGGCTCCAGCACATCTCTCTTGAGGACTGGTGCCCAGAACTAGACAGCATACTCCAGGTGCAGCCGGATCAGAGCCTTGTAAAGTGGGAGAATTATCTTTTTATCTCTGGAGTGAATCCCCTTTTTAATGCATGCCAATTTTCTATTTTAAGAAGTAATTGGCTGCACACCGAAGTAATTGAATTCCATTTATTGAATGTTCCATGCAAACAATGACACACACCATGGTTGCAGTAGCCGGAATAAAGGTGGGCTGTGTAACCACAGTGTAGCTGTGCGAAGAAGTCCAGGAAGATACAAATTTCCCTTGTATCGTCACACATAGGGGAAGGGACAGGACGGTGCAGGAAGCAGCTGGTCTGCTTCACAGAGAACAGACATACGACTTCAACCAAAACCCAGCGTTTTAAGGCACATTACAGATTGGTATTCTTAATGCACCTAACCCATGTGGGTACCCTGGACTGGAGCTTTTTTGTTTGTACAATAAAATTGTATTAAACGGTATCACGCTCTGGATTCTCTTTCTACTGTTTATATATGAGGATACATCATCAGTGAGCAGTCTGGATCCATACAGCTACCGTATTTATCGGCGTATAACACGCACTTTTTTCCCCTTAAAATCAGGGGAAAGTCGCAGGTGCGTGTTATACGCCGATCCCCTGCGATCCCGAGCTGTCAAAATATAAAAATCGCCGACCGCGATTTGAAAATGGCGCCGCCGGCGCCGAAATACACAGAGCCGGTCCTCGGCTCTTTCCAGCGGCTCTCGTTTACTTTCGGTTTCACTCGTAGTCCCGAGCGGAGCTATCCGAACCTACTCGGATAGCTCCGCTCGGGACTACGAGTGGAGCCGAAAGTGAACGAGACCCGCCGGAAAGAGCCGAGGACCGGCTCTGTGTATTTCGGCGACGGCGGCGCCATTTTCAAATCGCGGTCGGCGATTTTGAAGCCCAGCAAGCAGGGACAGGGGATCGAAGGCTGCACTGGGGCAAGGCTGCACTGGGGCAAGGCTGCACTGGGGCAAGGCTGCACTGGGGAAGGCTGCACTGGGGCAAGGCTGCACTGACAAGGCTGCACTGGGGAAGGCTGCACTGGGGAAGGCTGCACTGAGAAGGCTGCACTGACATGGCTGCACTGACATGGCTGCAATGAGAAGGCTGCACTGAGAAGGCTGCACTGACATGGCTGCACTGGGGAAGGCTGCACTGACAAGGCTGCACTGACATGGCTGCACTGGGGCAAGGCTGCACTGAGAAGGCTGCAATGATGGGCATTTAAATGTAAGTTTTTTTCCCTTCAACTTCCCTCCTAAAAGTTTTTTTTTCCTTAAAATTCCCTCCTAAATTGGGGTGCGTGTTATACGCCGGTGCGTGTTATACGCCGATAAATACGGTAACTTAGAATCCCTGAGGTGATTCATATGCGTGTTTGACCGAACTTAATTGCGAGGTCACACGCTCTAAGGTGAGCGGCCATTGCCTGAGGGTGGGGAGCACCTGAGTGTGGACACTGCAACACGTTATTTCCACGTTTTTATGAAGTCACCATGTTACCTTTATTAAGGACTATATACCGATCATGTTGGACTGATCTGCGTTTGATTAGAACGTCACTGTTATATGCACAATAGCACTTTATGATTCACGTTTGTGGCACTATATATATATATATATATATATATATATATATATATATATATATATATATAACTTTTATTAGTTTGCTTATTATTTTATTTTGTCTGTGGAATGTGACACTTATATGCAGCTTTGGAATATATTAGTTAGTTTCACAGTTCCTTTATTATTATCAATAATATTTTTTTCATTATTGTAAAGTTGGCACTTTAAAAGTAGTTATTGGAACTAATGTTAGGAGATAGCACAGCATAGTCATTTTCTATTGTTTTCACACGGCTTTATGGGACGTGATCAGTGCTAGCAGCTATCGATCATTATTACTCATCTAGTATATTTTGTTTTCTATATATTTTGTCACTTTTAAAACAGGTAGCTCGCAAGATCCCCATAGTTTGTAGAAATTTTTAAACAACGCCTATGGAGATTTTTAGGGGTCAAAGTTTGTCGCCATTCCACGAGCGGGCACAATTTTTAAACGTGACATGTTGGGCATCAATTTACTCTGCGTAACATTATCCTTCACAATCTAAAAAAAAATGGGCGAACTTTACTAATGTTAAAAAAGTGTATTTTTTCCCCAAAAATTGCGCTTGTAAGGTCACTGAGCAAATACGATGTGACATAAAGTATTGCAAAGACCAACATTTTATTCTCTAGGGCATCTGAAAAAAATATATGTAATATTTGGAGGTTCTAAGTAATTTTATAGCAAAACAAACTGATTTTAACTTGTACACACCAAGCATGTAAAATTGGCCCGGTCCTTAATTAGATCAATAACGGAGAGTTTCTCTGTGATGTCCAGAAAGTGCTGCAGCAGCACTGATGTTTACAAAGGGAAAAAAGCACACTAAATCCTCCCAGCCAGGGTCTTCTATATATTTTGTGAGACCTTTGGAGGGGTCTGCTTGCTTTTTAAGATTTCTTTTTAAGAAGCCAGTAATGAGATATTATTTGCTACAGCAAGAATAAAATAAAATTTGAGTTCCCCCCAAAATGTATACAAGACCCTTTGAGTATGTTATGGATTTTGAAGGGGTACGCACTCAAGAAAACATAAAAAAATGCATGCGGTTCCCCAGGAATCTATACCAGGCACTTCCTCGGTTTGATGAGGATAAGATCCTCTTCCCTACAACCCTGGCCAGTGGATGTGGGGGTCTGTAGGCAGAGGGTTTATCAGAATCTGGAAGCCCCCTTTAATTAAAAAAGTCTTTTATTAAAAATCCATTGTCTATCCAGTGATGCAAATCCATGTCAATCATGATGGCCAACATCAGCCAAAAGAAAAAATGTGGCCTCCCAGACACCCCATGCATTCGCTTATCACCCACCGAATTACAAGTCTGGTCGATGACTCCTGTTATATAAAAGGAGGCGTGGTCAAACCAGCAGAAATTATACATGTTTACTACAAATAAAAACGAAACTAAACCATAGCCTTTCATGTAATTAGCTTTCCCAAATTTGGCTGTGAAAACTAATGCCATAATCATACTTGATTTTTGTGTACATAAAAAAAGAGAGAAATAAATCCAACCTTTTAGGTCAAGCAATGTCAATGGTTGTGGAGGGGAAGGCGGTACATAATCTCCCCTGACCGGTGTATCCCTGTGATTGTAATGATACTTTTGGAATTCCTTTGCTAAATGGTAGTCATTTTTTAATGATGGTAAACTTTTTTTTAGAATGAAGATGGCACTTTGAAAGATAATTTCTTATGGGTCTGACAATCTGTCAATTGTAGCTGTTTTCTGTAATTTAGCCCATAACTGTGCTACTGAATATCCTTGCATCTGTAATCTATTCTGCATTTTCATTAATATATTTTTTTTACTCCTAAAGCACTGGCCAGCTGACTCACTCAAGAAAACTGACTGCTTGATATAGCTTTAACCAGTTGCAGACATTAGGTGCTACATATGCCCTAAAAAATTTCATCAAATTACACATTGTGTATGTAGCATGCCCTGTCCCTCTTCCACTGTTGCATTTCCATGATGCTTTTACGGTTATTGCCACTATCAAAATGGCAGCTGGAAATTGCTAAGTAAATATTGCTATTAAAATAGAGCTTTTAAATAGTACATGAAGCATGATTAAGGCTGCTTTCACACTGAGGTGGTTTTCAGGCATTTTAATGGTAGAAATAGCCTCTAACTAGCGCCTGAAACCCGCTTCCCTATTCATTTCAGTGTAACTTTTCACACCCGGGCGGTCCGCTTGTGGGACATTCTGAAAAGTCCTGCAAGCAGTATCTTTGGGGAGGGTTGGGAGTGGTGTATACACAACTTCCAAAACACCCTGCCCATTAAAATGAATAGGTAGCACTGCCTGAAGCGCCTGCAAAGCACTTCAGCCGCCCTACAACACGGACACTTTTAACCCTTTCTTTGGTCTCTAGCAGGGGTTAAAAGAGCCCTGCTAGTGGCCGAAAAGTGCAGCTAAAATGACGGTAAAGCATCGCTAAAACTAGTGGTGCTTTACCGTCGATGCCCGGCGCTTTCCATGTGAAAGTAGCCTATGAGATAAATAGCAACATTATTGTTACTTTGTATTTACTGAGTTTCATGTAAAGGTCAAAAGTGTGATGTCAATTAAGCAACCTTAAAAATTCTCCTTATCTTCCCTTACTGTATATACCTTTTCTGCAAAATATGTTTAATTTGTATTTTGTAACCATTAATATTAAAGCTATTTTTGTTTTTATTAATTTGTTGTTCTTGTTTTGTGTTGCATTAAAAAATGTGCAAAGTTAAAAACAAAAAACAAGTTTATTTGTAAATAACTTTGCAATACTTTGTACCCAAAATGTACTTTTAGTGTTATTATTAACAGGACACATTATAGCATAACATTTATAGTTTTTAGCTACAATATACACAAACCACATTACCTAACAATGGTCAAATTATGTGAAAAAAGGAGTAATGTGACTTTCGGCAAAACATTTTTTTTTTTTTTTTAAAAGAACAAACATGTCATACTTACCTGCTCTGTGCACAGAGGTGGTTTTGCAAAGAGCAGCCCTGATTCTCCTCTTCTGGGGTCCCTCGCTGGTGCTCTTGGCTCCTTCCCTTTCATGCTCGATCTCGAGTTGGGCACTGCATGTCTACTGACAGACACAGCGAGGCTCATCCCTGTCCCCTGCTCTCTTCTCACAGGCTATGATTGACAGCAACAGAAGCCAATATCTCCCACTGCTGCCTCCTTGTCCAGTGAGAAGGGCACCACTGGGCACAGTGCTGGATTGAGATCAGGCTCAGGTAAGTATTTAGTTAGCTGAACAGAAAAGTTTTTTTTCCCTTAATGCCTAGAATGCATTAAAGTTAAAAAAATTCTTACAACCACTTTAAAGCAGTATTAAACCCCCAAACAAGCATGTATTATATTGTAGCTGACCAGTGGTGGTCACACTAGTTTTTAGGAAATTGTTTTTATATTTTCAATTGGTGATCTATCCAGTAAGTCTGTTGTTTTTTCAACAGAACAAGCTCTCCTGCAATATATCGGCTAGGAGTGTTGAGACAAACCATTTACTACTGACAGGGGTGCTTACAATGATCAGCTTTTATGATCAACTTTTATTTATTCATTTAAAACCTTCATCCCAAAAGATAAAAACTGTTTGTTGTAACTGCTTGTGTAACTGCAGTATGAGCTGGAGTTTGGCTTTAATTTGTTCATGTGTCTAAATCCCCCCCAGATTAACAATGCTGCTGTCTGCTGTGCCCTCTCATCTAGAGTGGAGGCACTCTAATACAGGAAGTGTGTTACTGGCCAGATCACCAGATGAAAAAAAGGGGAAAAAAATCCTTTAAAAAAAGAAATGAATGCAGCAACCACATTTAAGGATTGGCAAGCTGCAATATATTACATTTTTGGTTTTGGGTTTTATTACTGCTTTAATCATTTAAAACATGCTCTGGGAAGATTCATCTGCAGTAAATGTTTGGTGAATTTCAGTTTCACTATTTCATAAATATACCCCAATATGTATTATTTGTTAGTTATAGAGTTATCACTAAATTAATAGGCCCATAGTGCAAATATAAACATTGTACTAGTTCGGGGATCAGCAACCTTTCCATCGTGGGCTACCTGACGACCCAGGGTAGGTGACAGGTAGACCAGGAACAGGTCTGCGCCACCAACCCCTGCCTCCTCCTGCTAGCTGCCGGTCTATGCAATCAGCCTCCTCCGCCGAGCCTTCGGTCCTCCTCGCTCCGTCCCCTCCTGCCTCCTCTGCTGCACTAATCAGTAAACAGCGGAGTGCGAGAGGCAGCACAACACAGGACGCAGGAGAGGTGGAGGAACTGGCCTAGTTAACTTTTCTAGTTAACCCGCAGGTGATTGGTTGCTAGGTCCTAAGCAACCAATTACCTGCTTGTTAATATGAAAAGTCACTCGTCCAGCTCCTGCTCCCACCCCCTGTCCAGAACAGTGATGCTTCTCAGTCTCATGTGCACAGGTAAGATGCAATGGTACACTGCATGCTGCAATGGGAGGGAAGGAGGCACTACTGTGTGTGTGTGTGTGTGTGTGGGTAATACAAAGGGGACAGTGGACACTGCTATGGAGAAGGGGGAGGGGGCACTACTGTGTGTGTGTGTGTGTGTGTGTGTGTGTGTGGGGGGGTGATCTGAAGGGGGTAGTGGACACTGCTATGGACAGGGTCACCCCCATAACAGTGTCCTCTACCACCCTTCACATCACCCCCCCAATCCCTGCATTCTGAGTGCAACGCACTCCTGAACCCTGCATTCTGAGCGCAATACACTTCTGATCCCTGCATTCTGAGCACAACACACTCCTGATCCCTGCATTCTGAGTGCAACGCACTTATGATCCCTGCATTCTAAGCACAACACACTCCTGATCCCTGCATTCTGAGTGGAACACACTCCTGAACCCTACATTCTGAGGGTAAAACACTCCGAAACCCTGCTTTCTAAGTGCAACATACTCCTGAACAACAAAAAAGCAAATGCTCTTGCGCACAGGTGTGTTGGCTAGGTGATCCAAAAAGATCAAAATGGATAATAGGTTTCAGCCTTGCTGCCCTCCAGGATAGGGATATCCTAGTAATAGACAAAAACACAAAGAAAAGAGGGCGCACCAGTCTAGTGCATTATCTTTTGGTACATTTATTCAGAAAATATATTGAAAACTACTCACAAAAGTAGGAGACAATCACGCTTAAAAAGGTCTTTGACATATGGCAGTCCATCTACTGATTGCAGGCATTCCTTCTTCATCAGAGCCTAACCATGTTATTCTCTTGCAGCTACTTATATATGTGTATACTTCAAAGAGACACATCCTAGATCTACTCTATAGCTCCTCCCCCAAAAAGATGGGTGGTCTGAGAAAGGAGGCGGGCTTTAGCCAGATGTTTATATTTAGACATATATCTATATTTAAATTTAAGTTGGGTTTGAATATACATGTGTATGCACACCACAAGCATCCATACATACCTACACATACATAAATACGCACACATGCATACACATACACACACGCACACATACATAAACATACACACATATGTGTGTGCGTGTGTACATGGGAAACACCAGGTGCATTCTTTGCATTCAAAGAATTAGGGTAGAGACTTTCATGCTGGACACTGGCTAGTAATGCAAACCACACAAGGCATTATACTGTACCTTAAAATAAGATTATCTTTTTAAAATACGTCAAAGTAAGGTTGTCTCCTCTAAAGCCGAAGTTCAAAGTCCAAAATAGAATCAACGCATTCAGATCTTGCAGCAAGGTCCTGTGGTTTTCATTATGCTTTTGTAGCTATCTGAAAACCTACACTTTTCCAAATCCTCCTGTTACTTTTGACCAAGTTGCACATAAAAAAACATATTGTGTTGGGGCAGGAGTGGAAGTGAAAGGGATTACAGGCATCATTTGTATACTTATAAAAAATATAATATAATAAAACTTACAAAACATATAAAACACTTTTTTAATGGGTACTAATAGTATTGCAGTTTTTTTTTTTTCTTAATTGGCCATCACTTGGAGGCAGTCCCTTCCTTTTGAGTAATAATGATTTATTTTGCTTAGCTCTCCCATATAACATCAGGTCATGCTATTCCTTTCTATTAAGAAATGCAAATGCATATTATTATCTATGACCATATGTTTCACCTAGCATTTACAAAAAATTGATAAATATATTTAATGTTTTCTTATAAAATATCTTACTTAACGTATTGAACAACCTTCTAAGTTTATCTATGTTTATCTGTCAATGTTCCAGTGTCAAGATCTGGTAGACTTGATATATATAGTTGCACTAATAGGCACAAGTTGTTTAGCCATCTCTAACCTTATCGAAGTATTAAGGACCTTGAAAATAGACTAGTAAAGATTAAAATGCTATAAAGATGTAAAGGAAGCGTCAAAGGACACTGCAAAGAACAGATGGTAGATGTGATGCAAGGTACAAGTAGGATCATTTCATCCAAGTCTCACAATATCTCAGGAAGTAAACCTTTGTTGGGTATTCACTAGCTACACTGACCCCTATATCAACAAACCAACTTAATTAACACATTTACGCTCATTAATATTCTCTGATTTTGACCCTTAAGCAGTGAGATCAAACTGTTAGCCAAACTGCTAGTTACATGGGAATAGGAAACTTGCATGTGTGCTTCATTTTCCTTTAAAATAATTCAATGCATGCTATAATTAAGGCATACAGTGCTAGATTTAAACAAATGGGAACTGCCTAGGCAACTAAAAGGAGTTGATTTAAGCCAGTTTAATGAACACATATCACAAATAAAAATGTTTACTGTATGTGTGTGTTAGTAGTATAGATGAGATAATGCAACACATATAGTGAAATGTATACTGATTATTGGACTATTTTTATAAGGTTGCCTTGTTCACATTGTTTGGATTTTAGCCTTAAGCATTTCCATGCTCTTTAGAAAGATTATAGGAAGATTAAAATATGACATCTGTGTGGGTATGGCAACTCTTAAGCACGCCGTTCTATATTTTAATATGCAAAAAATGCCTAGAATTACACTCCGAGGATCACGTGAAACCAATCCAAGTGGCAGTTAATAAGAAATTCTGTGACTGTGATAGAAGTTTAATAAAGGTAAAGGTGTTAATGATGAAAAGTAGGAAAAATGTTTCATGAAATTATGAACTCTGTGGCTGAACCTATTAACACCTATAACACATGGAAGCTAGAAATGCTCCCAATATATAGAGAATATAATTCAACAGAATACATGTACATCATTGTACTAATCATAATATACTATTCAAATATTAACAAAAGCACAGTATAAACATACCGTACACCTGGAAAATGTTGGGGATTCAACTGGAAATCATATGACCCCCAAAGAAAAATGTTGATGGAGACCCCATCTTGGAAAACATCCATTAATGCTGTCATATTCACATGCTTTTGACACTGTTGATCAGTGATGAGTAGCCTATAATACACTCTTAAGGATCTTCAATTTATGACCCCTAACATTTGTAGTCCCTGTAATTAAACAATGACTAGTGGTAGATAGAGATTCTAAATGAGTCACTCTATGGTCTTCAGATGCAGCAAGGCCACTGAGAGACTCATGAGCTGCTACTATACTGAACTTATACTCAGTACTAAAAAGAGGAGTTTCACCTTTATGGATAATCAGAACTAAGCTTACTCTAGAGGGTGGATCAATACATATAAAAGTAAATTGCATTAACACGGATATAACTTACAAGTTTATAAGAGTGGTAGATATATCTAACAATTTATTAGATGGTTATAAAATTTTTGAAGTCTATAACACACTTAACTATGTATCCCAATTCCTCTGAACATAGAGCAAACTCAAAATTTTGGAAGTTAGTAAACTTGGGTTGGCTGTATTGCCTCCCACCTTTAGACACAGCTTACTCCCGGATGGGGTGTCTGGGTGGGGGGGGCGATGTCCCAGCTGATCATTTAATGAGAAAGCCTCACTCTCTGTTCGGATGTAGTGTGATTTATGTAGCTTCAAAGTATTTTATTATTTCTGTTTATGTCTGTACTTCTTCCTTTTAAAAATTTAATAAAAATTTATTGAATTAAAAGTAAATTGCGGTTCTAAAGCCTCTTTCATTAAAATCATTAATTGATTAATATAGTAAGGGGGCACAAATATTTCAAATGCCTTTTGGAATTGAACCAGATCCTTCTCTGCCTCGGAGACCTCAAAGTATTTTCACGTAGTGCATTGGCTATAGTTAGGCTCTTGCATTTAGTCAAGAAATGACAGTGTCCACTCACATCAGCACAGTCAGCTGTGGTGTGTTAAACACACACATGTTAGTGTGATTTCATTGCAGTGCCAATATATTTCAATGAGCTGTCTAACACACCACAATGGACCAAAAATCTTGCATGCAGCACTTTCAGCAGTGTGCAATAGTGCGTTGTGGCATATTGCACAGCAATGTAGGTATGTTGGGGTGCTATTCATAATGAATGGCCACCGCATCACACCAATGCACTAAACAGTAATGTGCATTAACTTTGTGCACTGGTGTGAATAGTTCTTTGTAACTACTCATGTTCACACTGAGGGCATTTGTTCTTACTTGTCGCCCTGGTGGCCACTATTACAGGGACAGAAGGTAAATAGACGCTTCAAAACACACAATTTAAACATTTCCTGCTATTTTTAAAAATGTTTTTGTTCACACATGTATTATTGTACTATTGTGTGATATTCACTCACTTTCTATTTGGGTGACAGCTGTCACTGGAACAGTAAGTGAAGAAATTCTCAACCATTGTGGAAAAACAGTCAACTAGGTGAGTAGTGTGCATATGTAAAAAAAGAACATGTTCAGTACTCAACTATTTTATTGTAGTAGGGCGTGTACACGGTCGGACTTTGTTCGGACATTCCGACAACAAAATCCTAGGATTTTTTCTGACGGATGCTGGCTCAAACTTGTTTTGTCTACACACGGTCGCACAAAGTTGTCGGAAAATCCGATCGTTCTAAATGCGGTGACGTAAAACACGTACGTCGGGACTATAAACGGGGCAGTGGCCAATAGCTTTCATCTCTTTATTTATTCTGAGCATGCGTGGCACTTTGTCCATCAGATTTGTGTACACACGATCGGAATTTCCGACAACGGATTTTGTTGTCGGAAAATGTTATCTCCTGCTCTCCAACTTTGTGTGTCGGAAAATCCGATGGAAAATGTCCGATGGAGCCCACACACGGTCGGAATTTCCGACAACACGCTCCGATCGGACATTTTCCATCAGAAAATCCGACCGTGTGTACGGGACATAAGAGCTCTAAAATGCTATATTCACCTAATGCACAATGCAAACCTGATACAGTTTTTAACACTTTCCTATCATTGCTAAAATGCTTTCATTGTTACTAAAAATGTCTGAGGTTCTCCTTTAACTAGTTGTAAATGAAAAACGTATGCAAATGCCAATGTGCATCTCTTAAATTTAACAATATATTAAGCAATTTTATAAAGCTACCGTCTGTCAATGCAACTACCTAGAATGCAAGTAGATTAGCTGTACTCATATATGTTTAGTGAAGTGTATTGGCAATGCTGCTTAATAGCAAATAATTGCTGGTGATAAATCAGTTATTTAGTTATTGGGACTCAATAAAATAATAGCAGACCACCATGAAGGCAACACACACCATCAAGGCAAGCCTGTCTGTATTCCTGCCAGTAAATCATCTGCTGCAAATATTTCATGTCCTGATGCTACATGCAGAACCACATACTCATGTCATAAATCAAGCATTCCCCTGAAATAAGCACACACAGAGGAAAAAACACACTCACGGTAAGATTGTAGGCAGTAAATTCTCTGCATAGGTTTAAGTAAAATAAAGGTTATCTATCAAACTATCAAAAGAGTCAGTTTTATCAAGTAATAACGGATGTGGTTCTGCAGTTTGTAGGTCTAAAGATTGGATACAGTGCATGCATTTGTTGAGTGTGCTGGCAATGGTGGGCAAGGATACATGCATATTCAGCACATTATTTTAATTTAAACCTACCTTAAAAGCCTTGTTCTTATAATACTGCAAGGCCCCTTGTATATACCTAATTTAGACTCAGAAAGACATATGAAACTGAAAGAGCAGTACCTGTGACAGGGATCAGAGGCCCCTTACTATACAAGGATCAGGCCCATTAGCCACTACGTGTAAGAAATAACATCATACATTTTTTTTAAATCTAAGAAATAGCAAGCTTTTTAAATCCAGCAATTTTTTTAAATGTTATTTCCTGGTGCGTCCATGGCAGCATACCTGTGATAAGCTCCGCCCCGGACTCCTCCCCTCAGGATAGTTAGTACATCATAAAAAAGACAACTCTACCCCTCCAATAGCATTCTACTTTTTTTCCTCATACCTGATGGATAGTCAGTGCGGGTCCTTTACCCCTGCCTCAGTCAGTTTCCGTTTGGGTTCAGGCCTCTTACAGAACGCGGTCCCCTGACTTGGGCTGCTAACAAATGCTGATAAGAGGGGAGCCCCTTCTCAGGGTCTTTTGGGGCAGCAGCATTTCCTAACTTGGAACATACAGATCTGCATATTATGGCTAAGCTGAGAGTTTCAGTGGGGGCAGGTAAGGGCTTCCGTTTTTACCTTACTTTGACTTACTGTCTGCTAGTCCTGTCCATTTTTTCTTTTGTGCATCCAGGATGGTGAGCGCCATGGTGCGAATGCGCCGCTGTACTCAGTCTTTTCTCTTCCTGCATAGGTGTAGATGGCCTGGGCTACGTTCCCGGCCGCACGGCGCATGTGCGGGCGTCTGATGCTCGCGGCGCCATCTTAGTTGTGGGCAAATATATGGAAGTTTGCCCTTAGTTAGTATTGAAGTGTAGGAGGTGGCTGAGAATCAGGGGGATGGCTGTTCCCGCCCCTCCTTCTCTCTTTAAAGGGCTCAGGTTTTCATTATAGCCTTAGGCTTTCCCAACAGGTTCAGCTTCTTGAATGCTCCTCTAGTGCTCTGGCCTTGTATGGTGAGTACTCATTTTTGTAAAAACTGTTAGTTTTAATTACAAATTAGGGGGTTTCTTTTTTTAATGTTTTTCCTTGTATAAAAATAAATAAATAAATAATTAGGGCGGCACAGTGGTGTAGTGGGTAGCACTCTCGCCTAGCAGTAAGAAGGGTCGCTGGTTCCAATCCCAACCACGACACTACCTGCCTGGAGTTTGCATGTTCTCCCTGTTCCTGCGTGGGTTTCCCCCGGGTACTCCGGTTTCCTCCCACACTGCAAAGACATGCTGGATCCTGTCTAAAATTGTCCCTAGTATGTATGAATGTGAGTTAGGGACCTTAGATTGTAAGCTCCTTGAGGGTAGGGACTGATGTGAATGTACAATGTATATGTAAAGCGCTGCGTAAATTGATGGCGCTATATAAGTACCTGAAATAAATAAAAATAATAAAATAAGGGGAATATAAAAAAAAAAAGAGGGAAATATATAGGGTTTTTAAAAAAAAAAAACTAAAAGGGGGAATTTTATATTGATGGATTTTTTTCTTTTTGACATTTAGGGGGAAAGGCTGTCTTCTCCCCATTCATTGTTAGCTTTCCCTTTACTTTTTCTTTAGTGTTTGCTCTGCTACTTGTCACCCCTAAGCATGCCCCCACGGTCATGAGTCAGCCGCCGTCAGATCAAGACCCTCGATTTCTTAGGTAAGGGCTCGCACCTAAAAAAAAAAAAAATTTTTTATAAAAAGAAAGAATTTTTTATTTTTGAGCAAAAGAGTGTCTTATGCTGTTACTCTTGTTTCAGCCCTTTATGCCTAGACATGTCTAACAAGACTTCGGGCCATCACAGTGGACAGTCCCGTCCAAGCTCCAGTCACAGTCGGTCGACTAGTTCCCGACACCGGTCTGATGGAAGGTCGACATCTAAAAGGCGTTGGTCGCCTAGTCCTTCCAGACGAGAAAGTTCCAAAAAATGCCGAGCTTGTGGTGCAACCCCGTTGCCAGATAAACTAATCTGCAAAGATTGTCTGCAAGGTTATGCCGATCAAGAAAGAGTTGAAGTCCAGCAGGTCACGGACTTAATAAAGAAAGTGGCAAAAGACTCATTAGCTGAGCTAATGGACTCATCTCCCTCGCAGGTCATAGCAAGTGATCAAGTGCATCCTTCGGAGCCATCCCTGCCTGGCCCATCATCAGCAGTGGTCGCTTCAGTACCGCCTCCCCCGACAACAGGGGAGAATGACGAATCAGAGGATTCAGCGGAGGAATCGAAGCCTTCGGGCTTCAGCTTCTCTTTAGTACAACCTTTTGTTTCCGCGGTCAAACAGGCCATTGGTTGGGAGGAGGTGGAAGAGCCACCCAAGAAGACCAAGTCCTTTTTTTTCATTCTTAAAGAAAAAACTTTCCTTTTTTCCTTTTATGGAAGAAATAAAGGATCTGATAGAAGTGGAATGGAAAAAAGACAGACAAACGCTTTTCCCTAAACTGTCTGCAGAAATTGTATCCGTTAGCAGAGTCCGACTCGGTTCTCTTGGACACTCCGCCGGTGATCAATGCTGCAGTGGTATGCCTAGCTAAAAATGTCACCCTTCCTATGGAGGATTCAGCCTCCTTTAAAGATCCGCTGGATAGGGCAATCGACTCAGATCTGAAGAAGGCCTACCAGTTGGCAGGAGGAGCCTGCAGGCCAGCCATAGCATTAGCTTCAGTATCTAATGCCATCAGGGTCTGGTCTGAGAACATTGAAGTGGCCATTCGTCAAGATGTTCCAAAAGAGGATATCATTAAAGCACTGGAGGAACTCAAGTTATCTGCAGACTTTGTGGGGGAAGCAGCAATTGATTCTGTAAGATACGCTGTAAAAGCAATGTTCAACACTCTCTGGTTGAAGCCTTGGACAGCTGACGCAGCCTCCAAACAGAGTTGGTGCAAGATCCCCTTTGACGGGAAAGCTCTGTTTGGGGATAGGCTGGAGAAGGCAATTTCTCGGGTGACTGGTGGAAGATCTTCAGTTCCAGTCTACAAGAAATAGAAACTTTTCTCACTTCCGACAAGGCAGAGATACCAAAAAAAATTGGAGAAGTACCCAGGCGACTTTTTTAAAGTCAAACAAACAGAGAAGTCTTCCCAATCCCCAGGAAGGAACAAAGTCCTTTTGACAGAGAGCCACTCCAGCCGCCCCCAGTCGGGGACAGGCTGAAGAAATTTGCAGAAGTCTGGTCCAGCCAATGCAAAGATCCCTGGGTGGTATCCACCCTCTGTTTCAGGCATTTCTGGACATTTCTGGATCACCCTCCGCGAGACCTTTTTGTCCCAACAAAACTACCTACTTCCCCTCAAAAAGCAGAGGCTCTGCAAAGATATCTTCGCCTGCTACAAACGCAGCAAGTGGTAATTCCTGTTCTGCCTTCAGAAAAGTTCACAGGTTTCTATTCTCTTCTCTTTCTTGATCCCAAAAAGAGTGGAGAATGGAGACCGGTAGTGGATTTAAAGAGGTTAAATCTTCACGTTTTCCTGGAATCCTTCAAAATGGAGTCCTTGCACACCATAATCCAGATGCTCCAACCAGGAGACTGGATGGTCTCGGTGGACCTTCAGAACGCCTACTTTCATGTGCCCATTCCACCTGACTTTCAGAACTATCTAAGAGTGGCAGTGGGTCCCATGTACCTCCAGTTCCAGTGCCTTCCCTTTGGCCTGTGCACGTCCCTGAGGATATTCTCTAAAGTACTGATCGCAATTCTGGCACCCCTCAGGGAAAGGGGGTTGCGAGTGTTCCATTTCCTGGACAATATCCTGCTGTTAGCCCCCAGTCCAGCACAACTTCTGTAGCACAGAGAGGTTCTTCTGTCTACCCTGAAGAAATTTGGTTGGTGAATACAGAAAAGAGTCTCCTGACTCCAACCCAAGTAATGATCTATCTAGGCGCCCTTTTCGACACCTCAGCCGGAACAGTATGCCTTTCTCCCCAGAAAGTGGCAGCTATTGTCCAGAAGATGTCCCATGTGAGAACACTGTCTCACCTGTCAGCGTCAAACTGCATGAACTGATCAGGACTATGTCATCTTGTATCCCAATGCTACCCTGGGCTCATTGGCATCTAAGGATTTTTCAAGTGGGCTTTCTGACCCAGTGGAAGAGGAAGTCTCTATGCCAAAACCCCGTCTACTTCAATGTCCATCTTGGACCATCCTAACCACCGATGCTCGTTGGGTTGGGGAGCACACTGCAATCATCTTGCAATACAGGGGAAATGGGACTTCCCAACGAAGGGAATAGTCTCCAACATCTTAGAGTTAAGAGCAGCTTTTCTGGCCCTGGTGAAACTGAAGGATCATCTTCGACAAAAGTCAGTCTTAATACGCCTAGACAACAGGGCAGCAGTGGCGTATATTCAAAGGCGGGGGGGACACAGCATACCTTTGCTGAGGGAAGTAGAGCCCATTATGTTGTGGGCAGAAAAGAATCTGCTGGATCTGAAGGTGGTCTACCTGCCGGGCCATCTGAACAAAGAAGCAGATCATCTATCTCGTTATTTTCAAGACGACAACGAATGGTCTCTTCACCTGGCAGTCTTCGACTGGATCCTGAATCTACAGATTCCTCCAGAGATAGACCTGTTTGCATCGGCAATAAATGTCAAGCTAACACGATTTCTTTCTCGCCTACCTCATCCACGGGCAGAAGCAGTGGATGCCCTCTCGAGTCCATGGAATTGCAAGATAGCATATGCCTTCCCTCCCAGGCCCTTTATCTCGAGGTTCCTGCTCAGGTTGTCGAAAGAACCAGTCAAGGTGGTAGCGATTCTACCATACTGGCCGAGGAGGCCATGGTTTCCCTGGGCAATATCCCTCAGTACGTGTCGTCCTCTCAAGATTCCAATTCTACCTCACCTGCTCTCACAAGGGAGATTCGTGCATCCAGCCCCTCACAAACTGAACCTGCATGTCTGGATTTGGAAAGGGAAAGATTCCAGTCTTTAGGATGCTTTACCAGTGTCATTTCAACTCTTTTAAAGGCCAGGAAACCTTCCACAAATTATGTGTATTCAAAGATCTGGAATAAATTCAAGTTATTTATGGGAAGAAGAGGTTCAGCCCCCACAGATCCGTCTACTGCTCTCCGCTTGGATTTTTTGCAATCTGGCCTGGACCTTGGTCTCAGTTTAAGTTCTCTCAAGGTTCAAGTGGCAGCTATTTTGGCAGCTACCCAAAAAAGATGGGCGGAAGAGTCACTTGTCGTTCAATTTTTCAAAGCAGTTAAAAAAAATTTGTCCGCCAGTAAAGCGGTCCTTTCCGGCTTGGGACTTGCCCTTTATCCTGGACTGTCTGATGTCTCATCCTTTTATTCCTCTAGAAACTGCTTCACTATGGAACCTAACACTCAAGACAGCCTTCTTAATTGCAATAACCTCAGGAAAAAGGGCTTCAGAGTTGCAAGCGTTAGGGTCAGAAGAAGAAGATCACATTTCTTTCTTCCCGGATAGAGTGGAGCTACGGAAAGTACAAGGTTTTATCCCAAAAGTTTCCTCTCAGTCCTCTCTATAAGAAACTTGGGCACTACCTACTTTTACAGATCCACTCTCAGGCGCTCTGCAATAACTGGACATTGCCAAAGTTCTAAAATGCTACCTGCAAGCCACAAGTCCGTTTAGTACATCAAACAGATTGTTCGTTCTGCCTTGGTCCAGAAATAGGGGGAAGGAAGCCGCTCCAAGAACGATCGCTTCCTGGATTTGCAAGTTGATCCAAAAGGCATATAGGGCTAGAGGGATGGATCCCCCAGCGGTGAAGGCCCACTCAACTAGAGCAGTTTCGGCATCAGGGGCAGCAAGGGCCAACGTTTCTCTAGAAACTATTTGCAAAGCAGCCACGTTGTCATCCCCAAACACATTCATGCGTCACTACAGGATTGACCCAGGGGCGCTCACTTCGGTGGAATTTGGAAGGAGGGTGATTGAGTCAGCTCTTGTGTTACCTTATTAAAATGTTCTTATGAGCATTACCCACCCTGTTGTTATCTATTCATTGTATCACAGGTATGCTGCCATGGAGGCACCAGGAAAATGGAAAATTGTATCATACTTACCGTAATTTTCCTTTCCATAGTATTCAATATAATAGTAGAATGCTATTGGAGGGTACAGTTGTCTTTTTTATAATGTATTAACTATCCCAAGGGGAGGAGTCTGGGGCAGAGCTTATCACAGGTATGCTGCCATGGATAGGCACCAGGAAAGGAAAATTAAGGTAAGTATGATACAATTTTCCGTTTTATGTGCATTTTCATTTCTTCTTTCAGTTAAATATTGAACTTCAAAAGGTGCTTGCAATTCCTGACAATGAAGAGTTAAACTTTTTTGTTGGAAAGAGTCACTCAAATCTCTTTCTATTAGGGTAAAGATAAGCTTATCTAATACTGTCAACCAAAGACTAAGTATTGGTTTTATTTCCACCTGAAACATCTCAGCAATTGCTCTTGCCCTGTAGGAAAAGTGATGTAATATCTGGGCAGTTGTGCCTGGAGTCCTGACAGAGTTATTCCCAGACAGAGGTCATAGGCCACCTTCACAATGCTAGAGTTAATCTTATAGGGGATACAAGACTAATTCCTCAGCTGCCCAAATGGTGGCCATGCCCTATGCTACTGGATGGAAAACCTCCACATATTATTACTGTGCTCAGGTATGTAACAGATGACTCCTGCTTATACAAAAGTATCTTGTAAACCAGTGGTCATCAACCCTGTCCTCAGGGTCAATAACAGGCCAGGTTTTATGTATTGCCTTGGGAGATGCAGATTAGAATACTGCAATCACTGATCAGTAAATTATATCACCTGTGATGTATTTCAGTTATCTTGCAAACCTGGCCTGTTAGTGGGCCCTGAGGACAGGAGTTGATGACCACTGTTGTAAATAACATTATTAACATATGTATTTTTTTTTATATTCCATGAGATTTTTATTGAACAAAAATAAAATACAATAATCAGAGGATAAACATATCCACTCATTACATGAAAAGAAATATATTGGCTTTTGGTTCAATTCTTTAGAAACAGTGAGAAAAAGGTTATCCTACACAATACATACAATATAGGTATCCTAAGACTGGAGAGGAAAAAGATGTGTTGGAATAGGACTATATCATATGCATGAAAGGGCTGCATACAATAAGTTAAGCTTCCAACAACCACAGAGTTTCAAGGTTTTGAGTGATGCCTGAGTGGTACACACGTGTGTATGTGACGTGTAGCAAATCTTGTAGGCCACAAGAAGCAAGTCCAGTCTGAGACTGAACGAAATACCCTGAAAAAAGAGTGGCTGTTAAACTACAAAGGGCTGGAGAGAGAGGGGCCACCTCATGGGGATGAGCGTACTGGGGCTGTAGCAGTTCTATTACAAAAAGAACAAGAAAGGGAGAGAGAAAAGGGGAAAAAAGACCAAAGTCGGAACAGGATCAGTGGGACTAAGAAAAAAAAATGGGGGAGTGGGTGGGGGGGTTTGAATAGGATAGGGAGAGAGAAACAAAGGAGAGAGGAGATGAGGGAGTAGACCATCTGCCACCCTACAACACCACTCCAAACTACAAGTGTAGTTAAACTACAAGTGAAATTTGGCTGGTTAAAACTGAGCTCTCTCTTAGAAGAGGGTAGATGAGGGACATGCCTAAAACAAGAAAAGTAAGCACCTTACATAACTTTCCCAGTTAGCGATTTATAAATTTGTACTTCTCTTTGTGTATAGTTTGTAATGTTCTGATGTGGCTAAAGGTGTGAACACCTCGTGCCAAGTTGGTGGTGGTCCATAAAATAAAGGTTGTAGACAGATAGACAGAACTGGATTTTTACTGTGTTAAGTTGCTAGAGTCTGGCCAGGGAATTTACTCACACTTTCCAGTCCACTGTCAGTTTTTCACTAGTGATAGTGTAAAGGAGACTAGCAGTGAAGCTCAGGCACTAGTCTCTCCTGTTGCTGTGTAAGTGTGCAAACAAGGGCCATAAAGACATAGATGAGCGAGTTTGGGGTGGAGGAACTTGAATGGCCTGCACAGAGTCCCGACCTCAACCCGATAAAACACCTTTGGGATGAGTTAGGGCGGAGACTGTCAGGCAGGCCTTCTCGTCCACATCAGTGACCTCACGAATGCGCTTTTGGAAGAATGGTCAAACATTCCCATAGACACACTCCTAAACCTTGTGGACAGCTTTCCCAGAATAGTTGAAGCTGTTATAACTGCAAAGGGTGGGCCCACTCAATATTGAACCCTATGGACTAAGACTGGGATGCCATTAAAGTTCATGTGCGTGTAAAGGCAGGCATCCCAATACTTTTGGTGACATAGTGTACATATGCATATTGACTTCTCTTAAATAGAGGGTCAAGTTGCTCTGGTAAGCTTATTTTAATGGACATGTGGCGGACAAACACTGTGGTGGGGTGTCCAAAAGTACAAAGAGATGCACTTTACTACCGTTAATTGATGATATATTGCAAGCTATTCATAATCACATTTCATATTTCACAGTATATATAGTTATTTAAACTATTCAGTATATTTTTTATCCTTTTGCACATGGTGGGGTGGACTGGATCTTAAAATAAATTCTTTTCTCATGATATTGTGTTTTTTTTTTTTTTTTTTTATTGGGAACAGAACTTATTTTATGAATTGATTTACCAATGTCTATCTGTTGGCGTGCTAGCAGCTGATGTTGGATCATACCCAGTAGCGCAATTTCATCTTTAATATTTACCTAATTTGATTATATCTCCAAGAAACAGCTTGTTATATGAGATAGAAATAAAAAAATTATATCACCCAGCAATATTAAATTACTTCAGCCAGCAGTGACCTATAAGTCGTATATTATATAACCCTGCATCTTATTATATATTGCTGCAATTCACCCCTTCATAGTCCTTCATCTTCTCCAGCAGGGGCTCCCCATTTGTGACCAGTCAAACACTTCTGGGATACATAAACCTTTGTTGTCCCTCTTCCAGGATGTTGTTCTGCAGTGATCTTTGCTCTTTGTGTATATACTAGCTGTAATAATTATTTATCACCTTTCACAAAGTGAAACATTTTTGAATATTTTTTCTATTCAGTACACAATAATCATTAAAACCAGCTTTTCTCTGGCATCTTAGCAAGGGAAAAGTTGAAAAACAAAATAGCAACAGATTTCAGGACATGTCAGCTGAGTCCATATTACTGTGCCAGCTGCAAGTAGGCATTAGCTCTATCATAGTACTTAGCACTTTACAGTGGGTCATATTGTTGCAGCTCTTAACCAATAGATCTAATTGCAATCCTTTTATTTGAGCCATGATTGTAGGTTTTAGAGCACTATAAACAAATAGTAATCAACTAAACTTGTTACCTCTGAGTGGAAATGTCACAATGAAAAATGTCATCTGTAGCAAATGTAGTAATTATGCCATGAAATTCTATTTGTTTATTGTAAGTAAAAAAAGACAAAATTAGTAATTCCATGCATGGCTGCCTGTAAGTATGTGATGCCCTTTCCTACCTTTGTAGCTAGTGAAAAACTATTTTTATATTATGTATATTGGCTTAAAGCAACCCTTCCCTTTTTGTAATTATGCAAATAACCCATTACAAAATATGAACTATTCAGCTAATAACTGACACTGCAATGTCAGGGGTATAATAAATAAATTGCCACTGCGTCCCCAGTAGCTTAACATCTAACAAATACTTCCCCGCTCCAAATAGGAGAAACTGAAGTGGATGGGACTTTTAAGGTGGTTGATTTAGCAAAGAAATAAAGTTACATACACATATATTAAAATACAATCCGACAGGGTCCCAAGAAGAGGAGGATCAGGGCTGCAATGTGCAAAACCACTGCAATGTGCAAAACCACTGCACAGGTAAGTATGACATATTTGTTATTTTAATGTAAAAAAAATCCAAAGCTTTAATATCACTTTAACTCTATCACTACCCCTTTTTGGAGTACCTTAAGAGAATTTGCATACAGGCAGACAGGTACTGAAGAGCAGGAAGATCAATGAACTATGAGTACGTTCACCAGTGCCCTCACACTTCATCGAGAACTACAAGCCATCTGCCATGGTGGAAGATTATAGTTGTAGTTCATTCATTCACAGATCATCACCTTCTGGCATAACATGTTACCAAAGGTGAACTTATCTTTTACTCCTGTCTATCCTGTGAATTTTTGGGAAAATGGTGCTTTTGAAAAAGCTGATAGAGTGAAGTATGAAGGTACTACTATGTGGACATGGCTGAATTTAAAGGCATTGTATAATTTCAAATTATTTGTTGTTTTAACTAAGTATTATTGTAGT
Organism: Aquarana catesbeiana; assembly: GCF_042186555.1. NCBI lineage: Eukaryota > Metazoa > Chordata > Amphibia > Anura > Ranidae > Aquarana > Aquarana catesbeiana. The sequence goes on from NC_133327.1 coordinate 577,083,777, forward strand.
TACATTTCCTGTGCTGTTTGTTTGCCTTACGTTGTAATGATGGGCTCACATGTAACTGTGGCTACAGTTTGTAGTGTCTTGGCTGATTGATTGCCCAATGTCCATGGTTTTCTACAATTAGCATGTCCCTTATCACCAAAGGGAGAAAACATCTTTCTGTTCCAGGTAACACTATCCAGTCCATGCATTGCTATCCATTCTGTGTTGAATCACAAACATGGGAGTGCTGCTAATGTAATTTATAAAAAGAACCTCCAACTGCAATTTAAAGCAGAGTTCCACCCAAAAGTGGAACTTCTGCTCATCTGATTCCCCCCCCCCCTCCGGTGCCACAATTGGCACCTTTCAGGGGGGAGGGGGGTGCAGATACCTGTCTACTACAGGTATATGCACTCACTCACTTCCTGCACCCCCCTGCTGTCTCCTGGGAAACACACAGGTCCCAGGAGATAGCGGGGACCACTTAGGATGCGCATGCGCAGTAGGGAACCGGGAAATGAAGCCACGACGCTTCACTTCCTGATTCCAGCACAGAGAATGGCGGCAGCAGCAGCCAAGAGCTGAGCGATTGATCAGCTTCGGCTGCCGACATTGCTGGACTCCAGGACAGGTAAGTGTTCATTTATTAAAAGTCAGCAGCTGCAGTATTTGTAGCTGCTGGCTTTTAATAATTTTTTTAGGTGGACTCCCTCTTTAGGCTCTTTGTGTGTTTGTGAATGTTCTGCCTGCCTGTGTCTGATAGATCTAATTGGCTCTCACCTGCACCAGCACTAGACTGAAACACCCAGGGATTGTGGGATATGTTGTTTTTCCACAGGAAAATGCAGTTCTCAAACAAACAATGGTCATGCAATAGTCTGTGCCGTGCTCTGCTGCATGACTCATGTTTCTGCACAAAACAGAAATTACTGACAAGGGATTGTGAAGATTAACTCTACTATAGGCTGTGCATACAGGGCAACAAATGACACCATGAAAGTACATGATTGATGCACATCTTATGCAGGTGAAAACACAAGGTGCACATAAGAATATGTATAATGCCTTTAAAGGTTCACTTTAGATAATACTCAATAGAATAGATCCATACAAAGCAGCGAATATTAGTGATACAAATATACATTTTTTTTTTAGAAACTACAAGTATAAAAACTGTATCTATCCAACCAAATTCAAAGCTTTATTTTTAATGCTAATATGTTAAAAATGACAAGTTAAAAATTTTGCATTCATGCATACTTGAAAAATCTCTATTACCTTTTGTATTATCCATTTTTCATATTATCCATATGCCATCTTGTAAATCCTGTTTTTCTACATTAGTGGAAGGTGATGAAGATGTTGTTACTGAGTAATGTGATGTAATCATTCAGTTACAGGAAGTTATCGGTGTGAACTATTTTTATTTTTTTACCTGGAATCCCCATCTCCTTCTCTTTTATCGGCCACTTGTTACTTGTTTTACTAAATGCTGCTGTCAATCAAATGAGAAGGAAGAACACAAAATGGAACTGGGGGGAACCACATTGTTCTGTGCAGTTATTTGCTCTGCCTCTTATGCAAATTTAGGTGCATAATAGCATACTAAAAGAGAGGTGTGGAAAGTCTGTGGCGTCTAGGCTTTGCAGCCTGTAGGGCTCAAACCAGGAGGTCATAGAGAATGTTACATTATGTGTTAGAGCAGTGTGAGATTCTATAGGTACCCCTATTCAAGCATGCACATTCAGTAAACCTGAGTGCAGTATCACAAGGGAATTTATTAGAACAATAGTTAAAAACACTTACAGGATGTAAAACAAAACAAGCTTATCGTATGATGGCTCGTCCGCCAGTGTCTTCAATCCTGAATGGTCCCCTGGGTTAAAGTTCCCTGGGAAGAGATGGAGGAGGAATGGAGGCCTTCAGAAGGAGCAGAGAGCTCCGACATGTAGCCTGTTCCTCTCCAGCCACTTCTTTCTCTCCTGGCAAAGTCACATCCGTTGGAGCATTCCACGCTAGTAGGGGTGGACTTCCTGTGCACCGCAAGAATGTCCATTCCTCCTCCATTGCTTCCCAGGGAACTTCAATCCGGCGGACCATGCAGGATTGAGGACACTGGCGGGCGAGCCATTATACAATAAACTTGTTTTGTTTTACATTCTGTAAGTGTTTTTAACCGTTGTTTTAATAAATCCCCTTGTGATACTGCACTTAGGTGGCGCTTCCCTCCTTTCTTCCTTTTGTCTTACTTACAGATCTGGCTCAACTCTGAGGATAGCAGCCCCACAGTGCTTCACAGAGACTGAATTAACCACCTCAGCAGTCATTGCAGTAAGTTTGCCTGAACTATTGTCTGTATATACTCCATGCACCTGATTTTAAGACTTTCTGTACATTCAGTAAACCTAACTGTCTATTTATTGGAACATTTTTGATAGTCCAAAAAAAAAAAAATAGTCAGTGGCAGACAGAGGTGGAGATAAACAATGACTGACAATAGAATTGTCAATGACTGGCAATTTGAGCATATTCTATGACAATAGAAACAGGGACCTGAGTTAGATTAGGCAATACAGTAAGCACAACTTTTTCTTGCTGCTTCCATACATTGTATAGCCATTCAAAAAGTTGGGACAACTAACTAATAGGGCCATATCAGGTTACATGTATGCTGAATTAGTGGATATTTACTATACCAACTAATTATGATTTTATCTAATCTTCTTCAAGAGAGGTATGACAGGAAACCCAGAAAGTCAACCATAGGCAGGTTTTCTTCTAGAAGCACATAACATTTCTTAGATAAAGTAATACATGCCTTAACTAACTAATTATCTTCTCAATACTGTGAATATGATATAGTATGTAGAAAAGTCTACAAGTAGAGACAAAATAATCCATCAATTAAAATAAAAGTGTCTCTGGAAGGTTTCATTCCAAGGTAAGTATTTCATAATGTGCTAGTATGTGATGCATACTAGCACATTATGCAACTGCCTTACAGGAGTTTTTTTCTTTTTAAACCAGCCGTGATTTCTTATCTCTTTAATTTAGTGAATGAGATGAAGCTCTGTTGGTTTCCATCATCCAACCAATCATTTTCCAGCAAAAATGCCTTTTCTTTTTTTTTCTTGCATGTAATTTGGAGTTTTTTGCAAAGTGTTTTTTCACCACATTCACCAAACTAAGGTAAAACTCCCTTGCAATGTAAACAGCCTATTTGTTTTAGTTACTCAACACCATTGTGCCTATAATAGATCAGGAAGTCTGCTAAACTTTTCAGCGATGCATTACCAGTGAACCTTCTCACAATACTACTGGAAAATAACTACACTGGAACTATGGTGATGTCATATGGCCTCCTGGGTTTTGGCAAAGGAAGCTGGAAAAGGGATGGCTGGGAAGAATTTTAGGTGCATGAATAGTACCCCAAGGAAGTCATTGTGGGACCACAGACTGTCATATAAATTTCTGGGGTGTGGGTGGCCAAAGCTATACCTGAGAATAGAGCAGGACTTACAAAAGATAGGTAGAGGATTGGCTAAGCACAAGGGATATCAAATTGTAAAAAGCCTTATAGAGTTAGGTTATGGCCTCTTCACAGATATACCTAAAGATGTAGGAGTTCTGAATCAGGCTCTCACTTGACAGCAAATGCTGTCTTCATTTATCTATTTAAATAAAGTGTATCTGTAAGTACTGTTTAATGGCCAACAGCTTTTAGCTCTCAGCTCTATAACTTCAAAGATTATCCAAATAAAGGTGACTGTGAAGAGTCTCATCTACACCTCCCCTGTTCAAGTTCGGTTTACTAGCCATTAAGTGGTGCATGACATTTACTGAACTGGTTTTCCTTGTCTTGTGTGTCATAAATTATTAAAGGCAGTTCCCAGCTTAGCTAAATAAAAGGTATCACCACATTTTTTCCACAATTTATAATTGCTTTTATTTTAATTGCTTTTATAATTATTAACATAGAGAATGTGAATGCATTGACATGAGATAAATGTTTTATTGCAAAATTAACAGTAGAAATCAGGGTGTACAGGCTTTCTTGTTTTAGATGTTGCATAAAAAAATCTGCTATTGCTCTTCAAAGCAGCAACTGGTGAGCAAGCTTTACCACTGTGCTGTATGCAGTTTAGCTGCAGCAGTTTGGCATGCCCCTAATTTCAGAGCTAGAGCTCTCCAATCAGCAGGGAGTGTGGGCTTTGCTAATTGCAGACATATAGATTTGACAGCTGCCTGGCCAAAGGGATTTGCAGAGCAGAAGCAGAATATTTCAGCATCTAGACCAAGTAAGCCTATACAGCCTGATTACTTTAAGAACTCAGAATTATGCAATTAATTTCTTCTGGGGGGTACATCTGGGTTTTAATTTTCTTCCAGTAACATTGTTAAAGACACAAGAATAAATGAAGCACACATGAAACAAAGGTATTTACACAACATCATCCAATATTTTCTATTGACCAGTGAATTTTGAAAAACATAGTTCCTTTTGCGCATCTGAGTTTTATGAGGCGATTCCACTAACTGGAACATGGTTAATGACTTTACTGTGCACACTGCATATTATATATATATCCAATGGGGTTGATAACCTAAAGGCAAATAGGCTGTTCTCTTTGAAAGGGAATTTTCATTCTGCAAGGGAATTTCCCTTTGGCTTAGTGAATGAGATGAAGCTCTGATGACTTTAATAATCCGTTTATGTGCAGGCAGAAATACTTTTTTTTTTTCTTTTCCTTGCATGTCATTTGGTATTCTTTGCAAAGTGAATTTTAATCACAATCACTAAGCTAACGTAAAATTGCCTTTAAAAGTTAAAATTCCCTTGCAAATTAAACTGCCCATTTGCCTTTAGGAAATCAACCCAAATGTGTCTACTGATACAATATAGCTTAAGCTTACTCACACAATGTTGGATTTATCTACTGGTTTGGTAGTGATTGCTATGAAGAAACGTAGGTTTCTAGTTCTTTGTTCCTTAACCAGGTGGCAATAATGGCCTTACTGCAGTGCATTCCACAATAACATCCTTTAGGGCCAAAAGCAAAAACAATTAGTAATTATTGAGCCACACTATCTGAGCTTGGAAAAAAATTGATAACATTTGCTATGTTTTTGATTTAATAAAAAATGATCAATAAGACAAGAACACAAGGTGAACTTCAATTTTTCTATCTCCTATCTAGTTATGCCTGTTGAATTACATTGGCCAGCTGTATGATACGATGGTGAACCCTGAGAGATGTTAAAACATTTTCTAAACAAACTAAGTTTTATGCAATGATAGTACAAAAGAAAATGGGAAAATATCACAGTAGAGACAATGACTCAATGTATCTGCTAGATTCTGAAGTATTACATTTATTCTGCTATTCAAGAACTTGAGTGCATTGTACCAATGTTTATTTTTTAACACTTAAGGTGACACTTGTAAACCTAACTTGTGTGGGCTAGAAAAATTAGAAGCTTTTGTGCCATGTATGTTTTTTTGTGAAATGTGTGATATTCAGAACTACAACATTTTTAATATTGTTTAATGTAAATAAGTGTAAACCATGATATAAAGAGTTCCAAGCTGTTATGGATTGTTTAATACCTTGATCAAATTTCTATTTCAATTATGTCAAGACACATGCTAAACTCCTTGCTCAAAATGCCTCACCCGGAGCACCCCCTCCCATCGGAGTGAAACAGGAGAACTCAAGCCTACATCAGTAGAAAACCTGGATGGATCTGACCAGACGACCCCTTAGATAAGGGAACGTCCAATCCAGAGATGACAGCACAACTAGACTGTGATGATGCTTTTGTAAACAATGACTCATGTTCTATTATAAAAGAAGCCATACGTCCAAGCAATAAAAAGGAAGATTCATTCAAGCTGAACAAAGGTGTCAGTGTGATTCTTCAAACGTGCATGAATATACATCTAAAAATCAGGCCAGGTGCAGATAATTTCACAGACACTTGTCTAGATCCAAAACAATCTGGCAGCCCAAAGTGGGGCCCCAGGTTGTGACCGGAGGAGAGCCGACCAAGAGGCCACCGAGAGGAACCATCACAGGCAGGACAGAGACTGATCACCTCTGAAAATACGGTAAGATATAATTTTCATATCTTGCCTAAGTATATCCCGTCTCCCGTGTGGGTCCGTCTTTGTGTCCGTGTCGGCTGCCGAAGGTCCCCAAAGACAGGTAATACTTGCCGGGGTCCATTACATGAACCTGTATTCTGATTATCTGCAGCCTGTAAGAACATTGTGTTGTATGGGTCTGTGATACATGATGTATGATGTTGAAGGAGATTGACACACAGGGTCCCAGCTGATGTGGACAAACTCCTTTGGAAAGGTGATAGTGCGGTGTAGCACATCACCCAGAAGGGGGTGTCAGGGACACAGATAACATGGAAGGAAAATATTCTGGTTGGTCATTATAATTCAAACATACACATCTATTACAATTTGTGCAAATGTCATGTTATAATTGTGTTTGTGGATTGATGTTCAGCATTTTTGAAGGAGGTTGGACGGTCAATTGGGTCTATAGAATGTGAATGTAGGGAGAGTGGACAGGAACCGATAAGGTGTCCTGAACAAGTGGGAGATTTAGAAGGAAGAATGGAAAGTGAAAAGTTGAGCATCTCATTGTTGAATATATGGTGGGAAGAAACTGATGATTGAATATTAACTGCTGTACTCCTTATCTGCCTGTTAAATGTCTTGTTAAGGGAAGTGAGTGGTCACACACTACCCGACCTATATTCTGTGGCCGTCTCGGATGGGCAGACCCCGTGACTGAGTCTACTTTTTGGGAAGACGCACCAGGGGCGACCCAGGTGGCAGTCGAGCACTGTAGACAAATCCTCTCCTTGTTGAGGGAAGTGAGTGGTCACACACTACCCGACCCTTATTCTGTGGCCGTCTCGTTTTGGGAAGATGCACCAGGGGTGACCCAGGTGGCAGTTGAGCACTGCAGACAAAACCTCTCCTTGTCGTATTTTTTTTGTTTTGTCCTCATTAACTTGAGACTGGGATATAGTCTGAACAGGTACCAGGTGACAAATAGAGTAATTGCCAGACCCTTTCAGAATCCAAGGCAACCTTGTGACCCGTCTCAAATCCTGAACAGACACATAAATATCCCAGTCATCAAGACAGAAAATAATGGGGCAGAAATTGGTTAAGCCAGAGAAAGGAAAACTCGCATGTGACTAAGTCACCAAGAGAGGGGGGGCTTATGTCAAGAAAGAAAAAAAAATTGGCGAAGATCTGTAGCATCACCATTTCTACAGGGGGTAGATTGCAGCCGGAGGAATGACGAAAAATACTGAAGGAAGAACGGGAGGTGTTGTCTGACAGTGGTCTACTAAAAACTGCAGAGGCTTGGTTCAATGTGGCAAGAGCAATCCAAAGGGAGAACTGAGTGGAACAGGAAACCCAGCAGTGGGGTAATGTTGTATATGTGTACCATGAAGGAAAAAGTGTCCCTGATGCCTTACCTGAGCCACTCCCATATGAGGAGGAAGAGGGCTGAGCCTAAAAACACACCAACACCCCTGTACCTTGTGTTGAATGCTAACGGTTCGTATTTTAGCCCAAACACCCCGTAACTTTAATGCCAAGTTTGAACGGGTCGGTGACAGGGGGATCTGCAGTTGGCAGCAACCAAGCCACTGCGCCACCTCCCACTGCCCAGCTCCCAGACAGCGCAATTTGTGTCTTGCCAACAACACAGAATCCGTTCATTGGCACACCACCTGCAGCAAACATCCCCAACCAGCCAGGCCCTCTCCAGACACCTTCCCCGCCTGTCCTGATACCCCAACAGCTATTCCCCTATGGGCCAGGGCCTGGGCCGCAGCCCATACCTTTAGCCCAAGACCTGGCTCGACACATTACTCAGAATACTCGCCATAACAGTAACCGAGCTCCCAGTGCCCACTATTACCAAAACACACATGAATCCCAGTGATCAGGATACCCAGATGAGCCCGACCCCCAAGTGATGAGGGGCATTACAGCAGAAGGAGAAGGTGCCCCAATAATGTACGTTACCTTTACCCCACCCCAAGTAATGTCATTGGTAAATAACCTGCCTGACCCGGAAAAGCAGACAATGCCCTTTTATCGTAGCATAATACAAATACAGCGTACCTATGCTGCAGCTTGGAGGGACCTGTACAACGTCTGCAGCAAGAAAGCAGGTGACGCCTACTGGCCTATCAAGGAGAGAAATTTGAAAGAAGGTAGAACATTTAACGACACTGACTATGAATAAGGCCTAGAATTCTGCTACCAATTACACAATTGGGCTAAGGACAAGTTGGCAGACCAGGCCACAACTTTACAAGACATAACACAGGATAAGACAGAAACTGTTGAGAAATAACATGCCAGATTAGTGCAGACATTCACTGACCTAAGTTTTAATGTGCACATGAAGGCACATGCACAAATGCTCTCAGCAACATTTGTCACAGGCCTAAAATACTCAATAAAAAAGGGGTTGATGGTATCTTGACCTGAATATCGTATGATTTCCCTAGACTCACTTTTATTGGCGGCCAAAGGGCTAGAATCCAGTCAGGAGAGCAAGAAAATAACTCCTCCCATGATGGTCTCTGACACCCAATACCCACCTCCCCAGCTGAGACCCCCACGTCTCTGCTTTAACTGTGGACGCCAGGGACACTTTAAGAAAGAATGCAGAGCACCCAGACGATGCACCCAATGGGGTCCAGAAGGTGATCAGTCTACCCTGATCCCAAGAAAACTTGCCCCTACAGAAGACCATCTGGGCCTCCTCTGCTAGGATATGGGCAAACTTGTGTCATCCCACCTAATGACAGTGTCCTCAAACACAAACAGCCCATTGGCAAAGGTGACCATCCCAATTGAAGGTCACCCCACCACCTTCCTAATTGACACAGGCGCAGCCAGAAGCATGATACGGGCTCAAGATCTACCGGACACTTCCTACTTATCAGAGATAGACATTTCATGCTTGGGTGTGGACAGCTCACCTAAATCCCACCCATTAACCAAGCCTCTAAAAGTCGGCACTTACAAGGACCTACTTGCCAGGTTCATGGTCTCCCCCACCTGCCCCCTGAATCTTTTAGGAGCAGATGTCCTATCCCACTTGCAAGCCTCCATCACCTTCACACCAGAAGGTACGATCAGCATCTCTACCCCCCTTACTACTGAGGATCAATTGGCCCTGTGCTCCATCCCACTCCTGATGACCCTAAAGATTACTCCCCTAGCCACCAGCCAAATACCCCCAGAAGTCCTAAGAAGAATCCCAGGCGAACTCTGGTTAAAAGGGGTGGAAGACATCGGACATCTAAATGTCCCGCCAGTGTACATCAAGCTGAAACCAGGAACACCCCTGCCCAGGAAACCCCAATACCCACTAAAGCCCTCACAAACCAAGGCTATTTCCTCTCAAATAGAAGCCTTGGTCAAGAACGGAGCCCTAATCCCTTGTACTAGCCCGTGCAATACACCCCTATTACCGGTCAAAAAGAAAAGTCAAACAGGGGAACCAATCAAGTACAGGATTTTACAGGACCTGAGGACTGTAAATGAGGCAACCATTTTGGAAACACCCATTGTCCCCAATCCACACACACTGCTGGCTGGTGTGCCACCATCAGCAAAATTCTTCACGGTGGTAGACCTTGCAAATGCATTCTTCAGTGTACCCCTACACCTTTTAGTCGGTACCTTCTTGTCTTTACCCACAATAATCGACAGTAGACCTGGACAGTTATGCCCCAAGGGGCACAGAACTCCCCCACCCAATTTGCCAAAGCAATGGCTACAATCCTGAGTGCATGGCAAGAAGAGAACACTGACATAACGCTGCTGCAATATGTGGATGACCTTCTCCTGTGTGCAGACGACCTCCCCACCGCAGAGGGCAAGTCAGAAAGCCTACTCGTGCAAGGCATGCAAGCAGAAGTTGCAGTGGTGCTCCACGAAGGTAGTATTCTTGGGGCATTGTCTCTCTCAGTGCTCCTGACACCTGACCAGTGACAGAATACAAGCTGTAAAGAACATACCCCTACCCCAAGGTTCCAAATCTCTACACGCATTTCTGGGCCTAATATCCTACTGTAGAGCATGGATCCCAGCTGCGTCTCTGTTTATGCAACCCCTCTACGACGCATTGAAAATAGAACCTTTTGAGATGACTGCACTGGCAACCGAGAACTTTAATAAACTGAAGGATGCGATATCCAGAGCACCGGCCCTTGGGTTGCCCGACTATGAGCAAACATTCAAATTGTTCGTATCTGAAAGACAAGGCCACACAACAGGAGTACTAACACAATCACATGGCTTGCGCCTCCGCCCCATCGGCTTCTATTCTTGCCAACTGGACCCAGTGGCGAACGGAGGACCCTCCTGTCTGCTCACAGTATTTGCAGCTTAAGCACTTCTGGACAATACTGCAGACATCGTCCTGGGTCACCACTTGATTCTACTCGCCCCCCATGACATAGCTGCTATACTGAACCAAGTACAACCAAAACATCTCTCATCTGCAAGACACCTTTGCTTACAGTGCTCCCTCCTCTTGCCAGATAACATCACCCTAATGCACTGTGCAATTCTCAATCCCTCCACACTTCTCCCACTTCCAGAGGGGATAAAAGTGAACCCCAACCCTAATGACAAAGACAATGACTGTTTTGAAAATGGAAACTTCTCACCTCCCCAGGGTCTCCGAGACACCATTGCCCAGTCCGGATATGATCATCTTCCTGGATAGCTCACGGTATGCTGATGATGGCGGAAGATACCACACCGGGTATGCAGTAGTGACAACAGACATGGCTTTGCAAGCTGAAGCACTACCCTCCTCTATGTCGGCCCAAGAAGCAGAACTTCAAGCCCTCACCACAGCATGTAAGCTAGCCAAAGTAAAGACAGCCAACATCCACACAGATTCAAGGTATGCATTCGGGGTGGCTCATGATTTTGGAGTTATCTGGAAGGCTAGAGGCTTGGTCCCTGCAGCTGGCACACCGATGAAACACAGCACTGCAATCAAAGATCTTATGGATGCCCTCCTCCTACCCACCCAAGTGGCAGTTCTAAAGGTTAAGGCGCATGGTAAACTGACAACCGATGAGGCTAAAGGGAATCACTTGGCAGACTTGGCAGCCAAGCAAGCAGCCAGGAGCAAACAGCAGGAAGAGGTAGAAGTAGTGGAGAATCCCATACTCGCAGTGCAAACTAGAAGTCAAAGCCTCCCCGTCGATAAAACCCACCTGAAGAAGCAGCAAGATGCTGCCAGTCAAGAAGAATGGGAAACCTGGATAAAGAAAGGAGCAGCACAGAAAGATGGACTGTTCAAAGTTAATAAAAAAAAAATTCTACCCCGGAATCTATATCCAGCAGTAGTCCAGTGGGCCCATGGAGCAGCACATCTGTCTAAAAATCTCATGAACTCACTTATCAGTAAATATTACATGGCACCTGGCATAACCGCCCTCACCAATAATTATTGCAAGTCTTGCACCATCTGCGCCAAATCCAACCGCGGACGGATGGAGAAGGTCCCGCGGAAACATCTCGCGAAACCTTTGTATCCATTCCAGAGGATCCAGATTGACCACATTCAAATGCCAAAGAGCAGAAGATTCAAATACGCTTTGGTGATCATAGACATGTTCTCGAGATGGCCAGAAGCATACCCGGTCACCAACATGACAGCCAAGACAACAGCCAAGAAATTGCTGACTGAAAAAGTATGCAGGTATGGGGTCCCAGAGGTCATAGAGAGCGACCAAGGTCCAGCTTTCACGGCCTCAGTCACAAAAGATATCTGGTCTGCCCTAGGAGTCACTTTAGCATTCCACACGCCCTATCACCCCCAGGGCAGAGGTAAGGAAGAAAGATTAAACGGTACCATTAAATCTAGAGTGCTAAAAATGTCAGAGGAAACAGACATGAACTGGCCAGAGAGTTTACCTATTGCCTTGTTCGATGTTAGATACACCCCAAGGGGGGGAACACTCTCTATCTCCATACGAGATTTTGTTTGGGTCAGCCCCCAGGCTTGGGTGTTATTTCCCACAACAGTTACAACTACAGTCTGTTGTATTAACTAATTATGTGACCGCACTGTCTTGTGAATTAACCCATATCCATGTAGAAGTGTTTTCTTCCATTCCAGACCCAGACTCCGACACAGAAAACCACAGCCTGCTGCCTGGAGACCGGGTACTAATAAAAAAGTTTACAAGAAAACACTCACTGGAACCAAGATTCGACGGACCATTTCAGGTTCTGATAACTACTGCCACCTCTGTTAAAGTCGCAGGAAGGAACTCCTGGATCCACGCTTCTCACTCCAAGAAGGATCCAACCCCTGAAGACAATTCCCAGCCTACACCGTGATGACAGTGCTACATATCCTTTTTCTGGTGGGGTTGGTGGGAGCTCAACAAGTGGCCATCATAAAAAAAGAGAGTATCACACAATTTTGGTACTCATCCAACACACGCGTGGCCACTTTCGGCTTTGATTACTGCAATATAGCCTTCTGTCCCTTAGATGTTTCCTGGCAATGTAACTGGTATAACACCCTTGGACATGGACCTCAGTATGCATCCACCTATATATGTGTCACAGATAGTTACTGAGGACAGAATTGTGACTATTGGGGGTCAGTGGGGTGGAATACAGGAGCAGACTGGGGGTACAAACCACAGAGTGCACTGAATAGAACAGATAAGAATGGGAAATACTTGTTAAAAAGAATGACTCTGTTGAAACCAGGTACATGCCTATCCACTAGGAGAACAGGCTACAACATGCCACTTACCCTAACTATAGAGAACCCTAGCCAGTATATATGTGTTAGGAACATGGATGTCAGGGGGTATAGGAGGGCCACTGGGAAAGTTCCAACTAAAGGATATGTATAAATCAACAGACAGGCAATCGACCCAGCCGATCGCTAACCCTCTCAGACCCTCCATCCGCACCCTAGGAGATATGGTAGTGGTGGCAAATCCCACCTTTGAGGACACCATAGCTGCAGAGACTGGTTTTTATGACACCAATCTGTGGCTAGAATGGATGAAGTACAGTGCAGACAGACATAATAAGACCAACTGCTATGTTTGTGGTAGTGCTAGGCCACACCTGGGTACTGTTCCACTGACGATACCCAAAGAAAGCGAGGAGTGCTTCCTTAGCCTGTTCACTAATGCAGCAACAAACCACTCAATCCTGTGAAGAGTGGAAAAAGAAGTACCCCATAGTTACAAAAACCCCAAGGCCAAGCGAAGGCATCACCATTTATCCAGGAAACTATACCTGTCACTCAAATTATCAAGGAAAAGGGAGGTTTCTGGGTAATTTCACAGAAGGTTACTGTTCTACCCTCAGTAATGTTTCGGAAAGCCAGGCACAGAACCAGGTCCAGTCCCTTGGTGATGTGTATTGGATCTGTGGGGATCTTAAAGTTAGGACAAGGCTAGGAGGGATCTGGAATGGAGAGTGTGCCCTGGCAAAGGTCATTATGCCCCTCCACATCCTCCCATATGACCCATATCCCCCACACCCTGAACCGTCACCCAACCATAGGAAAAAGAGGAGTGCTCCTGAGGGAAGTTTTGACCCACATATGTATATAGATGCCATAGGGGTCCCAAGGGGGATCCTGGATGAGTTTAAAACCTGAGACCAAGTAAAGGCAGATTTTGAGTCTCTGATTCCCATAATCACTGTCAACAAAAATGTAGACTGGATATATTACATATATTACAACCAGCAGCGGTTTGTAAATTACACCAGAGATGCCCTAGAGGGGATTGCTGACCAATTAGCCCCCAACACCTTACATGAAATTTCAGAATAGGATGGCCTTGGACATGATTTTAGCGGAGAAGGGGGGTGTGTGTAAAATAATAGAAGGTACAGGGACATGCTGTACATACATCCCTGACAACCCCGGTCCAAATGGTAAGGTCACCCTGGCCATAAAAGAGTTGGAAAGCCTATTAGTAGAGTTGAAGAAGAATTTGGGTATAGATCAGCCAGTGGTTTGGGTGGTTGAGTGGTTGGCAGAAGACTTTGGCTTCTTTGGAAATTCCTAGGCAAAACAGTTGACCAAGCGACCCCAGTGATGATGCACCAGGACGCAGAAGATGAGGACTATGAGAAGCCCTATGCCCCATTACAGTCCCTCCCGATATCTATAAATTATAAGATCATTCAGCCATAGGGATAGCATCTGACTTCCACATGTGCAAAGACTGTGGCAAGGGGGGTGATGGGCCAGCCATCACCCGTCTAACATACAGCAAGAAAAAAGTTCCAAGGCACATGAGGACAGATGAGTTAGACCACCTACTAGGGACAGAATAGGAAATAGACATTTTAAGACCAGACTGTTATGGATTGTTTAATACCTTGATCAAATGACTATATCTATTATGTCAAGACACATGCTAACCTCCTTACTCAAAATGCCTCACCCGGAGCACCCCCTCCCATCGGAGTGAAACAGGAGAACTCAAGCCTACATCAGCAGAAAACGTGGATGGATCTGGCCAGAGGACCCCTTAGATAAAGGAACATCCAATCCACAGATGACAGCACAGCTAGACTGTGATGATGCTTTTGCAAACAATGACTCATGTTCTATTATAAAAGAAGCCATACGTCCAAGCAATAAAAAGGAAGATTAATTCAAGCTGAACAAAGGTGTCAGTGTGATTCTTCAAATGTGCATGAATATACATCTGAAAATCAGGCCAGGTGCTGATAATTGCACAGACACTTGTCTGGATCCAAAACAAAGCCTCTACTGGTTGAATATATCTCCCTCAATATGTATGGTCACTACAGCAGTAAATTAATTGACATGTAAAATATTTTCAGTCCTATATTAAAAGAGAAGTGTGGCCAAAGCTTTTTTGGCTATACTCCTCTTTTAGGTCATAGGAGTGCACTTACATTTGCTCTCCTGTGACCTAGAGTTAGCTTATAGCAGGCTATTGCCTGCTGTCAGCTGACATGGCAGGGCAACTCCAGGCTCTGCAAGGATCCAGATAATATTGTCAAGATACTCCCAGCTGTCTTTTTGACAGCTGGCTCTGGCTCTCGGCAAGGGGATGAGAGGTGAACACAGCTGCACCCACCCCCTCTCCAGCCCGGAGCTCCAGTGAGGGCTGCTGGAGCAGATTGGAGAGCGGTTATGATTAGTTCTCAGCCCTAGAGAAAATGAGGAACTGCTGCAGCATCACACCTATGCTGCAGCATAGAGGTGAATATGTGTGTTTGTTTATTTATATATCCACACTTCTCCTTTAACCACTTGCTGACCACCAACAGTACATTTAGTACTGATGGACCGCTCCCCCAGGCTCAGTGAGTCACTCCGGGTCTACAGGCTCACGTGTTCATCCCCTGTCTCTTGTGCAGTGGTTGGACACAGCAAGAGTGTGTCAGAAGGCTCACAGCCAATGATTTTGGCTGTGAACTTGCTGATCACTGTGGCCAATCACAGCGCTGATCTGTGTGTTAGTAAACACAACACATTTGGCTGTTTTTTTCTCCTTGATTCCACTCACTGTTCAGAGCTAAAACCAGGAAGAAAAACCAGCCAGTTTGTAAGTGAGTAAAAACAACACACATACACTTGTAACCCTGTGAATGCCCTTCTCATCACCCCTGTCACCCAGCCAGTGCATTAGTACAGTGTCCGTATACATTATTATCACTGGACACTGTATTAGTGTCACTAGCATCTTAAATAGTGTCAGTTAGCATCCCTCTCAGCCAGTATCAGTTAACGGCAGTTCCTGATTGCCCGCCACACTATTATAGTCACACTATAAGTTGCTAATCACCGTCATTGCTAGTATAGTGTCTGCCCGGGTCTGTATCTTGGTCACAGACAGAACTATACTACTGTCCCCAAATATGCAGTGCTAAGCAGGATCACTATCACTGCCAGCACTTGCGACATGTTGCAGAATATATTTTGGCCTAAATTTATTCAAAACATTTTTTCAAAACATTTGTTTTATAAAAGTAGAATATATATATATATATATATATATATACATATATATATATATATATATATATATATATATATATATATATATATATATATATATATATATATATACAGTATATTTTTCTTTTCCAATATTTTTTATTAAATATTTCAAAGAAGAATACAAAGCTCCAACATTAGCATGTAAAACAGTCAATATTCCAGAAATGCATACTGGAATGTGCTGCATTACAAAAGCAATGACTAACATGGTTTCCAGTAAATATATATCTAAAATATAACTCAGAGTGTGTACAAAAAGGGAATTTACTGCAATTGCAAGTTAGACAAGGACTAAATTGCACTCCGAACCTCGAAAAAATGCTCCAAAGAGGTGTGGCAATGAGTAGGTATGACAATATTGCCAATACTATCCTTCCCACATTCCATGAAGGCAGTGTGTGAGGAATGGAGTACAAAGTTAGCCATATGGATGCATAGATCAAACATTATCACATCCGAATGTGGGCCTATAGTCATTGGGTACTATATAACAATTAGTTGTCTAAAGGCCATATAATGACATCTGCTGGAGAGAGAAACAAAAAAGGAAAGAAGGTAGAAGGAAGAAAGAAAAAGAAAAAAGGGAAATACAGAAAAGGGTGCACCCTATTTTGGTCATGATCCCCCTTTATTCAACATTTATGGCTTTTTTTCATTTACATAATACAAAATAGAAAAACCCAGTGGTGATCAAATACCACCAAAAAAGCTCTAGTTATGTAAAAAAATTATATAAATGTAATTTGTTGCAACGTTGCATGACTTAGTAATTGCCAGGTAAAGTAGCACAATGCTGAATAGCAAAATACATTAAAGCATGATCATGAATGGGACAAAACCTTCCAGGGGTCATATGGTTAATATACCCATCATGGTACATAAAATTGGTCAGCATTCTTAGCTGTTCAATAAGAAGGGCCAGCACCTGTGTGCTTTTGTGTAGCCTCTGCAGGAACAGATAGAGGGATGTTCCGCTCCTACAAGTTATCAAAGTGCCCATCACAGTTTTATCAAGCAAATAAAAGCGCATATGATATATTTTTATTAACTACCAATGGCCAGTGTGTGCATGTTATTTAAAGCCTGGTACACACACTAATGCTGCATACACGCAATCGGACATTCCGACAACAAAATCCTGAATTTTTTTCCAATGGATGTTGGCTCAAACTTGTCTTGCATACACACGGTCACACAAATGTTGTCAGAAATTCCGACTGTGTGTATGCAGCATTATAGATTTTTTTTTGTTCCACCAAATGGGTGGAATGAAAAAAAAATGACAGCTCCGGTCAGAATCACTGTACTAATGATCTGACGTTAATACAGTGATCTCCCCCGCTGAGCTGTTGTGTTCTGACAGTGGGACAGCCCCCCCACCAGAACACTGCAGTCAGCGCTCTCAGGGAGCCAGTCGGCCGCTGGTTTTCCAGCATGCTTGTCCAACAGATGCCAGCCAAGTGACCAGCTTCTGTAAGACCAGTTGACATACACACGAGCCGAATGTCGGGTGATTTTTTTAAACTGGCTGATGTCTCCTGACATACGGGGCTTAACTCTGGGTTCCCCCTTACCACCTGGAGGCCCCCCTAGCAGCATTTTATGCTTGTTTTTTACTTAACTTTTCCAGATGACTTTAGGTTGTGTCTGGTTCTCTTCCTCTGTGGATCCTCTCACATGAATCAGGGCCACTCATCATTGTATGTGAGGGCAGGAGTTTGTGGTGATATCCCCTCATGAGGTGGGTCTATAACTTTGCACTGGCAGAATCTTTTTAGTCTTTTAGGCTGAATGACATTGGGCAATGTTTGACCCAGGATATTGAGGGCATCTATTTGCTGATAGAATTTGCTGCAGAAGACAGAGGCATTTCTTTTATGGTAAGTGACCTTAATTTAGATATGCCCCACAGTAGCCATATTAGTTCCTTTTGATAATGAAACACATCTAATACTGTTCTTTAAGAGTGCTGCCTAAGACAAAAAATCCTTTCTTTTTGATAAGAACAGCTATGTTTGTTCCCATTTAAATATGTATAATCAAATTATTCCCTGAAATATTTATAGTCACTAAGTGCCTATTGTGGAGAACACCCAGTGCAGTGTCCAATAAAGATTGCAATGAACCTGCAAATGCATAGTTGCATATTAGTGATTTAATAGAGATTGCTTTGTTCTTCGCACACTATACACTGTGACTTTAAAGAATGAAAAACATAGGAAGTCCTAACCTTGCAACACATAGGTTTTTTTTGCTAAAAATATATATTAATAAATATTATTGAACGGGCATAGATGAAGGAGGCCGGGGAAGGAGTAAGCAATAAGAGAGTGAGCAAGGTCAGTGTTCTTTGCCCGAGGACTGTACAATCAATAACATCTGGTCAATAACTTCTTTATTACTGCACTATCACTCCAAGCAAAATCATTTTTAAAGTAAGAATATATTTTGCAAAACTGATTTAATGTTATTGAATATTTTGCTCTTCGATATGACTCGCCTTTTAAATCAAATGATCTAATACACAGACAGCTTACTAGTTTAGTTATTTCTAGGTGTACATTAAAAAAGTGCCACAATATTATTCTTTTATAAATTTTGAATTTCACTTTCACAGAAATAGCAGAGTTTGTGTTGTACTTAAATAAAATATTTTTTTTTCTTGCCTTTGAGTTCTATACTAAGGGCATTGCAGTTTTTAATGTGTAGTATATGTTTACTTTAATTGCAACAGCTGCAAAGTAGAAACAAAGTTTTTGGGTTCTGAATATCATATATCTTGTAGTTTTGTCTTGTTTTGAGCAAAGATACAACAATTTGTTGAAAATGAAAGGCATATTTTACCATTGCATGGACTGACATTGGCCCGATTTACTGTTGTCATTGCAAATCCGCCAAAGCTGATCAATGCCTCATGGATGCCTAAATGGATCTGTTGCTGCATTTATGATGCTCTAGATGGCTGTCACTAATAAAAAAAACAGTTCAGCATCAGGAAGCATTCATGGTGGTGGTTCTGAGTGTGCATGTGGCTTCTGAAATTCCAACAGCTAGGTAGTGGCAGTCCACTTTTTGCTTGCTTTTCAAGCAGAAGATTGATGGCTATGCAATTATAAAGGTAGTACTTTTTGGTCTAGAAACATGCTTAACAAAGCTGAATCCAACAGTGCTGCCTGAAAGCAAGTATAATAAGAGTAGTGGCCATGCACATACATGGTAGAGAGGCATGCTAGCAATTTTATTTTGAATGTATGTCTAACCACCACTGTGAAAAATTGAAACTCTGGCACATTGATATTTGCATGACTGTTGGAGGCACTGAACTGTCCTGAGTAGTGAGGAGCCAAACATGCCCAGATTTGGTTCAGGATCAGCTGTAGAATCCAAACCCTACTGAAATCAATCGAAGCCTAATTATAGAAATCAGTAATAGCCATTTTCTAGAGTAATATGCAAGGGATTGTCAAACAAATGGCATAGGGGGCTGGATAATTCCCTGGGGTACATGTATCAATGCAAAAGAATGTTGGCAGAGAACAGCAACTTTAACCACTTGCCGACCAGCCGCCGTCATTATACAGTGGCAGGTCGGCTTGTTTCCGCAAATCGCCATAGGTGTACGTCGGCACCTTTAGGAGCCATACCACTGCACGGCAGGGGACCCGATGTCCACCGCCCACCCGTGATTGTGAGGAAAGAGAGCCAGAACGGGGTTCTATCAATGTAAACAGACAGATCCCCGTTCTGACAGGGGAGGAGAGAGAGATCTGCTGTTCCTAGTAATTGGGAACAGTGATCTCTCTCCTCCTCCAGTCAGTACACTGCCCCCACAGTTAGAAACACCTCCCAGGGAACACATTTAACCCCTTGATCACCCCCTACTGTTAATCCCTTTACCTGCCAGTTACATTTACACAGTAATCAGTGCATTTTGATAGCACTAATTGCTGTATAAATGTCAATGGTCCGGTCCCAAAAAAGTGTCAAAAGTGTCCACTCTGTCTGCCGCAATGTCGCAGTCCCGCTAAAAATTGCAGATCGCCGCCATTACTAGTAAAATAATAATAAAAATGCCATAATGGGTTTCTCACCACAATCCAAAGACATGCTGGCTTTGGGCAGCACAGTGGTGTAGTGGTTAGCGATCTCACCTAGCAGCAATAGGGTCGCTGGTTCGAATCCTGACCATGACACGGCTTGTATGGGTTTTCCTCCGGGTACTCCGGTTTCCTCCCACATTCCAAAGGTAGGTTAATCAGATCCTGTCTATAAATTGGCCTTAGTATGGGTATGTGTTTGTAAGTGCGTCAGAACCCTGCAGGGTAAATGACCTCGCTGTATCAAGATGCAACTCAACTCAACTCAACTCATAAATCTATCCCCTATTTTGTAGATGCTATAACTTTTGTGCAAACCAATCAATATATGCTTATTGCACTTTTTTTTAACAAAAATGTGTAGAAGAATACATATTGACCTAAACTGATGAAGAAATTTTTTACATTTTTTTAAATATTTATTATAGCAAAAAGTAAAAAATATAGTTTTTTTCAAAATGTTTGCAATTTTTTGTTTATAGCACAAAAAATCAAAACCGCAGAGGTGATCAAATAGCCCCAAAAGAAAGCTCTATTTTTGGGAAAAAAAGGACGTCAATTTTGATTTGGTACAGTGTCGCACGACCGTGCAATTGCCAGTTAAAGTGACGCAAAAAATGGCCTGGTCATTAGGGGGAAGATCATCCAGTCTGTAAGTGGTTAATAATACTTACAATAAAACTTTAAAATGCACAATTCATTCAAAAAACTGCTTGGGGGATGGCCTGAATCTGCCTGTGTAGTGGCACATCTGTACAATGTATACAGCTTACCACAGCAAAAGTGACAATTACAAAGAAAAAAGGTGTCATTTACTGTAATTGCTAGCAATTGTAATTTTCCTGCCAGCTTGTAAAAAAAAAGGGATGGGGACTACCCAAAATCCATACCAGACCCTTAAGAAGCTGGTACGAAAATCTGAATGTCTGATTTTTTTTTTTCCTTTCACCATTGCAGAATGTGACTATTGCTGTAATACATCCTGCAGCAAATGACAAAGAATGAGCTGTTTCCCCAAAGTCCGAACCAGAACCTTTATTCAATCCAGTGCAAAAAAACACCCTGGTCTGGTGGCTGTGTGGTTCTGTGGGCAGGGGGAAGGGGGCTTTTGAAATCTAGAAGCCCCCTTTAATATAAGGAGCCCCAGACATCTACCCTTCTCAACATGAAGGAGTAAGGGTTACATAGTACCCCCACTCTTTCACAAAAATGTAAACAGTAGATAAAGTCACACACAGTTTGACAAGTATTAAAAAAATAAATAAAATGGGCGCATGCGCGAAGCCTAGCATGGTGCTTGTACTTTGCTAGAGCTCCGCTCCATAAAGGAGAAAAGCCGCGTTAACGCATATATCCCCGCCGGCTTCCACACTCCTTAATTTTCTTCCGCTTGTCCCTGAGATGACAAAGCAGCCTTCTGGAGGATAATGGTGCTGGGAGGAAACCGTTTTAAGGGTAAAAGAAATAAAAGGAGATATGCAACAAGTGCATGAAAGGTAGCCCCTTAAGACTTTTTAGGCAGAAAAGTATGGAGAGTAACAATAGGAAAAAAATGCACATAACTGCCAACTTTAATAACTATAGAAAAAAAAATATATATGAATACAAAATTCACTTTAAAATACATCAATGAATCAGTTTTATACAAAGTTAATATACAGTGGGGACGGAAAGTATTCAGACCCCCTCAAATTTTTCACTCTTTGTTATATTGCAGCCATTTGCTAAAATCATTTAAGTTCATTTTTTTCCTCATTAATGTACACACAGCACCCCATATTGACAGAAAAACACAGAATTGTTGACATTTTTGCAGATTTATTAAAAACGAAAAACTTAAATATCACATGGTCCTAAGTATTCAGACTCTTTGCTGTGACACTCATATATTTAACTCAGGTGCTGTCCATTTCATCCTTGAGATGGTTCTACACCTTCTTTGAGTCCAGCTGTGTTTGATTATACTGACTGGACTTGATTAGGAAAGCCACACACCTGTCTATATAAGACCTTACAGCTCACAGTGCATGTCAGAGCAAATGAGAATCATGAGGTCAAAGGAACTGCCTGAAGAGCTCAGAGACAGAATTGTTTCAAGGCACAGATATGGCCAAGGTTACAAAAAAAATTCTGCTGCACTTAAGGCTCCTAAGAGCACAGTGGCCTCCATAATCCTTAAATGGAACATGTTTGGGATGACCAGAACCCTTCCTAGAGCTGGCCGTCCGGCCAAACAGAGCTATCTGGGGAGAAGAGCCTTGGTGAAAGAGGTAAAGAAGAACCCAAAGATCACTGTGGTTGAGCTCCAGAGATGCAGTCGGGAGATGGGAGAAAGTTGTAGAAAATCAACCATCACTGCAGCCCTCCACCAGTCAGGGCTTTTTGACAGAGTGGCCCGTAGGAAGCCTCTCCTCAGTGCAAGACACATGAAAGCCCGCATGGAGTTTGCTAAAAAACACCTGAAGGACTCCAAGATGGTGAAAAATAAGATTCTCTGGTCTGATGAGACCAAGATAGAACTTTATGGCCTTAATTCTAAGCGGTATGTGTGGAGAAAACCAGGCACTGCTCATCACCTGTCCAATACAGTCCCAACAGTGAAGCATGGTGGTGGCAGCATCATGCTGTGGGGGTGTTTTTCAGCTGCAAGGACAGGATGACTGGTTGCAATTAAGGGAAAGATGAATGCGGCCAAGTACAGGGATTACCTGGATGAAAACCTTCTCCAGAGTGCTCAGGACCTCAGACTGGTTTAACTTCCAACAAGACAATGACCCTAAGCACACAGCTAAAATAAGAAAGGAGTGGCTTCACAACAACTCTGTGACTGTTCTTGAATGGCCCAGCCAGAGACCTGACTTAAACCCAATTGAGCATCTCTGGAGAGACCTAAAAATGGCTGTCCACCAACGTTTACCTTCCAACCTGACAGAACTGGAGGAGTGCAAGGAGGAATGGCAGAGGACCCCAAATCCAGGTGTGAAAAACTTGTTGCATCTTTCCCAAAAAGACTCATGGCTGTATTAGATCAAAAGGGTGCTTCTACTAAATACTGAGCAAAGGGTCTGAATACTTAGGACCATGTGATATTTCAGTTTTTCTTTTTTAATAAATCTGCAAAAATGTCATTTCTGTGTTTTTCTGTCAATATGGGGTACTGTGTGTACATTAATGAGGAAAAAAATGAACTTAAATGATTTTAGCAAATGGCTGCAATATAACAAAGAGTGAAAAAATGTAAGGGGGTCTGAATACTTTCCGTTCCCACTGTACACTGTATTCAGTTTAGCTAGATCCATTCCTGTTATTCTCTTACTAATATACTGACAGGCAGGCAGGTGTTTTTACAGTTTTTACAGTATTTACAGTTAGTGTACTGTGTCCTTTGCACAGTGTGCACCTAAAGCTACCTGAAGACAATAGCTGGTATTCTTCTGATCCTATTAATACCACAGGCAGGCAGCTGCAGTATTTACAGTTAGCGTACTGTGTCCTCTGCACAGTGTGCCCCTAAAGCTACCTGACGACAATTGCTGGTGTTCTTCTGATCCTATTAATACCGCAGGCAGGCAGCTGCAGTATTTACAGTTAGTGTACTGTGTCCTCTGCACAGTGTGCCCCTAAAGCTACCTGAAGACAATTGCTGGTATTCTTCTGATCCTATTAATACCACAGGCAGGCAGCTGCAGTATTTACAGTTAGTGTACTGTGTCCTTTGCAAAGTGTGCACCTAAAGCTACCTGAAGACAATTGCTGGTGTTCTCATACTAATAATACTACAGGCAGGCAGTTGATTCTGCTAGCTGCAGTATAATTAGTATATATATACATCCTAGCTTTGTGCAGCTACATCTCACTGCAGGCCATTAGTATGTCTGGAAGGCCAACAAGGAGAGGCAGACAGTCACAAGCCAATAAAAGAGGGCAAACAGGCTCTGAGTCTAGAGGCAACAGTGCTGGTCGTGGACACGGGGCATCCTCATCAGCACGTGGCCATGGGATACGCTTGTCCTTTTTTTTAGCAGCTGGCCGTTTTGAGCCACAACATGCTTGGTAGAGTGGATGACCAAGCCGTCCTCATCCTCCTTATCCTCTCTCACCCAGGCTTAGGGTACTTTGTCTGGCAAAGCAGCTGCCAACGCGGCCTCTTCCCTCGGCTCAATGGCATCAGTCACTCCTTCCCTAGCCCCACCAAGTCCTCCTGAGGAGTCCCCCGAACTGTTTGACCACAGTGTTGGGTACATGCTCCAGGAGGATGCCCAGCGTTTTGAAGGCTCCAATAATGGTACCCAGCTAGAGGAAGGCAGTAACGTGAGCCCAGAGAGAGGGGGTGCCCAAGAAGGACAGCAATCTGGCAGTCATGTTCCCCCAGCTGCAGCATACTGACAGGTTTGCTCCAGTGATGAGGAGGGAGGGGATGATGAGGAAGTCACTGACTCCACATGGGTGCCTGATAGGAGAGAGGAGGAGGAGGTGCATCTCCAACGAGGCAGGATTCCCTCTAGGGGCCAGCTTAAGGGCAGCACACCGACTGCATCACACCGCAGAGCTCCGTATGTGCAGGGCGCTGCTGTCTCTGCACGTTATTCCAAAAGTTATTTGGTGTGGGCCTTTTTTGAGACAAGTGCATCAGATCGCACCGCTGCTATTTGCAACATATGTCTCAAGCGTATCTCGCATGGCCAAAACGTCACCCACTTGGGCACCACATGCTTGACCAGACATATGTCGACCTGCCATGCAGTTCGTTGGCAAGCGTACCTAAAAGATCCACACCAAAGAACAAAGCGGACCTCTCCTTGCTCCTCATCAGCTGGGATCTCCAACCCCACTATACCTTCAGTACTCTCTGAAACCTGCACTGAGAGGAATGAAGGTGTAGAATTAGGTGTGTCACAGCCAAGTACTTACAGGCAATCCTCTATCGGTACATCGACGTCAGATTGTACCAGGCAAATTTTCCTGCCCCAGCTGCTGCACCGCCAAAAGAAGTTCACTCCCAGCCATCCACATGCCCAGCGGTTGAATGCTAGCTTGGCTAAATTGCTGGCACTTCAACTGCTGCCTTTTCAGTTGGTAGACTCTGCCCCCTTCCGTGAGTTTGTGGAATGTGCGGTTCCTAAGTGGCAGGTTCCCAAACGCCACTTTTTCTCATGGAAGGCGATTCCGGCTCTCTACCGGCATGTGGAAGGCAATGTCTTGGCCTCGCTGGACAGGGCGGTCAGTGGTAAGGTGCATATTACCACTGACTCATGGTCCAGCAGGCATGGAAAGGGACGTTACCTATCTTTTACGGCACATTGGGTGACTCTGCTGGCAGCTGGGAAGGATGCAGGACAAGGTGCAGTAGTGTTGGAGGTTGTTCTGCCACCATGCTTCCAAAATGCTACTACTGGTGATTCTGACACACCTCTCTCCTCCACCCCCTCCTCTTCTTCTTCCTCCATGGCCTCTTCCTGTGCTTTGTCCTTGGAACCAGCTGTGCTACGTAGGTTTTCAAGGGGCTACGCAAGTACGCAGGTCAAAAATGCCATGTGGTGCTTGAGCTGGTGTGCTTGGGGGACAGGAGCCACACTGGTGCAGAGATTCTGTCAGCTCTGCAGGGGCAGGCTCAGAGGTGGTTGACGCCACACCAGCTTAAGTCAGGAATGGTGGTTTACGACAATGGCACCAACCTTCTCTCCGCCCTCCGACAGGGACAACTGACCCATGTGCCCTGTTTGGCTCACATCCTTAACTTGGTGGTGCAGCGGTTCTTGGGCAGGTACCCAGGCTTACAGGATGTCCTGAGGCAGGCTAGGAAAGTCTGTGTGCATTTCCGCCAGTCATATAATGCCAGTGCTCGGCTGGCTGACCTCCAAAAGGAATTTAACCTGCCCAAGAACCGCCTAATCTGTGACATGCCCAACAGGTGGAAATCAAAGTTGGCCAAGCTGCAGCGGCTGCACATGCAGCAGAGGGCCATCAATGAGTACCTGTGTGACTATGGCACCAGGACAGGGTCAGGGGAGCTTGATTTTTTTCCCCACGCCAGCGGGCCATGATCTGGGATGCATGCACTGTCCTGTCACCATTTGAGGAGGTCATGAGGATGGTGAGCAGTGACAGTGCATGCATCAGTGACACTGTCCGCCTTGTCCACCTGTTGGAGCACACGCTGCGTGGAATAATGGACAGAGGTAGGAAGAGGAGGACTTCCTTACCTCTAAAGGCCCCCTTTATCCAGACAGTGTTCCTGCATGCCCGCCGATCACACAGGAAGAGGAGGAGGAGGAAGATTGTGTCAGCATGGAGGTGGAGCCTAGCATTCAGCATTAGCAGCAGTCTTCAAGGGATCATTTAGAGTCCGAAAAAACCCATGGACTTGTATGTGGCTGGGAGGGAGTGGCTGCGGATCATGTCGTCCTTATAGGACCGAATGCCTCAGCAAACCTACGCTGCATGGCCTCCCTGATCCTGCAAAGCCTGCGGAAGGATCCTCGTATTCGTGGTATCAAGGAGAGGGATCATAACTGGCTGGAAACCCTTCTTGATCCACATTACATAAGTAAGGTTGCAGACCTTATCTTGCCGTCGCAGAGGGAGCAGAGGATGAAACATCTTCAGGAGGCCTTGCAGAAAGGTCTGTGCAATGCATTCCCAGAGACTGGGAGGTTACAAATTCCTGTTCCTGGACAACGTGTTGCTGAGGCTTCGGTCAGTCAAAGAAGGAGCGGGGGAGAAGGTGACCATCTGACCGATGTGTTCAGACAATTTTTTAGTCTGCAGCCCAAAGGTATGATCGGTTCCAGCAACCATCGCCAGCGTCTGTTTTACATGGTGCAGGAATACCTAGGGGCAAGATCTGACTTGGACACCTTTCCCACCGAAGATCCTCTGGGTTACTGGGTCTTGAGGATGGATCACTGGCCAGAGCTTGCACAGTATGCAGTTGAGCTACTGGCCTGTCCTGCATCCAGCGTTCTTTCGGAATGCACGTTCAGTGCTGCTGTAGGCTTTTTAACCACTTCAGCCCCGGAAGGTTTTACCCCCTTCCTGACCAGAGCACTTTTTACAATTCGGCACTGCGTCGCTTTAACTGCTAATTGCGCGGTCATGCAATGCTGTACCCAAACGAAATTTGCGTCCTTTTCTTCCCACAAATAGAGCTTTCTTTTGATGGTATTTGATCACCTCTGCTGTTTTTATTTTTTGCGCTATACACGGAAAAAGACCAAAAATTTTGAAAAAAAAATGATATTTTCTATTTTTTGTTCTAAAAAAAATCCAATAAACTCAATTTTAGTCATACATTTAGGCCAAAATGTATTCGGCCACATGTCTTTGGTAAAAAAAATGTCAATAAGTGTATATTTATTGGTTTGCGCAAAAGTTATAGCACCTACAAACTAGGGTACATTTTCTGGAATTTACACAGCCTTTAATTTATGACTGCCTATGTCGTTTCTTGAGGTGCTAAAATGGCAGGGCAGTACAAAACCCCCACAAATGACCCCATTTTGGAAAGTAGACACCCCAAGGAAATTGCTGAGAGGCATGTTGAGCCCATTGAATATTCATTTTTTTTTTGTCCCAAGTGATTGAATAATGACAAAAAAAAAAAAAATTACAAAAAGTTGTCACTAAATGATATATTGCTCACACAGGCCATGGGCATATGTGGAATTGCACCCCAAAATACATTTAGCTGCTTCTCCTGAGTATGGGGATACCACATTTGTGGGACTTTTTGGGAGCCTAGCCGCGTACGGGGCCCCGAAAACCAATCACTGCCTTCAGGATTTCTAAGGGCGTACATTTTTGATTTTACTCCTCACTACCTATCACAGTTTTGAAGGCCATAAAATGCCCAGATGGCATAAACCCCCCTCAAATGACCCCATTTTGGAAAGTAGACACCCCAAGCTATTTGCTTTGAGGCATGTTGAGTCCATGGAATGTTTTATATTTTGACACAAGTTGCGGGAAATTGACAAATTTTTTTTTTTTTGCACAAAGTTGTCACTAAATGATATATTGCTCACACAGGCCATGGGCATATGTGGAATTGCACCCCAAAATACATTTAGCTACTTCTCCTGAGTACGGGGATACCACATGTGTGGGACTTTTTGGGAGCCTAGCCGCGTACGGGGCCCCCGAAAACCAATCACCGCCTTCAGGATTTCTAAGGGTGTAAATTTTTGATTTCACTCTTCACTGCCTATCACAGTTTCGGAGGCCATGGAATGCCCAGGTGGCACAAACCCCCCCCCCAAATGACCCCATTTTGGAAAGTAGACACCCCAAGCTATTTGCTGAGAGGCATGGTGAGTATTTTGCAGCTCTCATTTGTTTTTGAAAATAAAGAAAGACGAGAAAAAACATTTTTTTTTTCTTTTTTCAATTTTCAAAACTTTGTGACAAAAAGTGAGGTCTGCAAAATACTCACTATACCTCTCATCAAATAGCTTGGGGTGTCTACTTTCCAAAATGGGGTCATTTGGGGGGGTTTTTTGCCACCTGGGCATTCCATGGCCTCCGAAACTGTGATAGGCAGTGAAGAGTGAAATCAAAAATTTACGGCCTTAGAAAGCCTGAAGGCGGTGCTTGGTTTTTGGGGTCCCGTACGCGGCTAGGCTCCCAAAAAGTCTCACACATGTGGTATCCCCGTACTCAGGAGAAGCAACAGAATGCATTTTGGAGTGTAATTTCACATATTCCCATGGCATGTTTGAGCAATATATCATTTAGTGACAACTTTGCGCAAAAAAAAATAAAAAAAAATAAAAAATTGTCTCTTTCCTGCAACTTGTGTCACAATATAAAATATTCCATGGACTCGACATGCCTCTCAGCAAATAGCTTGGGGTGTCTACTTTCCAAAATGGGGTCATTTGGGGGGGTTTTGAACTGTCCTGGCATTTTATGCACAACATTTAGAAGCTTATGTCACACATCACCCACTCTTCTAACCACTTGAAGACAAAGCCCTTTCTGACACTTTTTGATTACATAAAATTTTTTTGCAAGAAAATTACTTTGAACCCCCAAACATTATACATTTTTTTAAAGCAAATGCCCTACAGATTAAAATGGTGGGTGTTTCATTTTTTTTTTTCACACAGTATTTGCGCAGCGATTTTTCAAACGCATTTTTTGGGGAAAAAACACACTTTTTTAAATTTTAATGCACTAAAACACACTATATTGCCCAAATGTTTGATGAAATAAAAAAGATGATCTTAGGCCGAGTACATGGATACCAAACATGACATGCTTTAAAATTGCGCACAAACGTGCAGTGGCGACAAACTAAATACATTTTTAAAAGCCTTTAAAAGCCTTTGCAGGTTACCACTTTAGATTTACAGAGGAGGTCTACTGCTAAAATTACTGCCCTCGATCTGACGTTCGCGGTGATACCTCACATGCATGGTGCAATTGCTGTTTACATTTGACGCCAGACCGACGCTTGCGTTCGCCTTAGCGCGAGAGCAGGGGGGACAGGGGTGCTTTTTTTTGTTTTGTTTTTTTTCTTTATTATTATTATTTTTTTTATCTTAATTTAAAACTGTTCCTTTCATTTTTTTTTTTTAAATCATTTTTATTGTTATCTCAGGGAATGTAAATATCCCCTATCATAGCAATAGGTAGTGACAGGTACTCTTTTTTGAAAAAATTGGGGTCTATTAGACCCTAGATTTCTCCTCTGCCCTCAAAGCATCTGAAGACCCCACCAAGATCGGTGTGATAAAATGCTTTCCCAATTTCCCAATGGCGCTGTTTACATCCGGCGAAATCTAAGTCATAAAATGCTCGTACCTTCCGGTTTCTTAGGCCATAGAGATGATTGGAGCCACTCTGGTCTCTGATCAGCTCTATGGTCAGCTGGCTGAATCACCGGCTGCATTCTCAGGTTCCCTGTTGAGACAGGAGAGCCAGAGAAAAACACGGAAGACGTTGGGGGGGCATTCCCTCCCACTGCTTGTAAAAGCAGTCTAGAGGCTAATTAGCTGCTAGGATTGCTTATACATGAAAGCCGACCGCTGGCTGAAAAGAATGATACCAAGATGATACCTAAACCTGCAGGCATCATTCTGGTATAACCACTCAAAGTCGTGAATGGCGTACCTGAAGACAAAAAAATGGTTAACAATAAAGCACAGTAAACGGTAAAGTATAAAAAATTGCATACCTGAAAAGCAAACATGATAAAACATAATAACAATAAAACATTGCAGAATAGAATACAGTAAAAAAGAGCAGAACAATAGAGAGAGAATAGAGAGAGAAAGAACAATAAAACGACAACTATTATTTTTTATTTTATATTTTTGTTTGTGTTTTTTTTTTTTTTTTTACACTTTTTTTTGTAACTAACTTTTATAACTGTAACCGGTTCCAGGTTCGGGTCTCTCAAAATGCGATGGCATCTTGGGAGACCCTGTGAAAGTGTACCTAGTCTGTGCAATGCTGTACCCTACGCTAATATTCAACTAGTGAATGGTAGAGTTCAAAACATTCACCAATGCAAAGACCAGGATTGTCAGGACAGGAGAGACAATAATAGCAGGTGTCACGCCTATATCCGCGCTTGCTGCAGACACGACATCTTTTTTGGGGGGGTTCGTTGGGTAGGGGTACTCGGGAGGACATAAAAATGCCTCTCATGCAGCCGACTGCATTTGGTTGGGTATGTGAATGGGGGAAGTACGGGCGCTGCAGAAGTGGTGGGTTCCCAATTAGGATTGGCGAATGCAGCAGGAAGGGCATTATGGGCACGACGGGCCTGTGTTTGTCTTTTTGGTGGCAGCGGGACACTACTTGTGCTTGCCACCTCACCAGCTTGAACTGCACTTATGGGACTCGCCACGTCACCAAGTGTTACTGCAGTGCGGGTTTGACTACGACCGGGGTGTACTAGGCCGCTGGTGCTTGCCAGTTCACCAAAACGCTACAAAAAAAACTGTTAGCGATCGCAGGGATCAGGCCTGACTCTGCAAACGCTGCAGTTATGCGTTTAGTGTTTTGTAAGTGTCAGTGATCGATCGATACTGCACTTGGGTGGGTTGGGCTGGGCCGGGTGGAGGGGCAAAACGCAGGTGCTAGCAGGTATCTGGGCTGATCCCGCTAACACTGCGTTTGTGGGAACCCTAAACTGCTGGGGACGCTAGTATAGATCTGATCGGATCAGATATTGATCCGTTCAGATACTATACCACTAAGGGAGGTGTACGGTGTGTGCTTGGGTGTTAGCGGTACTGGCGCTAACCTGACGCTGCCTGGGGCTGGTGCTTGCCAGTTCACCAAAACGCTACCAAGAAAACTGTTAGCGATCGCAGGGATCAGGCCTGACTCTGCGAATGCTGCAGTTATTTGTTTAGTGTTTTGTAAGTGACAGTGATCGATTGATACTGCACTTGGGTGGGCTGGGCTGGGCCGGGCGGAGGGGAAAAACGCAGGTGCTAGCGGGTATCTGGGCTGATCCCGCTAACACTGCGTTTTTGGGAACCCTAAACTGCTGGGGACGCTAGTATAGATCTGATCGGATCAGATATTGATCCGTACAGATACTATACCACTAAGGGAGGCGTATGCTGCGTGCGTGGGTGTTAGCGGTACTGGCACTAATCTGACGCTGCCTGGGGCGACGCATATCACCGCCGGGCGATCAGGGGGCTAAACCTTTATTCGGTAATAAACGGCGGGTGCCCTGACACTATAAAAAATAAACAAACTAACCAGCGTCACCCGTAACACTTATACGGTGATCAGTGGTGAAAGGGTTAACTAGGGGGCAATCAAGGGGTTAAAACATTTATTAGATAGTATATGGGGGTCCCTGACGCTATAAAACGCTGACGGCGAACCTAAATATTTACCTCCCTAACTAGCGTCACCAGCGACACCTGGTGACAGGGGGTGATCAAGGGGTTAAAACTTTATTAGGGGGGTTAGGGGGGTACCCTAGACCTAAAGGGGGCTACCACTCACTGCCCTAACACTGTAACTGTCACAAACTGACACCATGCAGTAATTAGAAAAAAAAAAAAAAATACTGCTTGGTGTCAGTTTGTGACGGGGGGGGGGTGATTGGGGGGGTGATTGGGGGGGGGGATCGGGGGGCGATCGGGGGGGGATCGGGGGTGTAAAGTATGCCTGGCATGTTCTACTGTGTTGTGTGTAGTGTTGTGCACTTACATGTCTTCTCTCCTCGGCGCTGGAACGGAAACTGCCAAGCCGAGGAGAGATGACATCACATCCTCTGCCTGTGTGAAACTACACACAGGCAGGGGAGGATTCCGATTGGCTGGGAGCGATCGCGAGGGGGGGGCCACGATCGGATGGTCTCCCCCTCGCCTCCCAACGCTCCCAGTCAAATGCCGACCGCCGCTGGCACCGGGGGGGGGGTCCGATCGGATCCCCCGCCCGCGGGAGGCAGATCACATACAGGTATGTGATTCTGCCTGCCCGTGCCATTCTGCCGACGTATATCTACGTTAGGCGGTCGGCAAGTGGTTAACCGATCACAGGGTGATCCACCTGTCCACCAGCTCAGTCGATAGACTGACCTTCATAAAAATGAATCAGTCTTGGATCACCACCAGCTACCAAGCACCTGATGCTGATGTAACCGAATAATTTTTTTTGAAATGTCAGATCCCTTCAAGCCCTTGCTATGCTGATGCTGAGTGACTATCCTGTTATGCTGAGTGACTATCCTCTTCCTCCTCAATGATCATGCTGATAGCTTGTAAGAACATTTTTGGTTCTGGGCGTCACCACCAGTGGCTAAGGCCCAATTTTTCATCCCCTGTTTAACAGGGGCATGTAATTACATATATTTTGCAGGAGGGTTCGTTGCTGCGCTCAACTACAGTATCTGTGAAGGGTTATTATTATTATTATTATACAGGATTTATATAGCGCTGACAGTTTACGCAGCGCTTTACAACATTAGGGCAGACAGTACAAGTACAATACAATTCAATACAGGAGGAATCAGAGGGCCCTGCTCGTTAGAGCTTACAATCTAGGAGGGAGGGTCAAGTTATACAAAAGGGTAATAGCTGTGGGGGATGAACTAATGGAGAAAATAGTGCAGTTGTTAGATGGAGGCAGGATAGGCTTCTCCGAAGAGAAAAGTTTTCAGGGATCGCCTAAAAGTGGATAAATTTGGAGACAGTCTGACAGATTGGGGTAGGGAGTTCCAGAGGATGGGCGAGGCTCGGGAGAAGTCCTGGAGGCCAATATGGGAGGAGGTGATGCGGGAGCTAGAGAGCAGGAGATCTTGGGAGGAACGGAGATGGCGATTAGGTTGGTATTTTGAGACTAGGTTAGTGATGTAGCTGGGGGCACAGTTGTGGATGGCTTTGTAACTTATTGTTAGTATTTTGAATTTAATTCGTTGGGCGAGTGGTAGCCAATGGAGGGATTGGCAGAGAGGGGTAGCAGACACTGAGCGGTTTGTAAGGTGGATGAGTCTGGCAGCCGCATTCATGATGGACTGAAGGGGGGGTAGTCTATTTAAAGGTAAGCCAATGAGGAGTGAGTTGCAGTAGTCGAGGCGAGAGATAATCAGGGAGTGAATCAGGAGCTTTGTGGTTTCACTGGTTAGAAAGGGACGTAGTTTAGAGATGTTGCGGAGGTTGAGGCAGCAAGCTTTGGAAAGTGATTGGATGTGGGGCTGAAAGGAGAGTTCAGAATCCAGGATAACACCTAGCACCCTGACATGTGGGGACGGGTGGATGGTTTTGCCATTGCTCTTCACAGAGAAGTCAGGGGAAGAGGCACGTGGGGGAGGAAATATTATAAGCTCGGTTTTAAGTTAAGTTTAAGGAAGTGGTGTGACATCCATACAGATATGTCGATTAGTAAGTTAGTGATGCGTGAGGAGACTGATGGAGTGAGTTGAGGGGTGGAGAGATAGATTTGTGTGTCATCAGCATAGAAATGATATTGAAAGCCGTGAGAGGCTATCAGCTGACCCAGGGAAGAGGTGTAGATTGAAAATAAAAGAGGTCCAAGAACAGAATCTTGGCGGACCCCGACAGAGAAGGGAAGAGGAGTGGAGGAAGTAGAATTGTAAGTGACACTGAAGGTGCGTTGGGATAGGTAGGATGAGAGCCACTGAAGAGCACAGTCACGGAGACTGAGGGAGTAAAGTTTTTTGAGGAGGAGAGGGTGGTCAACCGTGTCAGCTGAAAGATCCAGAAGTAGGAGTACAGAATAGTGTCCGTTGGTTTTTGCAGTTAGTAGGTCATTTGTGAGTTTTAAAAGAGCAGTTTCTGTAGAGTGTTGAGGGAGAAATCCAGATTGAAGGGGATCAAGAAGGTTGTTTTTAATGAGGTGGTCACTCAGTTGGTTGTAAACCAGGCGTTCAAGGAGTTTAGAGGAAAAGGGGAGCAAGGGCGTAGGTTGTTAAGATTGGTAGGGTCCAAGGATGGCTTTTTGAGTATGGGAGTGATCAGTGTATGTTTTACAGCATCGGGGAAGATGCCAGAGGTGAGGGAGAGATTGAAGATGTGGGTTAGAGAGTGTAGGATGGGGTCAGAGGGTGACCGTAGCATTTGAGAGGGAATAGGGTCCAGGGGACAGGTGGTTAGGTGGGCGATAGAAAGGAGTTTAGCAACTTCGTCTGGAGTAGCAGATTTGAATAGGGGGAGTGTCAGTTGTACCTGTTGACATGGGGTCTTAGCTGGGGGAGATACCTGTAGAGTGGAGATTTCATCACGGATTGTATCAATCTTGTTTTTGAAGTGATTAGCGATTTCCTGGGCAGTGAGTAAGTCAGTGGGGGGAGGAAAGAATAATATTTTTGGAGGGCAGATTTGTATTGGTTGAAGTCTTTGATAGACTTAGTCTTGTGCCACAGACGCTCAAGAGCGCAACTACAATTTTTGAGAATTTTAGTGTCATCTGTTTGCCAGGGTTGTAGGGGTCGAGGCCCGATTCTGCGTGTAGTGAGGGGAGCGAGCTTGTCCAGGGTGGAGGACAGAGATTTATTGTAGATGGACATGGCTTGGTTGGGGCAGGACAGGGGAGAGATTTTGTCATAGAGGTGGTCAGTAGCAGAATAGAGGAGAGAGGAGTTGAAGTTGTGAAAGTTTCTACGGGTGATGGTTAGGCGATTGGAGGGAAAGGTGGTGGAAGACAGGAGGAGAGAGAAACTAATAAGGTGGTGGTCGGAGAGAGGAAAAGGATTGTTTGAGAAGTTGCATGGAGTGCATAGGTAAGAGAATACAAGGTCAAGGGTGTTGCCATCAGAGTGAGTAGAAGCCTGTACCCATTGCTTCAGGTCAAATTAAGAGGTTAGACTAAGAAGTTTAGAAGTAGCAGGAGTGTTTGTATTAGCATGGATGTTGAAATCACTGAGAAGGATTGTGGGAATATCTGAAGAGAGAAAGTAGGGTAGCCAGGCAGAAAACTCATCAAGGAAAGTCGGTAATGGTCCAGGGGGCCGGTAGATCACAGCAATTCTTAGGGAAGTTGGAGAGAATAGACGTATACAGTGGGCTTCGAATGATGAGAGTGAAAAAGAGGGAGGAGGGTGAATAACCTGGAAGTTGCTCTGGGGGGATAGGAGGAATCCCACTCCACCTCCCTTGCGTCCATTAGGCCTGGGGGAGTGAGTCCAGTGAAGGCCACCCTGGGAGAGGGAAGCAGGAGAAGGGGTGTCATATCCGTGGAGCCAGGTTTCGGTGAGAGCAAGTAGATTAAATGAATTAGTGACAAAGAGGTCATGAACAGCAGTGAGTTTGTTGCAGACAGAGCGGGCGTTCCAGAGGGCGCAGGAGAGAGGGAGGCTGGTGTTGGCAAGAAGAGGAATGGAGACTAAATTGTGTAGATTGCGACTACTGCCAGACGGTGTAGGGTGATGGGTGTGTTGGCCACAGTTAAATAAGGGGGGCCCAGGGTTTGGGGAAATATCTCCAGCGATTAGAAGAAGCAGAAGAGTGAGGGAGGTAATATGAGAATATGATTTGTATGAGGGGACATGCTTCAGTATCGTGGGGGGTATATTAGCAAGTGGGCTTAGAGCTAGAAAGAGGTGATGAGCCTAGTAATAGGGGGAGGGGAGAAGTGAGGGTGATATGTACAGATTGTGGGGTGGAGCAGAGGGATGAAGAAAAGAGAGTTTGAGGAGAGAGGCAGCAATTGTGAAAAGGCGGAGAGGTAAAGAGTGCATGTTTCAGAGAGGAAGATGATAAAATTTGGAAATGGGGTCACCTGCAGTCTTTTATAGTTAGCTTTGTGCAAATCGCTGAAGAGCAAGAGCAGAAGTGCCACTTATTTAAAGAACCCCACTTCTTTGGAAGAACCCCCCTGTATGTGCAGCCCCCTGTATGTGTTCCCCCGTAAGGAAGGCCTTGTTTTTATACTGTGTGTTGGGTGTGGGTTGAATCTGGCAATTAATCAATTAGGAGAGCATATTAGGAACACAACTAGCAGGGCATAACTTTCACACCACAATCAAACTGCAAGGGGACTAAAAGGCCAAAATTGTAAAGATAAGGGAACCCATAATTTAGGTAAGACTTAATGGCTAAATAAACTTTGAAATAATGTGAGCATGGCTACAGATGGAGTTAAAACAGTGGTGACAAACAGATTTACCAAATATGCATTTGTGCAGTCAGGCAATATTCAGTTTTAAGGTATGTGGAGGTATAAACGCAGGTTTACCAAATATGCATTTGTGCAGTCAGGCAATATTCAGTTTTAAGGTATGTGGAGGTATAAACGCAGGTTTACCAAATATGCATTTGTGCAGTCAGGCAATATTCAGTTTTAAGGTATGTGGAGGTATAAACGCAGGTTTACCAAATATGCATTTGTGCAGTCAGGCAATATTCAGTTTTAAGGTATGTGGAGGTATAAACGCAGGTTTACCTGTGAAGAGAGAAGAAGATGTTCAGATGGATGGTGCAAGAGCAGAAGTGCCACTTATTTAAAGAACCCCACTTCTTTGGAAGAACCCCCCTGTATGTGCAGCCCCCTGTATGGGGGTTGCAGTGTTGTGGCACCAGTGCCTAAGGCCCAAGTTTTCAGCCCCTCTTTAACAGGGGCATGTAATTACAATTTTTGATGCAATACTTTGCAGCAGGGCTCATTCCTGCACTCCAACTACAGTATCTGTGAGGGGTTGCAGTGTTGTGGCACCAGTGCCTAAGGCCCAATTTTATTGCCCCTGTTCAACAGGGACATGTAATTACAATTCTTGATCTAATATTTCACAGCAGGGCCCATTCTTGCGCCCACTAAGAGTAACTGTGAGGGCTTACAATGTTGTGGCACACCACCACCACCACCAAAGGCCCAATTTTTCTGCCCCTGTTCAACAATGGCATGTAATTACAATTCTTGATATAATAGTTCACAGCAGGGTGTTCCAGCGCCCACCAAGAGTAACTGTGAGGGCTTACAGTGTTGTGGCAACACCAACACCTAAGGCCCAAATTTCTGCAGAGTATATAGGGCAGGCCCCTACTTTCAAACATCCAACTTACAAACGACTCCTACTTGCAAACAGAAGGAGACAACATGAAGTTAGATGAAATCTACCCCTAGGAAGGGAAATTCTCTCCTGTAAGAGTTAATATGGGAAAAACGTGTCTCCTCTCCACTGATGCTTTATCACCAATCCTTGTTTCACTAAAACCCCCAAATTTTCAAAAAACATTTGTCATTAGGACAGAAAGTAAGGTGAAATCTTCTGAAGAGGTGCACAGACAGCAAAACAAAGGTTACAGGGGTAATAACCCTTCCCTATGTTTTCCAAAAAGCTTAAAAATAGATTTTTTGGCTGGAGCTACACTTTAAAAATGTACCAGTTCAAAATTTCAAACAGATTCTACGTAACAACAAACCTACAGTCCCTGTCTTGTTTGCACCTCCTGTATACTGCTATTCAGAGTATGTAGGGCCTGGGGGCCCCACGCCTTTCCTTTTTTTAATTTGGGTGCGGGGTTCCCCTTAATATCCATACAAAACCCAAAGGGGCTGGTAATGGGCTGGGGGGGGTACCCATGACATTTTTCTCAATGATTATGCCGGGACCTGACATTACATTAAAGCCGCAAGCAGTTTTAAATGACTTTTTTTCCTTTAGAAATGTCATTTTGTGCAGGGACAGTTCAAAACACGGGAAACACGTGCCACTTCACAGGCACACTATAGACACCCCCCACGATATTTAAAGGAATATTTCACGTTTTTTCCACTTTAAGCATCATTAAAATCACTTCTCCCGAAAAAACTTTTTTTTGCATTGATACATGTCTCCTGGGGCAGGACCTCAGAACAAACGTTTGTAAATTCTAAATTGCCGCTAATTAGCGCTTCCGCGTATATACAAATGCCAATTCTTATCAAGTTGTTATATAGCACTGTACTGTAGCCATGATCCATGTATGTGAAAGAAATATTTTTTATCAGAGATGTGCTCTAGTTCCCGTGCATCTATTGATTTATATTGCAGTTAGTATTCCTAGTTTTTTTTTTCCTTCTTTTGCTAAGAAATGCAGTTATGAATGATTATTACATAGTAATGTCTGCTATTCTGTAAAGTTACATGTATTAATCATTTAGGTTACCTATTTGTTGTATGTTGTTTTTTCATGTTTTTGATTTATTATTTATTAATTTAGTTGACTATAAAGCAGTAATTATTTATGTTCATTCTTTAATAATACTACACTATTATGCAGGTCTTGTACTTAGCACAATGGCTTAGTGGTCTGCTTAGATATCTCCACACTACTCATGGTATGAGTTCAAACAACAGCCAACCTACCATCCACCAGCTGTGTTTATTTTTTCAGTGCACAAGTGAATTAAAATAAACAAACAAAGAAATGTAAACTGCCCTTTAGCTAGTGTGTGGTGTTTGGAATGTCACATCATAATATAATTGAATACTTACATACCATTGCATGCATTTAAAGAGTTAATACAATAAAAACTTTCACATTAAACTGCATTGGCTACTTGGCAATCACCTATTTTCAGTAAATATATATACATGTATATTTGTCTTGCTTTGGCTAATTGGCTAACTGGCATTCTCCTTTTCCCACCAATGCAATCTTTTAGGATTTTTCTGTGGGATTTGAACCCATGAGTCTTTCAATACCTGAATGTTTAAAGGTAGAGGTGCTAACTGCTAGCCTATTGGGCTGAGCACAATTATACATACAAAATACTTTTACTAGTGTTTGATGTGTTATATACTATACAATAAAGTTTATCAAATGTAAACTGCTTGTTAGCTAGTGTGTGGTGTCTGGAGATTCACACCATAATATTAGTGAATACTTACATACCATTGCAAGAATTTGAAGAGTTAATACAATAATATCAGCCACATTAAAGTGTATTGACTACTTGGCATTCACTGTATGCTGCTTTGGCTAATTGGCTAACAGTAATTCTCATTTTCTCCACCAATAGTAATCATTTAGGGATTCTAACCCATGAGTCTTTCAATACCTGAATTTTTGAAGGTAGAGGTGCTAACTGCTAGCCTATTGGGCTGAGCACAATTATATATACAAAATACTTTTACTAGTGTTTGATGGTTTATATACCATACAATAAAGTTTATCAACCATACAATAAAGTTTATCAAATGTAAACTGCTTGTTAGCTAGTGTATGGTGTTTTGGAGATTCACACCATAATATTAGTGAAGACTTATTTATTTTTATTTAAGGTACTTCTATAGTGCCGTCAATTTACGCAGTGCTTTACATATACATTATACACTAATATGGGCCCCTACCCTCAAGGAGCTTACAATCTAAGGTCCCTAACTCACATTCATATACTAGGGCCAATTTAGACAGAAGCCAATTAACCTACCAGCATGTCTTTGGAGTGTGGGAGGAAACCGGAGTACCCGGAGGAAACCCACACAGGCACAGGGAGAACATGCAAACTCCAGGCAGGTAGTCTTGTGGTGTGGTTGGGAATACGAACCAGCGACCCTTTTTACTGCTAGGTAGGGATGAGCAGACCCCCCCCGTTCGGTTCGCACCAGAACATGTGAACAGGAAAAAAGTTTGTTTGAGCACGTAAACACCGTTAAAGTCTATGGGGATCATTTACTATAGCGCCAGGAAGTACTGGGCACTATGGCAAATAATAGCTCCCATTTTAGCCAAATAAAATTTCAACAGGCGAATGTGCGAATGAAAAACTAGCGCTATTAGTGAGAAACACGTTAGTAAATTCTAAGCTGGCACTAATTAGCGCTTCCGCGTATATGCAAATGCCAATTCCTACCAAGTTGTTATATAGTACTGCACTGTAATCATGATCCATGTATGTGAAAGAAACATTTTATGTGAGATGTGCTCTACCTCGTGTGCATCTATTGATGTATGTTGCAATTAGTATTCCTAGTTTTTCCCTTCTTTTGCTAACTAATGCATTTATGAATGATTATTACATAGTAATGTCTGCTATTCTGTAAAGTTACATGTGTTAAACATTTAGGTTACCTATTTGTTGTATGTTGTTTTTTATTTTTTAATTTAGGTGACTATAAAGCGGTAATTATTTATATTCATTCTTTAATCATACTACACTATTACGCAGGTCTCATACTTAGCACAATGGCTTAGTAGTCTGCTCAGATGTCTCCACAGCACTCATGGTACAAGTTCAAGTACCAGCCAACCCAGCTGTGTTCATTTTTTCAGTGCACAAGCGAATTAAAATGAACAAACAAAAAAATGTAATCTGCCCATTAGTTAGTGTGTGGTGTTTGGAATTTCACACCATAATAGTATTGAATACTTACATATCATTGCATGCATTTGAAGAGTTAATATAATAGAATCAGCCACATTTAAAGTGCATTGGCTAATTGGCATTCACCTATTTTCAGCATATGCTGCTTTGGCTAATTGGCTAATAGACATTTGCTTTTTTTTCACCAATTCAATCTTTTAGTTTTTCTATGTGGGATTTGAACTCATGAGTTCTTCAAGGTAGAAGTGCTGACCGCTAGCCTATTGGGTGTAGCACAGTCATACATAGAAAATCCATTCACTAGTGTTTGATGTTTCTTCTCCCCCAGCTGTCTCTCCTGCTGCCATCATCTTCTCCCGCTGATGTGTTCTTCAGCGCAGCCGGTTACCCACTAATAAAAAAAAAGCCGCTCTTCTTGTGGCGGTCTTCTGTGGCCATCCGATAATGTCACCCGGAGAGTCCGCTCCATGGCTATGTAAGAGACGCCACACAGCGGGTGACAACACAGCGGAGGAAGACCACCATGGAAGAAGAGCAGCTTTTTTTTATTAGCGGGTAACCAGCGGTGCGGAAGAACACAGCAGATGGCGGCGGCAGGAGAGACAGCTCTGGGAGAATACAGCTCGGGGAGAAGATGGAGGAGGGAGAGACAGCGTCTGGAGAAGATGGCTCAGGGAAGAAGACAGCTCGGAGCTATTCTACAATAAAGGACTTGTCAAAAACCGGCTATTAATTTTTTTACATTTCACTGCTTTTTTTGGTGAATGGGTAGGGGTAAAATGTACCCCATACCTATTCACATAGGGGGCAGGATCTGGGACTCTTGTTAAAGGGGGCTTCCAGATTCTGATAAACCCCCTGCCTGCAGACCGACAACCACCGACCAGTGTTGTCGGGAAGAGGCCCTTGTCCCCATCAACATGGGGAAAAGGTGCTTTGGGGCATGTGGCCTGGTAAGGTTCAGAAGTGGAGGGTGCTCACTCGTCCCCCCCATCCTGACCTCCAGGCTGCATGCTCGGATAAGGGTCTGGTATGGATTTTGGGGGCCCCACATCAAATTTATTTTACATTTTGGTGTGGGGTTCCCCTTAAAGTCCATACCGAAGGGCCTGGTATGTACTGGGGGGACCCTACGACATTTTTTTCCTTGAATTATGGAATTCCATACCATATTATTGAATAAGTACATACCATTGCATGCATTTGAAGAGTTAAAATATGGAATAAAGCAAGCTG
This sequence comes from Aquarana catesbeiana, assembly GCF_042186555.1. Lineage (NCBI taxonomy): Eukaryota > Metazoa > Chordata > Amphibia > Anura > Ranidae > Aquarana > Aquarana catesbeiana. The sequence continues at coordinate 577,125,934 of NC_133327.1, forward strand.
ATGTGCTTTGGCTAATTATGCTTCTGAGTACAATGCACACTTCTAGGAGGTGATGCTGTCAGTGGGATTTGAATTCATGGCTTGAACTTTTGGGGGCAGCAGGGTATACTGCTATGCTACAGAGCTGAGCACTTACCTACAGAGAAAATACATTTACTAATGTTTGATTCAATACAATAATGTTTTGCATTTCAGGCATTAATATTATAGTAACAACCATGCTCGTGTCGATGTGGCATTGGCTAATAGGCATTTGCCTCTTTTCAGCATATGCTGCTGAGTACAATGCAAGCTTTCAGTAGGTGATACCATCTGTGTGATTTTCAGCCATTTGAGCACAATTATATTGAGAACATTTGTTTACTAGTGTTTGATGGTGGGACTACTTTATATTCTAGGTATAAAATAGTACTCAGCACAGTGACTTAGGCACCTTTCACACTTGTGCGACCTGAAAGTTGTGAGATTTTAATGCGACTTTAAGCAATGCCTGTGTAATCTTGAGGTCTATGGACGCAGGAGTCGCAGGGAAAGACACGCAACTTTCCCATGATTTTGCATCAGCAATTTTGCCGCAATTCCAGGGAATGCCTGTGTAAACTTGAGGTCTGTGGACCTCAACTCGCATCAAAGTCAGACCAAAGTAGTACAGGGACTACGTTGAAGTCAGTGTTACTTGAAGTCGCACAGATATGAATGGTACACATTAAAAATCATGGGGTATGACTTGTCATACGACTCTGATGTCCAAAGTTGCACAAGTGTGACTCAGCCCGACTTTGTCAGCGATTTCAGAGACATCAGTGCACTTTCCTGCACAGATGTCTAGTGAAATCACATAGGTCCCAACTGTTCTCCTTTAAGAAGGTGTCCTATGCCTACCTACTTTTTCTAATAGGTGTCCCTTATACCCATCTCAAAAAGTTGGGAGGTAAGAAACCGCCCCCTGAAGTCGCCCAAAGTAGTGCAGGAACTACTTTTGGGAATCGTTGTGGCGTCGCACCAATTCGGACAGTTCAAATGGCCATCAATAGGCGCCGATTTGGCCTACAATTTGACATGTCAATTCAGACCTATGTGAACATGGGTGAAGTTGCATAGATATTAGAGCTGCACGGTTCTGGCCAAAATGAGAATCACAATTTTTTTGCTTAGAATAAAAAGATCACGATTCTCGCGACGTAAAATCTTTCACCTTATCCCACAAAAAATTGGGCTAACTTTTTTTTTTTTTTTTTTTTTTTTAATTCATTAAAGTACTTTTTTCCAAAAAAAATTGCATTTGAAAGGCGCAAATACAGTGTGACATAAAATATTGTAACAACCACCATTTTATTCTCTAGGGTCTCTACTAAAAAAATATATATAATGTTGGGGGGTTTTAAGTAATTTTCTAGCAAAAAAAAAAAATGATTTTAACCTGAAACCAACAAATGTCAGAAAAATGTTTAGTGTTTAAGTGGTTAAACTTTCCTCACTTACACAGAATTCTATTTAATTGACAAATTGTTACAAGGTTTCTAGTTAAGTTCACTGATAAAGAATGTTCTAATTCTTGGCAGACTTCCTGGTTTTTCGGCTGTGGCTTCAGAAGAGCAGAGAGAGTTCTTTGCATAGCAAGAATCGTGAAACTTTTTTTCAAGATCGTAAAGAGGAAAAAAATCACGATGACGATTAATCGTGCAGCTCTAATAAATATGCATGGAAATCAAGGGGGACAACTTTTCATGTGACTCTGAGATCCAAAGCTCCATGAAAAATCACCCAAGTGTGAAAGTAACCTAATGCAATTAATTGATAACACCTTTGAATAAGGCCCCATTTGCATTTGTGCGACCTTAAAATTGCACAGCTTTGTCATGACTTGAAGCAATGTCTGTGTAATCTTGTGGTGTATGGACCTCAAATTGCATCAAAGTCAAACCAAGGTAGTGCAGGGATGAATTTGCTACACCTTCAGGATGCACAAGTAACAATAGGGCCAAATTCAAAGGTGTTATCCTTGAATCTCATTCACACTGCTGCGACCTGAAAGTCACACTATTTTGCTGCCACTTTGCCGCTGCAACTTGGCCCCAACTTCTGGGAATGCCTGTGTAATATTGTACCCGATATACCTCAAGTCACACCAAAGTAGTACAGGGACTACATTGAAGTTGGTGCGACTTAAAGTAGCACAGATATGAATGGTTATCATTGAGAATCATGGGGTACAACTTGTCATGCAACTCAGAGGTCCAAATTTGCTGGAAAATTCGCCCAGCTGTGAAACAAGTCATATATATTTTAATAAAAGGAGCTCTAATTTATACTTGCATAGTCCTTACTGATTTACATCAGCAGAACAAATGCAGGAAGTGATGTGTGCACATGGGACGGAAGCAAATGTGTGGTGATGCCAAACAAATCAATGAACCCCACCCACACCAAATCTAACTATGACATCCACCCCCGCATTGATTAAGTACAAGTACATATCCTACACTTACCCGGCCAATGAGCAGCACCTCCTCTCTGCTAAAGAGACCTCGCCATGTCCACCTAGATGGAGATCCTGACCAGCACAGGAACTTCCGGGTGCATACAATGACTAATTTCTGGGTCAGAAGGTGAAACCACGCTTTTGATTGCAGCTGCGAATATTTGATCTCAACCATGATTAGTATTTTTCAGATATGCAAATCTGTATTTCTACATATATTTGAAGGTAAACTTAAGGGAGTTTGCTAAGAAATGGTGTGCCTGGGTTAGCAGCAGGTGAATTACAAAGGCAAAAGGCCCAGTTTGAGCCCTGGTTCACACTGACAGAGGGAGGAAAGCGTTCAGCTGAACTCCCACAATTTCATTCCTGCATGTCAGTCCCGACTGTGGGGGCAACATCAGAGACATCGGTGCAGGTTTCTGCACCAATATCAATACAAATCGCACCAATTAGAACAGTGCAATTGCCACAGATTTGACATGTCAAATCACACCAATGTGAACCAGAGCTGACAAATTCAAACACTGCCTATCCACCAGCTGAATTCATTACCTGCAATTCTCCACAGCTGTTAATGATAAAGGTGGAATCTTTATATATAACTTGCAGTTGTGCAGAAGCCTAGGTTTACATTGGAGCGATTGGTCATGCGATTTGAGAGATCAAATCGCATGACTATTGGCAATGGCACTGTTCCAATTGATGCAACATTTTTTTTGTGGCACCGCATCAATTTGCTAAAGTAGTTCCTGCACTACTTTTGCCGATTTCAGGTGCGACTTCAATAGACATTTGTGTAAAAAGCCACCTGAAATCACGCTGACCTTGCTACTTTGAAATCGTGCTACTTCAAGTGAAGTAGCGCAATTTCAAAGTAGCACGTGAACCAGGGCAAAGAGATTAGTTTTTTGGTGCACAAATACATATTGAAATAAAATATAAAAGATATTGCACTTTCCCAAAACCACCACCCACAAAAACTAAAGAAAGAGAAGTAGAAGGAAAAAAAAAACAAAAAAAAAAAAAAAAAAACCACACACCACAACAAAAGCTTAATGTACTTTTAATTTACCAGCAGAAAAAAAATAAATTTACATTTACTAGCTTCAAAAAAATTTGGACAGGATATATGGTACTACATTTAGCAACGGAATTTTAAGGGCCCTGCTCATAGGAGCTTACAATCTAAAATTAGACAAAACCTTAGAGTGGACACAGCTTTAATTTCAGTGTATAACGGGCAACACATCACATTATTATCTGAAAGATTATAGAAACATACTTAACAGTCATTCTTACAAAGCATTCCAACGTAATATTGCAAAAGACTTATTCAAAACACCCACCACCAGCCCACAATCCACACATACATACATTGGTGACCATGTTCTGCTGGAAGCTGCATTTCGGTGTACACGATTAAACGAGATCAAAAATAGTAGGTCAGCAGATGCTTCCAAACGATGTTTGCATGATCAGACAGGAACAATACACACACAACATTGACAGCATGGCCACATAAACCCACTTTTGATTGAAAAAATGCACAAGAATTTAATCAAATCTCCCAATATCATTCCTTCTCCATCAAAACAAAAAACCTGATCTTCTCAGGCCAAACGAACCCCCCCTACTGCAGGCCTTTATATAAGAGAGATTGTATTGTTAGCACACTGACACACCCAATAGAAGTACACGCCCACCAGTATCTTTCAATCTGTCTCTTCATGTATGTCTAAAGTGATTGCACCTGATGAGCAGGAACACATAATAGTATTTGCAACTGTGTTAGCCTTGTCTATGTGCATCAAATCTCCAACTACAGGACAAAGATCAAAGTCCATTTGCATCCACATAAACAAAGCAACAGTTTTCTAATCATATGTACCTGTGCAGTGTAAACCCTAAAATTTGAAATGTCCAAGTCCCTGGGCATGATTAGTGCTAATAAACATTAACATCAGTCCCTGGCTGCAATGAGCTTCCAATATAAAGTCCAAAATTAACTTTCTTACATTAGAACCTATTTCGACAGGAGACAAATAAAATACCAGCATGTCTTTGGATTGTGGTGAGAAACCCACACAGGGAGAACATATAAACTTCAACACAAGCATTAGCATGTTGGGGAATTGAACCAACATCCCAGGTGCTGCTAGACAGAACTGCTACCCACTAAGCCACCAGGCAACCCCACACATGTTCTCTGCATCTCTGTGGTGTGAACCAGCCCTAAGTCCATGGCCATGCTCAGTGTCACAAGCAATATACAGTATATTGGCGTAAGTATTGGGATGCCTGCCTTTAAACATACATGAACTGTAATGGCATCCCAGTATTAGTATTGGGTTCAAAACTCATTTGGCCCACCCTTTGCAGCTATAACAGCTTCAACTCTTCTTGTCCACAAGGTTTAGGAGTGTGTCTATGGGAATGTTTGACCATTCTTCCATGTGCATTTGTGAGGTCAGGCACTGATGGACAAGAAGGCCTGACCTACAGTCTCCTCTCTAATTTATCCCCAAGGTGTTCTGTTGTGTTGAGGTCAGGACTCTGTGCAGGCCAGTCAAGTTCCTCCACCCCAAAATCACTCATCCATGTCTGTATGGACCTTGCTTTGTGCACTGGTCCAAATGATTTGGTGGAGGGGGATTATGGTGCGGGGTTGTTTTTCAGGGGTTGGGCTTGGCCTCTTAGTTTCAGATAAGGGAACTCTTAAGGCGTCAGCATACCAAGACATTTTGGACAATTTCATGCTCCCAACTTTGTGGGGACAGTTTGGGGAAAGCCCCTTCCTGTTCCAACATGACTGCACACCAGTACACAAAGCAAGGTCCATAAAGACATGGATGAGCAAGTTTGGGGTGGAGAAACTTGACTGGCCTGCACAGAGTCCTGGCCTCAACCCGATAGAACACCCTTTGGCTGAATTAGAGTAGAGACTGCAAGCCAGGCCTTCTCATCCAACATCAGTGCCTGGCCTCACAAATGCACTTCTGGAAGAATGATCAAACATTCCCATAGGCAGACTAAACCTTGTGGACAGCCTTCCCAGAAGCTGTTCTAGCTGCAAAGGGTGGTCTAAATCAAATTTTAACCCTACGGACTAAGAATTATTTTTTTTTGGATTGTATTTTTTTCAAGGCTGATCTTTGTTTTATTGTATTTTTAGTTTTACTCCAGAATATTTTTGTGTGTGTTTTGTGTGTCAAGTTACCACAACACCATTGATATGTTGTTATATTTAATCTGTAGGAGATTGTTTGGTGTTGTTGTCTCTTGTTAATTTCACATTGTACTTTAGAAATGTACCTGAATCGTCACCAACAAACTGTCCTTTTTGAATGAAAACACACATAGGAGAGTATAATTTATAAAAAATTAATTTATTAAGGGCTCACAACTAAACAAAGAGGGAGGCAATGCTGGAGAAACAGCAGAAATGGGTGAACCCTTGGACCCCCAGGGCACACATCAACTATTTTGAAGCAAAATTGGTGGCCTGAGGAGTCCTTATCTAAGGGAGTGCAGTCTGGTCCAGAAGTCCCAGAGATCCAGAAAGCAGCAGATGACATCTGTGTCCCCAGGCTGTGGTCATACAAGAGACTGCATCTTTTGCCAGACCAGACTGAACCCAGGGTCATCACTCTCTTGTCTTCCTTCCACGCCTCCTTCCATGCTGTGGCTCTGGTGGTGGAGTTGTGGCAGCATGAGGAGGAGGAGGAGGAGGAGGAGGGGCCAACTAGGTGGGTATTGGGTGTTAGTTCCCTACTCACCCCCTTACTTAGGACTTTATACAGAAGGTCCTCACATAGCTTGCGTTGACCCTCCTGCATGCCCTGCAGTTTTGTGGCAGCCATGCAGGCAAAGGCCTCTTTAGGAGTGGGTAAGGCTCTGAGGGATGCAGAAGCCTCCTGAATGAGCCTGAGCGCAGAATCCTGCATGTGAGTCGCCTTCCTCACTCTTTTGTATGGAAGGCGGAGGAGAGGAACCTGCGATTCGGTCAGGCTTCGACTTGTCCCAGGCTTCTCCTGGCTGACACTTAGCCCCACCTCCTCCTGGCTGCCACATTCCACAGCCTCCTCCTGGCTGAGGTCTTCCTGTGTATGAAAAAGGGACATTGTTTTAGTATTTATTTCATCAATCACACACAATTTTCACCTCCTGACTGTTGCAAATTGAATGTTATCAAATATAACAGACTATCATTCTGAGCCCAGCATTTTTCATTCTTGTCCCAATTTTGGGTGCCCACTACTGTCTATTGATATGTAAAACACTTTTTGCAATCAGCAATTAGTGATCAATAATGACATCTACTGTAGTAAACATAATTTATTTATTGATCAGAAATCTGTAGAACAATGCTATACCTGACTCCAGCTGGGCTCCTCCACTTCTTCCTTGCTTGAAGGCCCAGGTTGGACATCAGAAGCCTCAGCTGGGGTGGAAGGAAGAGTGCAAGGAAGAGTAGAGAGGGATTCCCTGACTTCAGTGTGGTCTGACAGAAATTGCAGTCTCTCATATTACCACAGCCTGGGGACATAAACGTCATCTGCTCCAGCTCCTGATCTCTGGGAATCCGTGACCTTCTTGCGCTCCCTAAGATAAGTGCTCCTCAGGCCACCAATTTTGGTTTTTAAATAAGGGATGGTTGCTGTGGGGACCACCGACTTCACCAACTCCAGCAGTTTCTCCAGCGCTGCCTGCCTCTTTTGTTTATTGTTGTAATGGGGATGTCTCACCTGCCACAGACAGGGCAACTCCCTGTACTTGTGTATGAACAGGGGGAGGAAATTGTGGTCGTTGAAGCCATCCATTTTTTCTGCAAGACACAACACAAGACAAACCCTAAGGTCAGGCCAAACTCTCCTAATCTTGTTACAATATAGGCTTCAATTTCGAAGCAGTATAGGCCCAAGTTTAGATCTTACCTTCGTTATCACGATCGGCGCCTCCGATGCTCCTTCCTCCGCTCACAGATCGTATGTAATATGCATGCGTGTTATGCTTTATACACACTGTGCATGCGTGTAACTCCACCCGCCCCTGACGTTGGCGGAGTTACACCCCTGACATGGTGGAGACACAGCAGGTGCATGCTAATTACAGCAACGAGGAGGAGGAGGAGGAGGAAAGCCTGGATCTGGAGACGTCCAGATCCAGAAGGAGAAGATTTAAGGCATCAAATATGTCCTTTGGGGAGATGTTGGAGATGGTGGACATCCCGAAGAAGGCCGACTATGACGAGAAGTATGGACCTTACCCCAAGCCCAATGTCCGAAAGGCCAAGATCATGGCGAAAGTGGTCAAAAGTCTGCACTGGAATTTCGGGGTACGTCAATCGAAAGATCAGCTCAGGAAATGGTGGTCGGACCTCAAATTATGAGAACATGAGCAGTACAGAAAGATCCGGAGAGTGCTGCAAAAAAGTAAGTAGTTGTGCCGTGTTCCTATTCTTTTTGTCTTTATTACATTCGTGCTGCTCCATGTGCTTTTCTTAAAAGTGTTGTACATTTTAAAATGGCAACTTTCATGTTCATGGGCACATTATTTGTTTGTAGCAAACATTTTTCTTTCGGCCTATAAAACACCATTGTTTTGGCCATATGCATTTGGCCACATTTTTATGCCCTACTTGTATGAAACTAATTTGGTTGCGTAGAAAATTTCTTACTAGAATGAAATGCAAACTAGATTCTGTGTAAGGAGAGGACACTGAGCAGCTGTTTTCACATCTGGACACTGGAGCACTAGTGTGGGACACCAGAACACCATTTTTATTAGGGGGGCCACACAGGTGCTCCGGTGTATACTATAGGGGGGTCTCCATCTGTGAAGCTTGTACCAAACAGGTAAAGTATTGCAGCTTGACAAAGGACACTGAAAATGCTACATTTTGGAACTCTGCCAAAATAGACAATTGTACCTTACTTCCAAGCAATGTTTCCTATTTATAGTTCTGCCATCAAATATCTGTGTGCTAAGTATACCATTTTTGTTTTACATAGGGGAGAAAAGACTCGGAGGACACCCCTCTTCTGAGGAGACCAGAACCCCCCCTCTGGAAGAAGGGGAAATTCACCCAACACAAGAAGAGCAGGAGGAAGAAGACAGTGGTGGAACTAGTCACCACAACAGGTGAGTGTCTGCGACCACAGGCTCAGGTAAGAGATAGATGCCGGCATATTTTTTATACCTGTTTTTGTTTGTTTTCTCTCTTTTTAGGTGATCGTGATGTTGTGGATCCAGATCCTTTCCTGATCGGGGAGATCATGGGGTGTAATTTAGCATTGGAAAACCTCCAGAAAAACATCAATGATGTTATTCAAAAAAATAAGAACATCATTGATGTTTTGGGTAGAGTTTAAAACACCTCCAAATCACTTTCTTTTTTTGTGTGCTACAATTTTCAAAATGTTTTAGCGATTTTTATAAAAGCCAAATTTATAGGATGCACACAGTGTGCTATCTGCCATCACGGGAGATCAATGGACGCTTTTTGGGGTGCAACCCCTTCCTCAATAATAAAGTAGCTGAGAGGAAGGGGTTTCTCCCCCAAAACACGTCCCTTGATCCCCAGTGATGGCAGCTAGCACATGTTGACATTCGGAAATTTGGGTGCATTTTCCAAATTTGGCTTTTGCTGGGGTGACTTCACCCCATCTGAACGCAATATCAAACACAGTTCCTAAATACTCATGTCTGATATTGCCTTCAAGTTCTACCAAATGTGAACTTTGTAAGTTCAAGATTTGTGTCTTTCTTGTTGGTTTTACACATGCCTGTTTTATCTTAAATGGACATTTCTATTTTTGATAATGCCACCCCAAAAATTGTTATACAACAAACATGTTGGTTTGTTTTAAAAACCTTTTCTAAATGCACATGTGATTGTGCTGGTATTAAAAAGATTGTTAATCAAGAATGTGTGGATTATTGTCTCAATGCTACAACACTTTTGTGGTGATGTAATTGCTGTTTACTGTGACAATGGGGGTTATTTCCTAAGGGCAAACCCTCTTTGCACTACAAGTGCAGTTTCAGTGCAGTTTCAGGTGCACTTGTAGTGCAAAGTGTCTTTGCCAAAGTGTCAGGGACAGCTAAAACAAACACAAGTAGTAAATGTCACCAAAGATTTGCAATTTTTTTTTTTTTTATTGGATCAAGGTTTCACAAATTGTCTGGCATATTGATGGCCCCCCTACCCGCAAAGAACTCAAGGTACCTTAACCGGACATCACGGGCACCCAGGGAGGGCAAGCCAGGACCGCTACTTTCAAGCGCCGTCAGGGTTGTTTCATTTATATTTCCGGCCTCTGGCCCAACTGAGCTAGCATAGTTGGCAGAATATTGATGTAAAAAGTTATGTAGAACACAGCACGCCAGGATTATATGATTCAGTTTATACTCCGCCATATGGATGGGTGACAGAAATAGACGGAACCGGCTGGCCATGATTCCAAATGTGTTCTCCACCACTCTTCTGGCTCTGGCCAGCCGGTAATTAAAAACCCTCTGTTCCGGGGTGAGGGTCCTCATTGGGAATGGCCGCATAAGATGGTCCCCCAGCGCAAATGCTTCATCCGCAATGAAGACGAATGGGAGTCCTTCCACATTCTCTTCTGGAGGTGGCAAGTCCAAGCTGCCATTCTGCAGACGCCTGTAAAACTCCGTCTGGGCGATGACTCCACCATCGGACATCCGGCCATTCTTCCCCACGTCCACATACAGGAACTCGTAATTAGCCGACACCACCGCCAACATCACAATACTATTGAACCCCTTGTAATTATAATAGTACGACCCCGAGTTGGGTGGTGGGACAATGTGGACGTGTTTCCCATCAATTGCCCCTCCGCAGTTAGGAAAGTCCCACCGCTGGGCAAAGTGGGAGGCCACAGTCTGCCATTCCCGTGGCATGGAAGGAAATTGTTGAGGAAAACAAAAATAAATTAGTATTTTTGCACATAAACATGGAAAGCAGATTAGACACAAACATTCTTGGCCAACATCCAGATAACATTTATTAAGGGGAATTTTACAACACCAAAGTATAAGGTATACCTATCATATCCCCCCCTCTCATGGGCCATTTCTAACATTATGGGGGGGGAATCTTGGACAGGTAACCCTCTCCACTTCATTGAGAGATGAATGCCTAAATAATGGGTATTACTTGGAACAGCCCCTCATTAGTTACACTATTGGCAGCCCACTGGACAGGTAAGAAGTGTCATAATACAAAGATATAAATACCCACTGTACACATTTGAGCACATTTGGACATTCTGCTATTACCTATCAAGATAATAATAGGATACAAAAACTTTAAACAGTACCATTTGAAAGTATACAGGCAGGCCCTTGCACTACATGCTTTGGGGAATTCATCCATACATCTGACCACAAAAGAGGTGGGTATAGTGTGTATGGGTTTGGCAAAGTCAGCAGATAGATGATTGAGGATAGATAGAGAATTGGGATCAGCTGACCTAGCAGTTGAGGGAAGGGAGGGTTAAAAATGATTTGGGCACGTCACAAAAAAAAGCCTCTAGCACTCTGCCTGAATTTAAAGCACAAATCACATCTCTAAACATTTTAGGGGTTGTTTGGGGTAAAGCACTACTATGGAGCTGATAAAATACATTGTTAAGTGACTACATGATGTGAATATAGGGCAGGAGACCATGCTGGGGAGGTAAGTGAAGGCAAATATGTATGAAGGGCAAAAAACCCCATAAAATTCCAGCATGCATGAGGACAAAGGGGACATTCACAGCATATTACAATCATGGTAATTAGGGAATGAGGAAAGAAATACAATACATTAGCAAACATTATATACAATAAAATGTGATTTTAAAGGATAAAAATCTTACCTTCATATACTCCTTCTGCAGGACCTGGATGATGGCAGAACAGGTCTCTGGGATAATGATCCCCAGAGCCTGGGGGGAGATGCCTGTCGAGAACGTCAAGTCCTGCAGGCTTCTCCCTGTCGCCAAGTACCGCAGGGTAGCGACGAGCCTCTGCTCCGGAGTGATGGCTTGACTCATGCAGGTATCCTGCCTGCTGATATAGGGGGTCAGCGAAGCCAACAAATGGTGAAATACGGGGTCCGTTATCCTGAGAAAGTTGCTAAAATCATCAGGATTATTCTCACGGATCTCACGGAGCAAAGGCATATGAGGGAACTGGTCACGCTGAAGCAACCAATTCTTGGTCCATGAACTCCTCCCCACCCTGTTCATGGACTGGACTTGTGTCAAGGTCAGGACCCCAACACCAAGCCCCCGCACAGCACGAACTCTATGAGGAGTGCGTATACGCAACATGGCTAGAAAACGGTCGGCTGCTCAGAACGAAGTAACAGAACGCACTGAAGAACAGCAAGGCCTGTGAATAGCGACCTGAAAAACAGTAACAAACAAACAAGAACACATGATTCAGGCTAAAATAGCAGCCATAGACAAGGATCAAATCCCCAAATTTGAAAAACTTTGGCACCCATGGATCCAACATCATCTCCCTTCAACTTGCGATGAGAATGTTCTCCTGCCATGGCAGTTGATCTAAGTATATCCAGACTATATCCACAACGACTTTAGGACCCACCAAATGGACACTCCTATCCTAGTCTCTCTACCCTCTTTCTTTCCCTTTGCTCTCTAATTTTCACCTCCTTTTACCTCTTATGTATTAGAAGCTCTCGCTCCTGCAGAATTCTTCTCTATACCCCAACCTATCTGCATAACCTATGAATCCTTCTAACTGATTTAACATATTGGTTATATTTACATTATTGTACTTTTCTTTTTTCTGTTTGTACTTACATGACAATTTATGGTTATGCCATACAAAGTATGTATATATAACTACATAATTTTGAGCTTCATTTCAATTGTCACTTTATATCTCATTATTTTACCTGTTACCACCTTGCATGAACTAAATAAACATTTTTGACAAGGTAAAAAAATAAATAAAAAGGACCATCTTCAGTCAAGTGTTGCAAATCCTTGTAAATCATGATAAATTATGCCACACACCCTCTGAACCAATAAATATGCCAACCCATGGACATGTCCGATCCCGTCCCTGCACTTCGCTGAATAAAGATTCAGCTGAAATATAAAAAAATGACCAGGGAATGGTGGAAGATGAGATACCATAAAAAATTTCTGCGCTAATGTCATAATATACAACATCTGCCACCTGCTGACACTACAATATGACAGAATATTGTGCAAGGGATTAAAATTCTAAAAGTGCAGTGTTAAACCATGATAAATGTGCAAACAAATATTTGAAAGATAATAATATCATATAACTGATTATAAAATGCAATGTACAAATGAGCAAGTGAAACTAAACCAACATATATACTCAAATGTACATGAGAGTTAATGATACCATATATAAAGTAATAAAGTGCATAATGCAAAAAAGTGAGTCCAAAAAAAATATAAAAAATATATACAAATATATACAAAGGTCCACACATAGGAACTATGAGTGCAGAGCAGCTGCTGTGTAACAAGACATTCCAGATGAAAAAGTGGGAAATAGAATCAACTCAGTAAAGGTGAAAGTTTTCCACTGTCCACTTAAGGAGTCACCAGGATACGTGCATCCGCCACCCAGAGGGGTTGGTAAACACGCTTACCAGAATCCATGGACTCTACTGCCAGTGTCAGAGTCAAACAAGCATAAGGATAGGAACAGTAGAATGATGATCAAGGAAGCAATCACTGGAGATCTGTCACCATGATATTCCACTACATTCAGCCCCTTAATTAGATCTTGGACTCCTCCAATTTTTCCAAGATCCACTGCACCCACCCACCCTAAACTTGCAGTCACCCAAACTGTCTACACCCTTGTACCCCATACACCCCCTAAGATCAAGCTCTATTGCCACTTTAATGCCAATATCAGGGTCCCCCCTCCCTTACACCTTGCACTGCACTCACCTGCCATCCAGCTCCACCTCTCACTAACCCTTTCTCTTTCCAGACTATGCAGGTATATGCTAGGTGACACCTGTTAAGTGGTTAAACTATTAGGAATTTGGGGAAATTATAAGGTGAGCTGAAATGGGCATAGTTAGGTGTGAGGCTAGCCAAGGGGAACTGGGACATGGGTAGAAACAGATGGGGGTGACTGCTGAACAGGGAAAGCTGAGCAGGGCTGGGTAAGGGGAGCTGGAAGACAGAATAAAACATATGGGGGATGTAAGGACAATGGGTGGGTAAGGGGAACTGGACTGGGAATGGAATAAATAAGGAATGTCAGGAGCAGGATTGTATAAGGGGGACATATCATAGAACAAATGAGGATATATCAGGACTAGAGAAGTAAAAGTTCTGAAATGTACAAAACTTGCTTTTTAAAATTTTATTTTTTATTCCAAATGGAATAACAAGGACTATATATGTTAAGAACATTTCAACTATACTTGAAAAGTAACCACCCTCCTTTCCCTCATAATTATTTAAAAGCTTCCTGCCAATATGCATTTTCAGGTATTGACAATGCTGATCCAGAAGCATATATTACTCTTACAAGAGCTTGGTCAATTTTCTTCTGATTTTCAAAAAAGAGTATTTCTGGAAGGAGAACTCTGGAGGAAAAAGCTACTTGCACTTTCATTATGGTGCTCATAATTTCATTCTCCCTGTAGGGCACCTCTCCTATGCAAGGATATGTTTTGTCATCCTTGTAGCATTTGGAAAAGAATATTTCTTCTCACAATATTTGCAAATTGCATCTTTGCTCTCAGCAGAAATTGCACTGTGGAAATGTTTCCAAACTCTAGATGTGTCAGGGCTGGGCTCAGCCCTTCCTTCTCAGAACAGGCCGCTCAGCTGCTGGTTAAATCTTTCCACAGTGACTCACCTGTTGATGATATCCTGTTCGCCAGTCCTGCTGGTTACTTAACCACTTCAGCCCCGGAAGGATTTGCCCCCTTCCTGACCAGGCCATTTTTTGTGATACTGCACTACATCGATTTAACTGACAATTGCGCATTCATGCAATGTTGTACCCAAACAAAATTTATGTCCTTTTTCCCCCACAAATAGAGCTTTCTTTTGGTGGTATTTGATCACCTCTGCGGTTTTTATTTTTTGCACTATAAACAAAAAAAGTGACAACTTTGACAATATTTTGTACTTTTTGCTATAATAAATATCCCCCCCAAAATTAAAAAAAATATTTTCTTCATCAGTTTAGGCCATTATGTATTCTTCTACATATCTTTGGTAAAAAAAATCTCAATAATCGTATATTGATTGGTTTGCGCAAAAGTTATAACGTCTACAAAATAGGGGATAGATTTATGACATTTTTATTATTATTATTTTTTTTTACTAGTAATGGCAGTGATCTGCGATTTTTATCGGGACTGCAACAATGCGATGGACACATCAGACACTTTTGACACTTTTTTGGGACCATTGACATTTATACAGCGATCAGAGCTAAAAATAGCCACTGATTACTGTATAAATGTCACTGGCAGGGAAGGGGTTAACACTAGGGGCGATCAAAGGGTTATCTCTGTTCCCTATGTGTGTTTCTAATTGTGGGGGGAATGTGGCTGACTAGAGGAGGAGAGAGATCGTTGTTCCTACTTAGTAGGAACACGCAATTTCTCTCCTCTCCACTGACAGAGCGGGGATCTGTGTGTTTACACACACAGATCCCGGTTCTTGCTCTGTCACGAGTGTTTGCAGGTGCCCAGCGACATGCGCATGCCTGCTATGGCATCTTAAAGAGCCGACATACAGCTACGATGGCTCGTGCAGCTGTGCCAACCTGCCACAGCATAACTGCGGTGGCTGGTCAGGAAGTGGTTAAGCTGTTCAGTTCAGATCATCTCTGCCTTTGCCTTGGTCAACACATCCAGAGACTCTCTCCTGTATACCTGTTGAAGACTCGCTTGGCTGCCTGGTTCCTGATCCTGCTTGCTGTTCCACTGTATCTCTGGTTTCTTGATTTTCTGGCCTGTCCTGAAGTACGCTGATCTCTGGCTCCCTGACATCTTGGCTTGTCTGACTATCCGCTCCAGCTATGATTTGACTACGTTGTTCTGTTTACCTTTTACTAATATTATTATTAAACAAGTGTGCACTTCTGTCTCGGTCTGATTCATGGTTTCTGACAGTAGGCGAAGGCCAAGAATTCAGAAAATGCAGTCAATCCATATATTGGTAATATTTTTTCAAGGTTGGATGAGCAGGATCACTGTATGGATCAGTTTGCCATAGCGTTACAGACGCTCCAGAATCACACAGCTCACCTGAAATCTCCCACTGTAGCTGCTCCTGTACAACCTGTGTTGCAGGCCATCCCTGCTGCTGCTCCAGTCTCTGCACAGGCACCCGCCTCTAGTTTTACCTCTATAAGAGGTATGTCTGGTACCACTCCGCTTCCCCAGTGATTTGGGGCGATCCAGTTCAATGCAGAGGGTTTCTCAATCAGGTTGAGATATACTTTGAGATGCTGCCCCAGGCATTTCCCACTGACAGAAGCAAAGTAGGTTTCGTGACATCTTTGCTTTCTGAGAGAGCCTTGGCCTGGGCTAACCCTCTATGGGAGACACAAAAACTCATTGTCCTAAGTTACCCAGTTTGTGGCTTCCTTTAAAATGGTATTTGATGTTCCCGCATACTCCGCTTCTGCTGCCAAGTGCCTCATGTCCGTCAAACAGAGTACAAGAACTGTTGCCGATTACGCCATTGAATTCCATACTCTGGCAGCAGAGGTTGCATGGAACAATGAGGCCCTCATGGCTGCTTCTTCTCATGCTCTCTCGGATACCATCAAAGATGAGATAGCAGCCCGAGATATACCCACTGAGGTGGAGAAGTTGCTCACATTTGCCATCCTCATTGACTCCAGACTCAGAGAAAGACTCTCTTTTAAGGAGCGCTTGCAGAAGCCTCCTGAACATTTGTCTCCGATCTTTGCAGTCCCACCCTTGCCTCCCTCACCTCCCACTCCTCCTGGTACCGAGTTGGTCAGTGAAGGTGAACCCATGCACTTGGACTTCACACGTCTCTCTGCAGATGAGAGAGCCCTTAGGAGGAGGGAGAGATTGTGCCTTTATTTTGGCCAGGCAGGCAACTTTTTGAAGTCTTGTCCTACCTCTGAGTGCGCTATGCATCCTTGTGGCTACTTTTCCAAGAAATTGTCACTTGCGGAATGCAATTATGAGATTGGGGACAGAGAGTTGTTAGCGATCATTTTAGCACTTAAAGAATGGAGGCATCTCCTCAAAGGTACCACTGTTCCGTTTCTCATATTTACTGACCATAAGAATCTCATATTCCTGTCTGAGGCTATACGCCTCTCTCCCAGGAGGGCACGATGGGCTCTTTTCTTTTCAATTACATTGTCTCATTCTTACCCGGTACTAAGAATGTAAGACACTTTGTCGCAACAATTTTCCTCCACTACCAAGATGGAATCGGTCCTGTTCCTGTGATTCCTCCTGATCATATTCTGGCTACGATTCTCACCAGTCTCACTTCTCCTTTGGGTGACAAAAATCTGGCTGCTCAGGTCTATGCTCCCCCTGAGAAACCTTGTGACTGCTGCTTTGTCCCTGAGAGTCTCCGTACTGCCGTGCTCCAGACTTACCATTCTTCCAAGGCTGTAGGCCACCCAGGGAAGAATCACCTCTTTTGGGCCATTTCCCAACAATTCTGATGGCCTAGTCTACGTGCTGATGTAACCGCTTTCATAGCTGCTCGTTCCGTGTGTGTGCTCAGAGTAAAACACCACGACACCTTCCAGTGGGCCTCCTACAACCCATACCCAATGGAGAGAGGCCTTCAACCCACCTGTCCATGGATTTCATTGTGGAGTTACCCAGCTCTCAGGGCAACACAGTTATCCTTATGGTGGTTGATCGGTTCTCGAAGATGTCTCATTGTAACCAACCAAGAAGTTGCCCACATCTAAGGAACTGGCTTCCATTTTTGCTTGGAAGATCTTTCGCTCACATGGCCTACCCAAGGTGATCCTGTCAGGCAGGGGTAGTCAGTTTGTGCACCGGTTCTGACGAGCCTTTTGTGCACAGTTGGGAATTCAGCTTTCTTTCTCCCCTGCGTCTTCCTACCGGGTTGCGGACAGGGTCTGGCTTTCATCTCGCAACCTCCGACTCCGTGTTCCTTCACTGAAGTTGGCTCCTCGGTTTATTGGGCCTTTCCATATTCTCTGCAGGATTAACCCAGTGGTTTAGACCTAACTTCCAATATGCGTATCTCAAATGTATTCCACGTCTTCTTATTAAACCCTTTGGTCTGCAACCGCTTCACCACCTCAGTGCCACGTCCACACCAAGTACAGGTTGAGAACCATGAGGAGTATGAAGTACAGTCCATTGTTGACTCCCATAGGTTTCGTGGGTGCATACAGTACCTGGTGCATTGGAAAGAGTACCGTCTGGAGGAACGCTCTTGGGTCTCATCCTCAGACGTACATGCCCCTGTCCTCCTCCGTGCTTTCCATAGACATTTTCCCCTCAAACCTAGTGGTCCTCAGATGGGGAGGGGTCGTTGAGGAGGGGGTACTGTCAGGGCTGGGCTCAGCTCTTCCTTCTAAGAGCAGACTCACCTGTTGATGATATCCTGTTTGTCAGTCCTGCTGGTTACTTAAGCTGTTCAGTTCAGATCTTCTCTACCTTTGCCTTGGTCAACACATCCAGAGACTCTCTCCTGCGTACCTGTTGAAGACTCGCTTGGCTGATGTCCCTTCAGGTTCCTGATCCTGCTTGCTGTTCCACTATGCTGATTCTCTGGTTTCCTGGCCTGTCCTGAAATACGCTAATCTCTGGTTCCCTGACATCCTGGCTTGTCTGACTATCTGTTGCGGTTACCGAACTCTGGCTATGATTTTAATACGTTGCTCTGTTTACCTTTTGCTATTATTATTATTATTATTATTATTATTATTAATAAATAAGTGTGATTTTAACTGCACTTCTGTCTTGGTCTGATTCATGGTTTCTGACAATATGCTGGTCTCACCATTTTACTATGAGGAGATAAAGATAAAACAATTCACTGAGCAAAATATAGGTAAAAATTATGTTGTGATAGTGGAGAATATTAATATGAATCATTTAAAAGTTATAAAGATAAACTAATTTGTCAGACAAATTTACCCTCTTACCTGTCAATTAGGCCTGAGAGTACAGAAACTATCATCTACTGCAGTGTTTCTCAACTCCAGTCCTTAAGGCACCCCAACAGGTCATGTTTTCAGGCTCACCATTATTATGCACAGGTTATTTGATCAGTTTCACCGCCTCATTAATTACCACAGCCCTTTCATCTGAGGGAAAACCTGAAGACATGATCTGTTGGGGCACCTTGAGGACTGGAGTTGAGAAACACTGATCTACTGTATCCAAACAATCATCCAACTGTCGGAGGTATAAGATGGAGCCCATAAGCAAACTAAACTGGAGCCTTTCCCCTGCAGTGTCCCATAGTGGCAGAAATGCATATGTTTGAGAACTGCTTTCAGAAGTACAGTGTTACTTGAATTGTGTTCCAGGATTTTACTTGTCTTCAGCTTAGAGAACTTGCAATAATTTAAGACTTTAAATAAAGTGTCAGAAATCTTATATAAAGGTCTTCATGTTAATATAGTTTGAATGCCATGTCACAGATACATTATCTATCATTGTAAAAGAACATATTCCAAAAAAAGGCTTTGAAAAAAACAGAAAAACAATGTTTTTTTCCCAATGTTTCCACCTTTTCCAGGCCTTCCCACCTCTAGGAAAGGGACTGGGTAATAAAAGGTGGGACACAGGTGGGACCAAAATGGGTTGATTGGTGTACAGGGTAGTGTGGCAGGGGCTTCCAGTGTAATATTTTTTTCTGATATTATTGCACTCTGATATTAGGAAGCTAACTGAAGATGGAAGGTCAAAAACTCCAGCTGGCTGGGGAATAACTATGGATTTAAGGAATGGATGAAAGGACTGTACACTATAAATAAAGTTAATCTTTACAGGCAATAACTAACCATAGTGAAGAGCTCTTTTAGGCCTTATAGTCCACTTCATTTTCTTGCTCACATTTTGATAGCGCTCCCTCTATTTTACTTCTGTTTTTCCTTTTAGTACAGCTTGTCATTTTCATTCAGTTTGTCACTCATTTTTAGGGATGAGCCTGAACTTCAGTCTGCACACAGATTCAGATCAAACTACTTTTCCATATGACCAAATTTAGTCCATGTATTCATCGAGTATACCATCCCTTTGTTTACATTCCACATGACAGATCGCGGAGCAGTCATTTTCAGTAGGTGTAGAGATGGGATTGGATGTGTGATCTGGTTGGTGGGTTTTTGCATTTGTCAAGTTGTTGAGTATCATTCATCATGATTGGCAAGGATCTGTTTTGTAGGATGATGGTTACTATGTACATCTTTACTCATTCACATGTGGGGGGCGTATCTGGGGGCCCCCTTTATTTTTTGATTTGGCACCTAAATTTCAATTAGCTCGCCATCCAAAAACAACCACAACCACCAAACCAGGGTTGTGGAAAAGAAGCCCTTGCCTTCATCAGCATAGTACTACCCATGCTCAGGTGCTGAGGACATGTGGCTTGATATGGTTCTGGATAGAGGGTGCTTGGTCATTTCTTCACCTTTCCTATCCTGCTAAGTCTACCTGCTCAAATAAGGCTCTAGTATGGATTTTGGAGAGGACCCCTTGTTTTTTTCTTGTTGTTTTGTGTGGCATTCAATTTAAATTACAATTTGAAGGGCCCCAAACCTTTTTTTTTTTCATGGGGTCTCCCTTCACATCCAAACCCCTATGAAGGATAATAGTCTGGTATATAATTTTAGTGAGAACCGCATGCCTTTTTTGTGTGGGGTTCCCCCATTAACATCTATCCCAGACACTCATCTAGGTTAGGGTTCTGGCATAGATGATGGGAATCCCCAGCTGCTTTGTTTACAAAAAAATGAAGGTAGTCAAGAGCTGTCATTTACTGGCAATTTAAACAGAATTCCTATCCTTGTAAAGTATTTTTGGGGGCATGGGTTTTGGGAGGGCCCCACTCCATTTTTTTTACTTTAGTGTGGGATTCCTCTTAAAATTCATACCAGACTCAAAGGACCTTTTACCCAGATATTTTATTTGCTGCCAGTTCTACATTCAGTTTACAACTCTATATCCATTGTTTAACTAACATTATGTTACAAGCATGTTTTTATGTCCTTCACCACTATACTAACAATTCCCTTGCACTCTGAGCCTTTACACTATCCATTTCTCCGATATATTTCTGGCATGTGCACCTTGTATTAGGTACAACAGTAGTGCTGCCAACTAAGCTACGTCTACCAACCTGTTTACTAGGGATGAGCTTCGTGTTCGAGTCGAACCCATGTTCGACTCGAACATCGTCTGTTCGCCTGTTCGCCGAATTGTGAACGATATGGGCCGTTCGCGCCAAATTCGTGTGGCGCGTCATGGCCCATAATTCACTGCGGCATCGCAGTGCATTGCTGGCTGATGATTGGCCAAGCATGCACTATGACCCGCATGCTTGGCCAATCACAGCGCCGTCTGAACAAAGAGCTGTAATTGGCCAAAGCCAAGGAGGCTTTGGCCAATTATGGCTCAGGGGATTTAGCACACGCCCCACACTATATAAGGCCGCCTGCACGGCGGCCCTGTGTAGTGTGTGTTCTGGCGTTCATAGATAGAGAGAGAGAGACAGACAGTGTCATTTGATTTGAGTTAGATAGATTAGGCAGAACAGTCAGTCAGTTAGCTGCACTTACAGTGTATTGTGTATATATATGCATCCCAGGTGTTGCATATATATATATATACTCTGTATTCAGTTTAGCTAGATCCGTTCCTGTTATCTTCTTACTGACAGGCAGGCTTGTCTTGTTACAGTATTTAGAGCTACCTGAAGAAAATTGCTGGTGTTCTTTTGATCCTATTAGTACAACAGTCAGGCAGCTAGACTATTTACAGTTAGTGCAAAGCGTCCTGCTCACAGTGTTCAGCTAAACCTACAAGTTAGTGGGGTGCGTCCTGCTCACAGTATTCAGCTAAACCTACAAGTTAGTACTGTGCTTCCTCCTCACAGTGTTCAGCTAAACCTACAAGTTAGCGTAGTGAGACCTCTGCACAGTGTTCATCTAAAGCTACAAGTTAGTGCAGTGCGTCCTGCTCACAGTGTTCAGCTAGATCCGTTCCTGTTATTTTCTTACTCACAGGTTTGCTTGTCTTGTTACAGTATTTACAGCTACCTGAAGAAAATTGCTGGTGTTCTTTTGATCCTATTAGTACCACAGTCAGACAGCTAGACTATTTACAGTTAGTGCAGTGCGTCCTGCTCACAGTGTTCAGCTAAAACTACAAGTTAGTGGGGTACGTCCACCTCACAGTGTTCAGCTAAACCTAGAAGTTAGTGCAGTGCGTCCTGCTCACAGTGTTCAGCTAAAACTACAAGTTAGTGCTGTGCGTCCTGCTCACAGTGTTCAGCTAAACCTACAAGTTAGTGTAGTGAGACCTCTGCACAGTGTTCATCTAAAGCTACAAGTTAGTGCAGTGCGTCCTGCTCACAGTGTTCAGCTAGATCCGTTCCAGTTATCTTCTTACTGACAGGCAGGCTTGTCTTGTTACAGTATTTACAGCTACCTGAAGAAAATTGCTGGTGTTCTTTTGATCCTATTAGTACCACAGTCAGGCAGCTAGACTATTTACAGTTAGTGCAGTGCGTCCTGCTCACAGTGTTCAGCTAAAACTACAAGTTAGTGTGGTGCGTCCACCTCACAGTGTTCAGCTAAACCTACAAGTTAGTGCGGTGCGTCCTGCTCACAGTGTTCAGCTAGATCCATTCCTGTTATCTTCTTACTGACAGTGAGGCTTGTCTTGTTACAGTATTTACAGCTACCTGAAGAAAATTGCTGGTGTTCTTTTGATCCTATTAGTACCACAGTCAGGCAGCTAGACTATTTACAGTTAGTGCAGTGCGTCCTGCTCACAGTGTTCAGCTAAAACTACAAGTTAGTGTGGTGCGTCCACCTCACAGTGTTCAGCTAAACCTACAAGTTAGTGCGGTGCGTCCTGCTCACAGTGTTCAGCTAGATCCGTTCCTGTTATCTTCTTACTAACAGGCAGGCTTGTCTTGTTACAGTATTTACAGCTACCTAAAGAAAATTGCTGGTGTTCTTTTGATCCTATTAGTACCACAGTCAGGCAGCTAGACTATTTACAGTTAGTGCAGTGCCACCTGCTCACAGTGTTCAGCTAAAACTACAAGTTAGTGTGGTGTGTCCACCTCACAGTGTTCAGCTAAACCTACAAGTTAGTGCGGTGCGTCCTGCTCACAGTGTTCAGCTAGATCCGTTCCTGTTATCTTCTTACTGACAGGCAGGCTTGTCTTGTTACAGTATTTACAGCTACCTGAAGAAAATTGCCGGTGTTCTTTTGATCCTATTAGTACCACAGTCAGGCAGCTAGACAATTAACAGTTAGTGCAGTGCGTCCTGCTCACAGTGTTCAGCTAAAACTACAAGTTAGTGTGGTGCGTCCACCTCACAGTGTTCAGCTAAACCTACAAGTTAGTGCGGTGCGTCCTGCTCACAGTGTTCAGCTAGATCCGTTCCTGTTATCGTCTTACTGACAGGCAGGCTTGTCTTGTTACAGTATTTACAGCTACCTGAAGAAAATTGCTGGTGTTCTTTTGATCCTATTAGTACCACAGTCAGGCAGCTAGACTATTTACAGTTAGTGCAGTGCGTCCTGCTCACAGTGTTCAGCTAAAACTACAAGTTAGTGGGGTATGTCCACCTCACAGTGTTCAGCTAAACCTACAAGTTAGCGTAGTGAGACCTCTGCAGAGTGTTCATCTAAAGCTACAAATTAGTGCAGTGCGTCCTGCTCACAGTGTTCAGCTAGATCCGTTCCTGTTATCTTCTTACTGACAGGCAGGCTTGTCTTGTTACAGTATTTACAGCTACCTGAAGAAAATTGCTGGTGTTCTTTTGATCCTATTAGTGACACAGTCAGACAGCTAGACTATTTACAGTTAGTGCAGTGCGTCCTGCTCACAGTGTTCAGCTAAAACTACAAGTTAGTGGGGTACGTCCACCTCACAGTGTTCAGCTAAACCTAGAAGTTAGTGCAGTGCGTCCTGCTCACAGTGTTCAGCTAAAACTACAAGTTAGTGCTGTGCGTCCTGCTCACAGTGTTCAGCTAAACCTACAAGTTAGTGTAGTGAGACCTCTGCACAGTGTTCATCTAAAGCTACAAGTTAGTGCAGTGCGTCCTGCTCACAGTGTTCAGCTAGATCCGTTCCAGTTATCTTCTTACTGACAGGCAGGCTTGTCTTGTTACAGTATTTACAGCTACCTGAAGAAAATTGCTGGTGTTCTTTTGATCCTATTAGTACCACAGTCAGGCAGCTAGACTATTTACAGTTAGTGCAGTGCGTCCTGCTCACAGTGTTCAGCTAAAACTACAAGTTAGTGTGGTGCGTCCACCTCACAGTGTTCAGCTAAACCTACAAGTTAGTGCGGTGCGTCCTGCTCACAGTGTTCAGCTAGATCCATTCCTGTTATCTTCTTACTGACAGTCAGGCTTGTCTTGTTACAGTATTTACAGCTACCTGAAGAAAATTGTTGGTGTTCTTTTGATCCTATTAGTACCACAGTCAGGCAGCTAGACTATTTACAGTTAGTGCAGTGCGTCCTGCTCACAGTGTTCAGCTAAAACTACAAGTTAGTGTGGTGCGTCCACCTCACAGTGTTCAGCTAAACCTACAAGTTAGTGCGGTGCGTCCTGCTCACAGTGTTCAGCTAGATCCGTTCCTGTTATCTTCTTACTGACAGGCAGGCTTGTCTTGTTACAGTATTTACAGCTACCTAAAGAAAATTGCTGGTGTTCTTTTGATCCTATTAGTACCACAGTCAGGCAGCTAGACTATTTACAGTTAGTGCAGTGCGTCCTGCTCACAGTGTTCAGCTAAAACTACAAGTTAGTGTGGTGCGTCCACCTCACAGTGTTCAGCTAAACCTAAAAGTTAGTGCGGTGCGTCCTGCTCACAGTGTTCAGCTAGATCCGTTCCTGTTATCTTCTTACTGACAGGCAGGCTTGTCTTGTTACAGTATTTACAGCTACCTGAAGAAAATTGCCGGTGTTCTTTTGATCCTATTAGTACCACAGTCAGGCAGCTAGACTATTAACAGTTAGTGCAGTGCGTCCTGCTCACAGTGTTCAGCTAAAACTACAAGTTAGTGTGGTGCGTCCACCTCACAGTGTTCAGCTAAACCTACAAGTTAGTGCGGTGCGTCCTGCTCACAGTGTTCAGCTAAAACTACAAGTTAGTGCTGTGCGTCCTGCTCACAGTGTTCAGCTAAACCTACAAGTTAGTGTAGTGAGACCTCTGCACAGTGTTCATCTAAAGCTACAAGTTAGTGCAGTGCGTCCTGCTCACAGTGTTCAGCTAGATCCGTTCCAGTTATCTTCTTACTGACAGGCAGGCTTGTCTTGTTACAGTATTTACAGCTACCTGAAGAAAATTGCTGGTGTTCTTTTGATCCTATTAGTACCACAGTCAGGCAGCTAGACTATTTACAGTTAGTGCAGTGCGTCCTGCTCACAGTGTTCAGCTAAAACTACAAGTTAGTGTGGTGCGTCCACCTCACAGTGTTCAGCTAAACCTACAAGTTAGTGCGGTGCATCCTGCTCACAGTGTTCAGCTAGATCCATTCCTGTTATCTTCTTACTGACAGTCAGGCTTGTCTTGTTACAGTATTTACAGCTACCTGAAGAAAATTGCTGGTGTTCTTTTGATCCTATTAGTACCACAGTCAGGCAGCTAGACTATTTACAGTTAGTGCAGTGCGTCCTGCTCACAGTGTTCAGCTAAAACTACAAGTTAGTGTGGTGCGTCCACCTCACAGTGTTCAGCTAAACCTACAAGTTAGTGCGGTGCGTCCTGCTCACAGTGTTCAGCTAGATCCGTTCCTGTTATCTTCTTACTGACAGGCAGGCTTGTCTTGTTACAGTATTTACAGCTACCTAAAGAAAATTGCTGGTGTTCTTTTGATCATATTAGTACCACAGTCAGGCAGCTAGACTATTTACAGTTAGTGCAGTGCCACCTGCTCACAGTGTTCAGCTAAAACTACAAGTTAGTGTGGTGCGTCCACCTCACAGTGTTCAGCTAAACCTACAAGTTAGTGCGGTGCGTCCTGCTCACAGTGTTCAGCTAGATCCGTTCCTGTTATCTTCTTACTGACAGGCAGGCTTGTCTTGTTACAGTATTTACAGCTACCTGAAAAAAATTGCCGGTGTTCTTTTGATCCTATTAGTACCACAGTCAGGCAGCTAGACTATTAACAGTTAGTGCAGTGCATCCTGCTCACAGTGTTCAGCTAAAACTACAAGTTAGTGTGGTGCGTCCACCTCACAGTGTTCAGCTAAACCTACAAGTTAGTGCGGTGCGTCCTGCTCACAGTGTTCAGCTAGATCCGTTCCTGTTATCGTCTTACTGACAGGCAGGCTTGTCTTGTTACAGTATTTACAGCTACCTGAAGAAAATTGCTGGTGTTCTTTTGATCCTATTAGTACCACAGTCAGGCAGCTAGACTATTTACAGTTAGTGCAGTGCGTCCTGCTCACAGTGTTCAGCTAAAACTACAAGTTAGTGGGGTATGTCCACCTCACAGTGTTCAGCTAAACCTACAAGTTAGTGGGGTGCGTCCTGCTCACAGTGTTCAGCTAAACCTACAAGTTAGTGCGGTGCGTCCACCTCACAGTGTTCAGCTAAACCTACAAGTTAGTGCGGTGCATCCTGCTCACAGTGTTCAGTTAAAACTACAAGTTAGTGTGGTGCGTCCACCTCACAGTGTTCAGCTAAACCTAGAAGTTAGTGCAGTGCATCCTGCTCACAGTGTTCAGCTAAAACTACAAGTTAGTGCGGTGCGTCCACCTCACAGTGTTCAGCTAAACCTACAAGTTAGCGTAGTGAGACCTCTGCACAGTGTTCATCTAAAGCTACAAGTTAGTGCAGTGCGTCCGGCTCACAGTGTTCAGCTAGATCCGTTCCTGTTATCTTCTTACTGACAGGCAGGCTTGTCTTGTTACAGTATTTACAGCTACCTGAAGAAAATTGCTGGTGTTCTTTTGATCCTATTAGTACCACAGTCAGGCAGCTAGACTATTTACAGATGGTGCAGTGCATCCTGCTCACAGTGTTCAGCTAAAACTACAAGTTAGTGTGGTGCGTCCACCTCACAGTGTTCAGCTAAACCTACAAGTTAGTGCGGTGCGTCCTGCTCACAGTGTTCAGCTAAAACTACAAGTTAGTGCTGTGCGTCCTGCTCACAGTGTTCAGCTAAACCTACAAGTTAGTGTAGTGAGACCTCTGCACAGTGTTCATCTAAAGCTACAAGTTAGTGCAGTGCGTCCTGCTCACAGTGTTCAGCTACATCCGTTCCTGTTATCTTCTTACTGACAGAAAGGCTTGTCTTGTTACAGTATTTACAGCTACCTGAAGAAAATTGCTGGTGTTCTTTTGATCCTATTAGTACCATAGTCAGGCAGCTAGACTATTTACAGTTAGTGCAGTGCGTCCTGCTCACAGTGTTCAGCTAAAACTACAAGTTAGTGTGGTGCGTCCACCTCACAGTGTTCAGCTAAACCTACAAGTTAGTGCGGTGCGTCCTGCTCACAGTGTTAAGCTAGATCCGTTCCTGTTATCTTCTTACTGACAGACAGGCTTGTCTTGTTGCTGTATTTACAGCTACCTGAAGAAAATTGCTGGTTTTCTTTTGATCCTATTAGTACCATAGTCAGGCAGCTAGACTATTTACAGTTAGTGCAGTGCGTCCTGCTCACAGTGTTCAGCTAAAACTACAAGTTAGTGGTGTGCGTCCACCTCACAGTGTTCAGCTCAACCTACAAGTTAGTGGGGTGCGTCCTGCGCACAGTGTTCAGCTAAACCTACAAGTTAGTGCGGTGCGTCCACCTCACAGTGTTCAGCTAAACCTAGAAGTTAGTGCGGTGTGTCCTGCTCACAGTGTTCAGCTAAAACTACAGAGTTAGTGCTGTGCGTCCTCCTCACAGTGTTCAGCTAAACCTACAAGTTAGCGTAGTGAGACCTCTGCACAGTGTTCATCTAAAGCTACAAGTTAGTGCAGTGCGTCCTGCTCACAGTGTTCAGCTAGATCCGTTCCTGTTATCTTCTTACTGACAGGCAGACTTGTCTTGTTACAGTCTTTACAGCTACCTGAAGAAAATTGCTGGTGTTCTTTTGATCCTATTAGTACCACAGTCAGGCAGCTAGACTATTTACAGTTAGTGCAGTGTGTCCTGCTCACAGTGTTCAGCTAAAACTACAAATTAGTGTGGTGCATCCACCTCACAGTGTTCAGCCAAACCTACAAGTTAGTGCGGTGCGTCCTGCTCACAGTGTTCAGCTAGATCCGTTCCTGTTATCTTCTTACTGACAGGCAGGCTTGTCTTGTTACAGTATTTACAGCTACCTGAAGAACATTGCTGGTGTTCTTTTGATCCTATTAGTACCACAGTCAGGCAGCTAAACTATTTACAGTTAGTGCAGTGCGTCCTGCTCAAAGTGTTCAGCTAAAACTACAAGTTAGTGGGGTGCGTCCACCTCACAGTGTTCAGCTCAACCTACAAGTTAGTGGGGTGCGTCCTGCGCACAGTGTTCAGCTAAACCTACAAGTTAGTGCGGTGCGTCCACCTCACAGTGTTCAGCTAAACCTACAAGTTAGTGCGGTGCGTCCTGCTCACAGTGTTCAGCTAAAACTACAAGTTAGTGCAGTGCGTCCACCTCACAGTGTTCAGCTAAACCTAGAAGTTAGTGCTGTGCGTCCTCCTCACAGTGTTCAGCTAAACCTACAAGTTAGCGTAGTGAGACCTCTGCACAGTGTTCATCTAAAGCTACAAGTTAGTGCAGTGCGTCCTGCTCACAGTGTTCAGCTAGATCCGTTCCTGTTATCTTCTTACTGAAAGGCAGGCTTGTCTTGTTACAGTATTTACAGCTACCTGAAGAAAATTGCTGGTGTTCTTTTGATCCTATTAGTACCACAGTCAGGCAGCTAGACTATTTACAGTTAGTGCAGTGTGTCCTGCTCACAGTGTTCAGCTAAAACTATAAATTAGTGTGGTGCATCCACCTCACAGTGTTCAGCCAAACCTACAAGTTAGTGCGGTGCGTCCTGCTCACAGTGTTCAGCTAGATCCGTTCCTGTTATCTTCTTACTGACAGGCAGGCTTGTCTTGTTACAGTATTTACAGTTACCTGAAGAAAATTGCTGGTGTTCTTTTGATCCTATTAGTACCACAGTCAGGCAGCTAAACTATTTACAGTTAGTGCAGTGCGTCCTGCTCAAAGTGTTCAGCTAAAACTACAAGTTAGTGGGGTGCGTCCACCTCACAGTGTTCAGCTAAACCTACAAGTTAGTGGGGTGCGTCCTGCGCACAGTGTTCAGCTAAACCTACAAGTTAGTGCGGTGCGTCCACCTCACAGTGTTCAGCTAAACCTACAAGTTAGTGCGGTGCATCCTGCTCACAGTGTTCAGCTAAAACTACAAGTTAGTGCAGGGCGTCCACCTCACAGTGTTCAGCTAAACCTAGAAGTTAGTGCGGTGTGTCCTGCTCACAGTGTACAGCTAAAACTAGAGTTAGTGCTGTGCGTCCTCCTCACAGTGTTCAGCTAAACCTACAAGTTAGCGTAGTGAGACCTCTGCACAGTGTTCATCTAAAGCTACAAGTTAGTGCAGTGCGTCCTGCTCACAGTGTTCAGCTAGATCCGTTCCTGTTATCTTCTTACTGACAGGCAGACTTGTCTTGTTACAGTGTTTACAGCTACCTGAAGAAAATTGCTGGTGTTCTTTTGATCCTATTAGTACCACAGTCAGGCAGCTAGACTATTTACAGTTAGTGCAGTGTGTCCTGCTCACAGTGTTCAGCTAAAACTACAAATTAGTGTGGTGCATCCACCTCACAGTGTTCAGCCAAACCTACAAGTTAGTGCGGTGCGTCCTGCTCACAGTGTTCAGCTAGATCCGTTCCTGTTATCTTCTTACTGACAGGCAGGCTTGTCTTGTTACAGTATTTACAGCTACCTGAAGAAAATTGCTGGTGTTCTTTTGATCCTATTAGTACCACAGTCAGGCAGCTAGACTATTTACAGTTAGTGCAGTGCGTCCTGCTCACAGTGTTCAGCTAAAACTACAAGTTAGTGGGGTACGTCCACCTCACAGTGTTCAGCTAAACCTAGAAGATAGTGCGGTGCATCCTGCTCACAGTGTTCAGCTAAAACTACAAGTTAGCGCGGTGCGTCCACCTCACAGTGTTCAGCTAAACCTAGAAGTTAGTGCGGTGCGTCCTGCTCACAGTGTTCAGCTAAAACTACAAGTTAGTGCTGTGCGTCCTGCTCACAGTGTTCAGCTTAACCTATAAGTTAGTGTAGTGAGACCTCTGCACAGTGTTCATCTAAAGGTACAAGTTAGTGCAGTGCGTCCTGCTCACAGTGTTCAGCTAGATCCGTTCCTATTATCTCCTTACTGACAGGCAGGCTTGTCTTGTTGCTGTATTTACAGCTACCTGAAGAAAATTGCTGGTGTTCTTTTGATCCTATTAGTTACACAGTCAGGCAGCTAGACTATTTACAGTTAGAGCAGTGCGTCCTGCTCACAGTGTTCAGCTAAAACTACAAGTTAGTGGGGTGCGTCCACCTCACAGTGTTCAGCTAAACCTACAAGTTAGTGAGGTGCGTCCTGCGCACAGTGTTCAGCTAAACCTACAAGTTAGTGTGGTGCGTCCAACTCACAGTGTTCAGCTAAACCTACAAGTTAGTGCGGTGCATCCTGCTCACAGTGTTCAGCTAAAACTACAAGTTAGTGCAGTGCGTCCACCTCACAGTGTTCAGCTAAACCTAGAAGTTAGTGCGGTGTGTCCTGCTCACAGTGTTCAGCTAAAACTACAGAGTTAGTGCTGTGCGTCCTCCTCACAGTGTTCAGCTAAAACTACAAGTTAGCGTAGTGAGACCTCTGCACAGTGTACATCTAAAGCTACAAGTTAGTGCAGTGCGTCCTGCTCACAGTGTTCAGCTAGATCCGTTCCTCTTATCTTCTTACTGACAGGCAGGCTTGTCTTGTTACAGTATTTACAGCTACCTGAAGAAAATTGCTGGTGTTCTTTTGATCCTATTAGTACCACAGTCAGGCAGCTAGACTATTTACAGTTAGTGCAGTGTGTTCTGCTCACAGTGTTCAGCTAAAACTACAAATTAGTGTGGTGCATCCACCTCACAGTGTTCAGCCAAACCTACAAGTTAGTGCGGTGCGTCCTGCTCACAGTGTTCAGCTAGATCCGTTCCTGTTATCTTCTTACTGACAGGCAGGCTTGTCTTGTTACAGTATTTACAGCTACCTGAAGAAAATTGCCGGTGTTCTTTTGATCCTATTAGTACCACAGTCAGGCAGCTAGTTTATTTACAGTTAGTGCAGTGCGTCCTGCTCACAGTGTTCAGCTAAAACTACAAGTTAATGGGGTACGTCCACCTCACAGTGTTCAGCTAAACCTAGAAGGTAGTGCGGTGCGTCCTGCTCACAGTGTTCAGCTAAAACTACAAGTTAGTGCGGTGCGTCCACCTCACAGTGTTCAGCTAAACCTAGAAGTTAGTGCGGTGTGTCCTGCTCACAGTGTTCAGCTAAAACTACAAGTTAGTGCTGTGCGTCCTGCTCACAGTGTTCAGCTAAACCTACAAGTTAGTGTAGTGAGACCTCTGCACAGTGTTCATCTAAAGGTACAAGTTAGTGCAGTGCGTCCTGCTCATAGTGTTCAGTTAGATCCGTTCCTATTATCTCCTTACTGACAGGCAGGCTTGTCTTGTTGCTGTATTTACAGCTACCTGAAGAAAATTGCTGGTGTTCTTTTGATCCTATTAGTTACACAGTCAGGCAGCTAGACTATTTACAGTTAGTGCAGTGCGTCCTGCTCACAGTGTTCAGCTAAAACTACAAGTTAGTGGGGTGCGTCCACCTCACAGTGTTCAGCTAAACCTACAAGTTAGTGGGGTGCGTCCTGCGCACAGTGTTCAGCTAAACCTACAAGTTAGTGTGGTGCGTCCACCTCACAGTGTTCAGCTAAACCTACAAGTTACTGCGGTGCATCCTGCTCACAGTGTTCAGCTAAAACTACAAGTTAGTGCGGTGCGTCCACCTCAAAGTGTTCAGCTAAACCTACAAGTTAGCGTAGTGAGACCTCTGCACAGTGTTCATCTAAAGCTACAAGTTAGTGCAGTGCGTCCTGCTCACAGTGTTCAGCTAGATCCGTTCCTGTTATCTTCTTACTGACAGGCAGGCTTGTCTTGTTACAGTATTTACAGCTACCTGAAGAAAATTGCTGGTGTTCTTTTGATCCTATTAGTACCACAGTCAGGCAGCTAGACTATTTACAGATGGTGCAGTGCATCCTGCTCACAGTGTTCAGCTAAAACTACAAGTTAGTGTGGTGCGTCCACCTCACAGTGTTCAGCTAAACCTACACGTTAGTGCGGTGCGTCCTGCTCACAGTGTTTATCTTCTTACTGACAGAAAGGCTTGTCTTGTTGCTGTATTTACAGCTACCTGAAGAAAATTGCTGGTGTTCTTTTGATCCTATTAGTACCATAGTCAGGCAGCTAGACTATTTACAGTTAGTGCAGTGCGTCCTGCTCACAGTGTTCAGCTAAAACTACAAGTTAGTGGTGTGCGTCCACCTCACAGTGTTCAGCTCAACCTACAAGTTAGTGGGGTGCGTCCTGCGCACAATGTTCAGCTAAACCTACAAGTTAGTGCGGTGCGTCCACCTCACAGTGTTCAGCTAAACCTACAAGTTAGTGCGGTGCGTCCTGCTCACAGTGTTCAGCTAAAACTGCAAGTTAGTGGGGTACGTCCACCTCACAGTGTTCAGCTAAACCTAGAAGGTAGTGCGGTGCGTCCTGCTCACAGTGTTCAGCTAAAACTACAAGTTAGTGCTGTGCGTCCTGCTCACAGTGTTCAGCTTAACCTACAAGTTAGTGTAGTGAGACCTCTGCACAGTGTTCATCTAAAGGTACAAGTTAGTGCAGTGCGTCCTGCTCACAGTGTTCAGCTAGATCCGTTCCTATTATCTCCTTACTGACAGGCAGGCTTGTCTTGTTGCTGTATTTACAGATACCTGAAGAAAATTGCTTGTGTTCTTTTGATCCTATTAGTTACACAGTCAGGCAGCTAGACTATTTACAGTTAGAGCAGTGCGTCCTGCTCACAGTGTTCAGCTAAAACTACAAGTTAGTGGGGTGCGTCCACCTCACAGTGTTCAGCTAAACCTACAAGTTAGTGGGGTGCGTCCTGCGCACAGTGTTCAGCTAAACCTACAAGTTAGTGTGGTGCGTCCACCTCACAGTGTTCAGCTAAACCTACAAGTTAGTGCGGTGCATCCTGCTCACAGTGTTCAGCTAAAACTACAAGTTAGTGCGGTGCGTCCACCTCACAGTGTTCAGCTAAACCTAGAAGTTAGTGCGGTGCGTCCTGCTCACAGTGTTCAGCTAAAACTACAAGTTAGTGCTGTGCGTCCTGCTCACAGTGTTCAGCTAAACCTACAAGTTAGTGTAGTGAGACCTCTGCACAGTGTTCATCTAAAGGTACAAGTTAGTGCAGTGCGTCCTGCTCACAGTGTTCAGCTAGATCCGTTCCTATTATCTCCTTACTGACAGGCAGGCAGGCTTGTCTTGTTGCTGTATTTACAGCTACCTGAAGAAAATTGCTGGTGTTCTTTTGATCCTATTAGTTACACAGTCAGGCAGCTAGACTATTTACAGTTAGTGCAGTGCGTCCTGCTCACAATGTTCAGCTAAAACTACAAGTTAGTGGGGTGCGTCCACCTCACAGTGTTCAGCTAAATCTACAAATTAGTGGGGTGCGTCCTGCGCACAGTGTTCAGCCAAACCTACAAGTTAGTGTGGTGCGTCCACCTCACAGTGTTCAGCTAAACCTACAAGTTAGTGCGGTGCGTCCTGCTCACGGTGTTCAGCTAAAACTACAAGTTAGTGCAGTGCGTCCACCTCACAGTGTTAAGCTAAACCTAGAAGTTAGTGTGGTGTGTCCTGCTCACAGTGTTAAGCTAAAACTACAAGTTAGTGCTGTGCGTCCTCCTCACAGTGTTCAGCTAAACCTACAAGTTAGCGTAGTGAGACCTCTGCACAGTGTTCATCTAAAGCTACAAGTTAGTGCAGTGCGTCCTGCTCAGTGTTCAGTTAGATCCGTTCCTGTTATCTTCTTACTGACAGGCAGGCTTGTCTTGTTACAGTATTTACAGCTACCTGAAGAAAATTGCTGGTGTTCTTTTGATCCTATTAGTACTACAGTCAGGCAGCTAGACTATTTACAGTTAGTGCAGTGCGTCCTGCTCACAGTGTTCAGCTAAAACGACAAGTTAGTGGGGTACGTCCACCTCACAGTGTTCAGCTAAACCTAGAAGGTAGTGCGGTGCGTCCTGCTCACAGTGTTCAGCTAAAACTACAAGTTAGTGCGGTGCGTCCACCTCACAGTGTTCAGCTAAACCTAGAAGTTAGTGCAGTGCATCCTGCTCACAGTGTTCAGCTAAAACTACAAGTTAGTGCTGTGCGTCCTGCTCACAGTGTTCAGCTAAACCTACAAGTTAGTGTAGTGAGACCTGTGCACAGTGTTCATCTAAAGCTACAAGTTAGTGCAATGCATCCTGCTCACAGTGTTCAGCTAGATCCGTTCCTGTTATCTTCTTACTGACAGGCAGGTCTGTCTTGTTACAGTATTTACAGCTACCTGAAGAAAATTGCTGGTGTTCTTTTGATCCTATTAGTACCACAGTCAGGCAGCTAGACTATTTACAGTTAGTGCAGTGCATCCTGCTCACAGTGTTCAGCTAAAACTACAAGTTAGTGGGGTGTGTCCCGCTCACAGTGTTCAGCTAAACCTACAAGTTAGTGGGGTGCGTCCACCTCATAGTGTTCAGCTAAACCTACAAGTTAGTGCAGTGCGTCCTGCTCACAGTGTACAGCTAAAACTACAAATGAGTGCTGTGCGTCCTGCTCACAGTGTTCAGATAAAACTACAAGTTAGTGTGGTGCATCCACCTCACAGTGTTCAGCTAAAACTACAAGTTAGTGCGGTGCATCTACCTCACGGTGTTCAGCTAAACCTACAAGTTAGTGCGGTGCATCCTGCTCACAGTGTTCAGCTAAAACTACAAGTTAGTGCGGTGCGTCCACCTCACAGTGTTCAGCTAAACCTAGAAGTTAGTGCGGTGCGTCCTGCTCACAGTGTTCAGCTAAAACTACAAGTTAGTGCTGTGCGTCCTGCTCACAGTGTTCAGCTAAACCTACAAGTTAGTGTAGTGAGACCTCTGCACAGTGTTCATCTAAAGGTACAAGTTAGTGCAGTGCGTCCTGCTCACAGTGTTCAGCTAGATCCGTTCCTATTATCTCCTTACTGACAGGCAGGCAGGCTTGTCTTGTTGCTGTATTTACAGCTACCTGAAGAAAATTGCTGGTGTTCTTTTGATCCTATTAGTTACACAGTCAGGCAGCTAGACTATTTACAGTTAGTGCAGTGCGTCCTGCTCACAATGTTCAGCTAAAACTACAAGTTAGTGGGGTGCGTCCACCTCACAGTGTTCAGCTAAATCTACAAATTAGTGGGGTGCGTCCTGCGCACAGTGTTCAGCCAAACCTACAAGTTAGTGTGGTGCGTCCACCTCACAGTGTTCAGCTAAACCTACAAGTTAGTGCGGTGCGTCCTGCTCACGGTGTTCAGCTAAAACTACAAGTTAGTGCAGTGCGTCCACCTCACAGTGTTAAGCTAAACCTAGAAGTTAGTGCGGTGCGTCCTGCTCACAGTGTTCAGCTAAAACTACAAGTTAGTGCTGTGCGTCCTGCTCACAGTGTTCAGCTAAACCTACAAGTTAGTGTAGTGAGACCTCTGCACAGTGTTCATCTAAAGCTACAAGTTAGTGCAGTGCGTCCTGCTCACAGTGTTCAGCTACATCCGTTCCTGTTATCTTCTTACTGACAGAAAGGCTTGTCTTGTTACAGTATTTACAGCTACCTGAAGAAAATTGCTGGTGTTCTTTTGATCCTATTAGTACCATAGTCAGGCAGCTAGACTATTTACAGTTAGTGCAGTGCGTCCTGCTCACAGTGTTCAGCTAAAACTACAAGTTAGTGTGGTGCGTCCACCTCACAGTGTTCAGCTAAACCTACAAGTTAGTGCGGTGCGTCCTGCTCACAGTGTTAAGCTAGATCCGTTCCTGTTATCTTCTTACTGACAGACAGGCTTGTCTTGTTGCTGTATTTACAGCTACCTGAAGAAAATTGCTGGTTTTCTTTTGATCCTATTAGTACCATAGTCAGGCAGCTAGACTATTTACAGTTAGTGCAGTGCGTCCTGCTCACAGTGTTCAGCTAAAACTACAAGTTAGTGGTGTGCGTCCACCTCACAGTGTTCAGCTCAACCTACAAGTTAGTGGGGTGCGTCCTGCGCACAGTGTTCAGCTAAACCTACAAGTTAGTGCGGTGCGTCCACCTCACAGTGTTCAGCTAAACCTAGAAGTTAGTGCGGTGTGTCCTGCTCACAGTGTTCAGCTAAAACTACAGAGTTAGTGCTGTGCGTCCTCCTCACAGTGTTCAGCTAAACCTACAAGTTAGCGTAGTGAGACCTCTGCACAGTGTTCATCTAAAGCTACAAGTTAGTGCAGTGCGTCCTGCTCACAGTGTTCAGCTAGATCCGTTCCTGTTATCTTCTTACTGACAGGCAGACTTGTCTTGTTACAGTCTTTACAGCTACCTGAAGAAAATTGCTGGTGTTCTTTTGATCCTATTAGTACCACAGTCAGGCAGCTAGACTATTTACAGTTAGTGCAGTGTGTCCTGCTCACAGTGTTCAGCTAAAACTACAAATTAGTGTGGTGCATCCACCTCACAGTGTTCAGCCAAACCTACAAGTTAGTGCGGTGCGTCCTGCTCACAGTGTTCAGCTAGATCCGTTCCTGTTATCTTCTTACTGACAGGCAGGCTTGTCTTGTTACAGTATTTACAGCTACCTGAAGAACATTGCTGGTGTTCTTTTGATCC
This sequence comes from Aquarana catesbeiana, assembly GCF_042186555.1. Taxonomy (NCBI): domain Eukaryota; kingdom Metazoa; phylum Chordata; class Amphibia; order Anura; family Ranidae; genus Aquarana; species Aquarana catesbeiana. The sequence goes on from NC_133327.1 coordinate 577,162,585, forward strand.
TATTAGTACCACAGTCAGGCAGCTAAACTATTTACAGTTAGTGCAGTGCGTCCTGCTCAAAGTGTTCAGCTAAAACTACAAGTTAGTGGGGTGCGTCCACCTCACAGTGTTCAGCTCAACCTACAAGTTAGTGGGGTGCGTCCTGCGCACAGTGTTCAGCTAAACCTACAAGTTAGTGCGGTGCGTCCACCTCACAGTGTTCAGCTAAACCTACAAGTTAGTGCGGTGCGTCCTGCTCACAGTGTTCAGCTAAAACTACAAGTTAGTGCAGTGCGTCCACCTCACAGTGTTCAGCTAAACCTAGAAGTTAGTGCTGTGCGTCCTCCTCACAGTGTTCAGCTAAACCTACAAGTTAGCGTAGTGAGACCTCTGCACAGTGTTCATCTAAAGCTACAAGTTAGTGCAGTGCGTCCTGCTCACAGTGTTCAGCTAGATCCGTTCCTGTTATCTTCTTACTGAAAGGCAGGCTTGTCTTGTTACAGTATTTACAGCTACCTGAAGAAAATTGCTGGTGTTCTTTTGATCCTATTAGTACCACAGTCAGGCAGCTAGACTATTTACAGTTAGTGCAGTGTGTCCTGCTCACAGTGTTCAGCTAAAACTATAAATTAGTGTGGTGCATCCACCTCACAGTGTTCAGCCAAACCTACAAGTTAGTGCGGTGCGTCCTGCTCACAGTGTTCAGCTAGATCCGTTCCTGTTATCTTCTTACTGACAGGCAGGCTTGTCTTGTTACAGTATTTACAGTTACCTGAAGAAAATTGCTGGTGTTCTTTTGATCCTATTAGTACCACAGTCAGGCAGCTAAACTATTTACAGTTAGTGCAGTGCGTCCTGCTCAAAGTGTTCAGCTAAAACTACAAGTTAGTGGGGTGCGTCCACCTCACAGTGTTCAGCTAAACCTACAAGTTAGTGGGGTGCGTCCTGCGCACAGTGTTCAGCTAAACCTACAAGTTAGTGCGGTGCGTCCACCTCACAGTGTTCAGCTAAACCTACAAGTTAGTGCGGTGCATCCTGCTCACAGTGTTCAGCTAAAACTACAAGTTAGTGCAGGGCGTCCACCTCACAGTGTTCAGCTAAACCTAGAAGTTAGTGCGGTGTGTCCTGCTCACAGTGTACAGCTAAAACTAGAGTTAGTGCTGTGCGTCCTCCTCACAGTGTTCAGCTAAACCTACAAGTTAGCGTAGTGAGACCTCTGCACAGTGTTCATCTAAAGCTACAAGTTAGTGCAGTGCGTCCTGCTCACAGTGTTCAGCTAGATCCGTTCCTGTTATCTTCTTACTGACAGGCAGACTTGTCTTGTTACAGTGTTTACAGCTACCTGAAGAAAATTGCTGGTGTTCTTTTGATCCTATTAGTACCACAGTCAGGCAGCTAGACTATTTACAGTTAGTGCAGTGTGTCCTGCTCACAGTGTTCAGCTAAAACTACAAATTAGTGTGGTGCATCCACCTCACAGTGTTCAGCCAAACCTACAAGTTAGTGCGGTGCGTCCTGCTCACAGTGTTCAGCTAGATCCGTTCCTGTTATCTTCTTACTGACAGGCAGGCTTGTCTTGTTACAGTATTTACAGCTACCTGAAGAAAATTGCTGGTGTTCTTTTGATCCTATTAGTACCACAGTCAGGCAGCTAGACTATTTACAGTTAGTGCAGTGCGTCCTGCTCACAGTGTTCAGCTAAAACTACAAGTTAGTGGGGTACGTCCACCTCACAGTGTTCAGCTAAACCTAGAAGATAGTGCGGTGCATCCTGCTCACAGTGTTCAGCTAAAACTACAAGTTAGCGCGGTGCGTCCACCTCACAGTGTTCAGCTAAACCTAGAAGTTAGTGCGGTGCGTCCTGCTCACAGTGTTCAGCTAAAACTACAAGTTAGTGCTGTGCGTCCTGCTCACAGTGTTCAGCTTAACCTATAAGTTAGTGTAGTGAGACCTCTGCACAGTGTTCATCTAAAGGTACAAGTTAGTGCAGTGCGTCCTGCTCACAGTGTTCAGCTAGATCCGTTCCTATTATCTCCTTACTGACAGGCAGGCTTGTCTTGTTGCTGTATTTACAGCTACCTGAAGAAAATTGCTGGTGTTCTTTTGATCCTATTAGTTACACAGTCAGGCAGCTAGACTATTTACAGTTAGAGCAGTGCGTCCTGCTCACAGTGTTCAGCTAAAACTACAAGTTAGTGGGGTGCGTCCACCTCACAGTGTTCAGCTAAACCTACAAGTTAGTGAGGTGCGTCCTGCGCACAGTGTTCAGCTAAACCTACAAGTTAGTGTGGTGCGTCCAACTCACAGTGTTCAGCTAAACCTACAAGTTAGTGCGGTGCATCCTGCTCACAGTGTTCAGCTAAAACTACAAGTTAGTGCAGTGCGTCCACCTCACAGTGTTCAGCTAAACCTAGAAGTTAGTGCGGTGTGTCCTGCTCACAGTGTTCAGCTAAAACTACAGAGTTAGTGCTGTGCGTCCTCCTCACAGTGTTCAGCTAAAACTACAAGTTAGCGTAGTGAGACCTCTGCACAGTGTACATCTAAAGCTACAAGTTAGTGCAGTGCGTCCTGCTCACAGTGTTCAGCTAGATCCGTTCCTCTTATCTTCTTACTGACAGGCAGGCTTGTCTTGTTACAGTATTTACAGCTACCTGAAGAAAATTGCTGGTGTTCTTTTGATCCTATTAGTACCACAGTCAGGCAGCTAGACTATTTACAGTTAGTGCAGTGTGTTCTGCTCACAGTGTTCAGCTAAAACTACAAATTAGTGTGGTGCATCCACCTCACAGTGTTCAGCCAAACCTACAAGTTAGTGCGGTGCGTCCTGCTCACAGTGTTCAGCTAGATCCGTTCCTGTTATCTTCTTACTGACAGGCAGGCTTGTCTTGTTACAGTATTTACAGCTACCTGAAGAAAATTGCCGGTGTTCTTTTGATCCTATTAGTACCACAGTCAGGCAGCTAGTTTATTTACAGTTAGTGCAGTGCGTCCTGCTCACAGTGTTCAGCTAAAACTACAAGTTAATGGGGTACGTCCACCTCACAGTGTTCAGCTAAACCTAGAAGGTAGTGCGGTGCGTCCTGCTCACAGTGTTCAGCTAAAACTACAAGTTAGTGCGGTGCGTCCACCTCACAGTGTTCAGCTAAACCTAGAAGTTAGTGCGGTGTGTCCTGCTCACAGTGTTCAGCTAAAACTACAAGTTAGTGCTGTGCGTCCTGCTCACAGTGTTCAGCTAAACCTACAAGTTAGTGTAGTGAGACCTCTGCACAGTGTTCATCTAAAGGTACAAGTTAGTGCAGTGCGTCCTGCTCATAGTGTTCAGTTAGATCCGTTCCTATTATCTCCTTACTGACAGGCAGGCTTGTCTTGTTGCTGTATTTACAGCTACCTGAAGAAAATTGCTGGTGTTCTTTTGATCCTATTAGTTACACAGTCAGGCAGCTAGACTATTTACAGTTAGTGCAGTGCGTCCTGCTCACAGTGTTCAGCTAAAACTACAAGTTAGTGGGGTGCGTCCACCTCACAGTGTTCAGCTAAACCTACAAGTTAGTGGGGTGCGTCCTGCGCACAGTGTTCAGCTAAACCTACAAGTTAGTGTGGTGCGTCCACCTCACAGTGTTCAGCTAAACCTACAAGTTACTGCGGTGCATCCTGCTCACAGTGTTCAGCTAAAACTACAAGTTAGTGCGGTGCGTCCACCTCAAAGTGTTCAGCTAAACCTACAAGTTAGCGTAGTGAGACCTCTGCACAGTGTTCATCTAAAGCTACAAGTTAGTGCAGTGCGTCCTGCTCACAGTGTTCAGCTAGATCCGTTCCTGTTATCTTCTTACTGACAGGCAGGCTTGTCTTGTTACAGTATTTACAGCTACCTGAAGAAAATTGCTGGTGTTCTTTTGATCCTATTAGTACCACAGTCAGGCAGCTAGACTATTTACAGATGGTGCAGTGCATCCTGCTCACAGTGTTCAGCTAAAACTACAAGTTAGTGTGGTGCGTCCACCTCACAGTGTTCAGCTAAACCTACACGTTAGTGCGGTGCGTCCTGCTCACAGTGTTTATCTTCTTACTGACAGAAAGGCTTGTCTTGTTGCTGTATTTACAGCTACCTGAAGAAAATTGCTGGTGTTCTTTTGATCCTATTAGTACCATAGTCAGGCAGCTAGACTATTTACAGTTAGTGCAGTGCGTCCTGCTCACAGTGTTCAGCTAAAACTACAAGTTAGTGGTGTGCGTCCACCTCACAGTGTTCAGCTCAACCTACAAGTTAGTGGGGTGCGTCCTGCGCACAATGTTCAGCTAAACCTACAAGTTAGTGCGGTGCGTCCACCTCACAGTGTTCAGCTAAACCTACAAGTTAGTGCGGTGCGTCCTGCTCACAGTGTTCAGCTAAAACTGCAAGTTAGTGGGGTACGTCCACCTCACAGTGTTCAGCTAAACCTAGAAGGTAGTGCGGTGCGTCCTGCTCACAGTGTTCAGCTAAAACTACAAGTTAGTGCTGTGCGTCCTGCTCACAGTGTTCAGCTTAACCTACAAGTTAGTGTAGTGAGACCTCTGCACAGTGTTCATCTAAAGGTACAAGTTAGTGCAGTGCGTCCTGCTCACAGTGTTCAGCTAGATCCGTTCCTATTATCTCCTTACTGACAGGCAGGCTTGTCTTGTTGCTGTATTTACAGATACCTGAAGAAAATTGCTTGTGTTCTTTTGATCCTATTAGTTACACAGTCAGGCAGCTAGACTATTTACAGTTAGAGCAGTGCGTCCTGCTCACAGTGTTCAGCTAAAACTACAAGTTAGTGGGGTGCGTCCACCTCACAGTGTTCAGCTAAACCTACAAGTTAGTGGGGTGCGTCCTGCGCACAGTGTTCAGCTAAACCTACAAGTTAGTGTGGTGCGTCCACCTCACAGTGTTCAGCTAAACCTACAAGTTAGTGCGGTGCATCCTGCTCACAGTGTTCAGCTAAAACTACAAGTTAGTGCGGTGCGTCCACCTCACAGTGTTCAGCTAAACCTAGAAGTTAGTGCGGTGCGTCCTGCTCACAGTGTTCAGCTAAAACTACAAGTTAGTGCTGTGCGTCCTGCTCACAGTGTTCAGCTAAACCTACAAGTTAGTGTAGTGAGACCTCTGCACAGTGTTCATCTAAAGGTACAAGTTAGTGCAGTGCGTCCTGCTCACAGTGTTCAGCTAGATCCGTTCCTATTATCTCCTTACTGACAGGCAGGCAGGCTTGTCTTGTTGCTGTATTTACAGCTACCTGAAGAAAATTGCTGGTGTTCTTTTGATCCTATTAGTTACACAGTCAGGCAGCTAGACTATTTACAGTTAGTGCAGTGCGTCCTGCTCACAATGTTCAGCTAAAACTACAAGTTAGTGGGGTGCGTCCACCTCACAGTGTTCAGCTAAATCTACAAATTAGTGGGGTGCGTCCTGCGCACAGTGTTCAGCCAAACCTACAAGTTAGTGTGGTGCGTCCACCTCACAGTGTTCAGCTAAACCTACAAGTTAGTGCGGTGCGTCCTGCTCACGGTGTTCAGCTAAAACTACAAGTTAGTGCAGTGCGTCCACCTCACAGTGTTAAGCTAAACCTAGAAGTTAGTGTGGTGTGTCCTGCTCACAGTGTTAAGCTAAAACTACAAGTTAGTGCTGTGCGTCCTCCTCACAGTGTTCAGCTAAACCTACAAGTTAGCGTAGTGAGACCTCTGCACAGTGTTCATCTAAAGCTACAAGTTAGTGCAGTGCGTCCTGCTCAGTGTTCAGTTAGATCCGTTCCTGTTATCTTCTTACTGACAGGCAGGCTTGTCTTGTTACAGTATTTACAGCTACCTGAAGAAAATTGCTGGTGTTCTTTTGATCCTATTAGTACTACAGTCAGGCAGCTAGACTATTTACAGTTAGTGCAGTGCGTCCTGCTCACAGTGTTCAGCTAAAACGACAAGTTAGTGGGGTACGTCCACCTCACAGTGTTCAGCTAAACCTAGAAGGTAGTGCGGTGCGTCCTGCTCACAGTGTTCAGCTAAAACTACAAGTTAGTGCGGTGCGTCCACCTCACAGTGTTCAGCTAAACCTAGAAGTTAGTGCAGTGCATCCTGCTCACAGTGTTCAGCTAAAACTACAAGTTAGTGCTGTGCGTCCTGCTCACAGTGTTCAGCTAAACCTACAAGTTAGTGTAGTGAGACCTGTGCACAGTGTTCATCTAAAGCTACAAGTTAGTGCAATGCATCCTGCTCACAGTGTTCAGCTAGATCCGTTCCTGTTATCTTCTTACTGACAGGCAGGTCTGTCTTGTTACAGTATTTACAGCTACCTGAAGAAAATTGCTGGTGTTCTTTTGATCCTATTAGTACCACAGTCAGGCAGCTAGACTATTTACAGTTAGTGCAGTGCATCCTGCTCACAGTGTTCAGCTAAAACTACAAGTTAGTGGGGTGTGTCCCGCTCACAGTGTTCAGCTAAACCTACAAGTTAGTGGGGTGCGTCCACCTCATAGTGTTCAGCTAAACCTACAAGTTAGTGCAGTGCGTCCTGCTCACAGTGTACAGCTAAAACTACAAATGAGTGCTGTGCGTCCTGCTCACAGTGTTCAGATAAAACTACAAGTTAGTGTGGTGCATCCACCTCACAGTGTTCAGCTAAAACTACAAGTTAGTGCGGTGCATCTACCTCACGGTGTTCAGCTAAACCTACAAGTTAGTGCGGTGCATCCTGCTCACAGTGTTCAGCTAAAACTACAAGTTAGTGCGGTGCGTCCACCTCACAGTGTTCAGCTAAACCTAGAAGTTAGTGCGGTGCGTCCTGCTCACAGTGTTCAGCTAAAACTACAAGTTAGTGCTGTGCGTCCTGCTCACAGTGTTCAGCTAAACCTACAAGTTAGTGTAGTGAGACCTCTGCACAGTGTTCATCTAAAGGTACAAGTTAGTGCAGTGCGTCCTGCTCACAGTGTTCAGCTAGATCCGTTCCTATTATCTCCTTACTGACAGGCAGGCAGGCTTGTCTTGTTGCTGTATTTACAGCTACCTGAAGAAAATTGCTGGTGTTCTTTTGATCCTATTAGTTACACAGTCAGGCAGCTAGACTATTTACAGTTAGTGCAGTGCGTCCTGCTCACAATGTTCAGCTAAAACTACAAGTTAGTGGGGTGCGTCCACCTCACAGTGTTCAGCTAAATCTACAAATTAGTGGGGTGCGTCCTGCGCACAGTGTTCAGCCAAACCTACAAGTTAGTGTGGTGCGTCCACCTCACAGTGTTCAGCTAAACCTACAAGTTAGTGCGGTGCGTCCTGCTCACGGTGTTCAGCTAAAACTACAAGTTAGTGCAGTGCGTCCACCTCACAGTGTTAAGCTAAACCTAGAAGTTAGTGTGGTGTGTCCTGCTCACAGTGTTAAGCTAAAACTACAAGTTAGTGCTGTGCGTCCTCCTCACAGTGTTCAGCTAAACCTACAAGTTAGCGTAGTGAGACCTCTGCACAGTGTTCATCTAAAGCTACAAGTTAGTGCAGTGCGTCCTGCTCAGTGTTCAGTTAGATCCGTTCCTGTTATCTTCTTACTGACAGGCAGGCTTGTCTTGTTACAGTATTTACAGCTACCTGAAGAAAATTGCTGGTGTTCTTTTGATCCTATTAGTACTACAGTCAGGCAGCTAGACTATTTACAGTTAGTGCAGTGCGTCCTGCTCACAGTGTTCAGCTAAAACGACAAGTTAGTGGGGTACGTCCACCTCACAGTGTTCAGCTAAACCTAGAAGGTAGTGCGGTGCGTCCTGCTCACAGTGTTCAGCTAAAACTACAAGTTAGTGCGGTGCGTCCACCTCACAGTGTTCAGCTAAACCTAGAAGTTAGTGCAGTGCATCCTGCTCACAGTGTTCAGCTAAAACTACAAGTTAGTGCTGTGCGTCCTGCTCACAGTGTTCAGCTAAACCTACAAGTTAGTGTAGTGAGACCTGTGCACAGTGTTCATCTAAAGCTACAAGTTAGTGCAATGCATCCTGCTCACAGTGTTCAGCTAGATCCGTTCCTGTTATCTTCTTACTGACAGGCAGGTCTGTCTTGTTACAGTATTTACAGCTACCTGAAGAAAATTGCTGGTGTTCTTTTGATCCTATTAGTACCACAGTCAGGCAGCTAGACTATTTACAGTTAGTGCAGTGCATCCTGCTCACAGTGTTCAGCTAAAACTACAAGTTAGTGGGGTGTGTCCCGCTCACAGTGTTCAGCTAAACCTACAAGTTAGTGGGGTGCGTCCACCTCATAGTGTTCAGCTAAACCTACAAGTTAGTGCAGTGCGTCCTGCTCACAGTGTACAGCTAAAACTACAAATGAGTGCTGTGCGTCCTGCTCACAGTGTTCAGATAAAACTACAAGTTAGTGTGGTGCATCCACCTCACAGTGTTCAGCTAAAACTACAAGTTAGTGCGGTGCATCTACCTCACGGTGTTCAGCTAAACCTACAAGTTAGTGCGGTGCATCCTGCTCACAGTGTACAGCTAAAACTACAAGTTAGTGCTGTGCGTCCTGCTCACAGTGTTCAGCTAAAACTACAAGTTAGTGTGGTGCGTCCTCCTCACAGTGTCCAGCTAAACCTTCAAGTTATTTTTTTGCGATCTCTGCACAGTGTTCAGCTAAAGCTACCTGTAGAAGGTTGGTGGTGTTTTCCTGATCCTATCACTACCGCAGGCAGCTAAAAAAGCTACAAGTTAGTTTTTTGCGAGCTCTGCACAGTGTCTAGCTAAAGCTACCTGTAGAAGGTTGGTGGTGTTCTCATACTACAGGCAGGCAGTTGATTTTGCTAGCTGCAGTATCAGTACATATATATATATATATATATATATATATATATATATATATATATATATCCCAGCTTAGTGCAGCTACAGGCCATTAGTATGTCTGGAAGGCCAAGAAGGAGAGGCAGACAGTCACAAGCCAATAAGAGAGGGCAAGCAGGCTTTGTGTCTAGTGCTGGTCGTGGAGACGGTGCATCCTCATCAGCACGTGTCCGTGGGACACGCTTGGCCTTTTTTTCGGCAGCTGGCCGTGTTGAGCCGCAACATGCGGAAAACTTGGTCGAGTGGATGACCAAGCCGTCCTCATGCTCCTCATCCTCTCTCACCCATGCCCAGGGTACTTTGTCTGGCAAAGTGTTATATAGAGTGGGAGAGTACACATTCATGTATAGAGTAAAACAATGTTTATATTTATTCAAAAAGTTCTTATATTAAAAACAATGCAAACATTTGCAAACAACGAGAACATATTATATAATAAACATAGTTCAAAAGAATTTTGTGTCTATTTTTGTTAACAGATAACACTTATATGATGGAGTTCTTTTTAAGCCCAACGCGTTTCGGGTGCATTCTATTTCAGTCCTTCTTCAGGGACATGGTTGAAAAGAAAGGTTCATCTGTTGTGTTACCCTTGGTTTCTATGCAAAAAGATGGTGGCAATTACAACAAGGGGCAAGGAATGCTTGCAGAAGAGGTAGCGCTTAATTTGGTGTTCGTGGATGGAGAATGCTGTTCTCTGGGTACTCCTATCACATATATAGTACTTCCCCAAAGAGAGGGGGGGTTTGTTTTTAATTATGTACATAAAGCTTCACCTACCCCTGCCTCCCAGGTGCAGGCTGTGCAGGCCACAGCGGTATACTGGAGCGGAGAGGAACACTCCTTATCTCAGACAGTATTCATGTTTGGCCAGCCACACATCCCAGCATCCGGCAGGTACAGCGCCTGCAAAAAAATCCACTCAGGGGAACCTTCTTTCTTTAAATAAGCTTTTTGGATGTGGCACGGCCCCTTTCTTTTCTAACCTAGGAAAACTGTCGCTCCCTTTCATAACTTTGTCTGGCAAAGCAGCGGCCTCTTCCCTTGGCTCAATGTCATCAGTGACTCCTTCCCTAGCCCCACCATGTCCTCCTGAGGAGTCCCTCGAACTGTTTGACCACAGTGTTGGGTACATGCTCCAGGAGGATGCCCAGCGTTTGGAAGGCTCTGATGATGATACTGAGCTCGATGAAGGCAGTAACGTGAGCACGGACAGAGGGGGTGCCCAAGAAGGACAGCAATCTGGCAGTCATGCTTCCCCTGCTGCAGCATACTGCCAGGTTTGCTCCAGTGATGAGGAGGGAGGGGATGATGAGGTCACTGACTCAACGTGGGTGCCTGATAGGAGAGAGGAGGAGGAGGAGGCGGCACATCACCAACGAGGCAGGATGCCCTCCAGGGGCCAGCCTAAGGGCAGCACCTTGACTGCATCACACCCCAAAGTTCCACATGTGCAGGGCGCTGCAGTCTCTGCGTGTTATTCAAAAAGTTCTTTGGTGTGGGCCTTTTTCGAGACGAGTGCATCAGATCGCACTGCTGCTATTTGCAACATATGTCTCAAGCGTATCTCGCATGGCCAAAACATCTCCCGCTTGGGTAACACATGCTTGACCAGACATATGTTGACCTGCCATGCAGTTAGTTGGCAAGCGTATCTAAAAGACCCACACCAAAGAACAAAGAGGACCTCTCCTTGCTCCTCATCAGCTGAGATCTCCAACCCCACTATACCTTCAGTCCTCTCTGAGACCTGCACTGAGAGGAAAGAAGGTGTAGAATTAGGTGTGTCACAGCCAAGTACTTGTGGGCAATCTGCTTTTGGTACACCGACGTCAGATTGTACCAGGCTAATTTCCCTGCCCCAGCTGCTGCACCGCCGAAAGAAGTTTGCTCCCAGCCATCCACATGCCCAGCGGTTGAATGCTAGCTTGGCAAAATTGCTAGCACTTCAACTGCTACCTTTTCAGTTGGTAGACTCTGCCCCCTTCCGTGAGTTTGTGGAACGTGCGGTTCCTCAGTGGCAGGTACCCAAACGCCACTTTTTCTCACGGAAGGCGATTCCGGCTCTCTACCGGCATGTTGAAGGCAATGTCCATGCCTCGCTGGACAGGGCGGTCAGCTGTAAGGTGCATATTACCGCTGACTCATGGTCCAGCAGGTATGGACAGGGACGTTACCTAAGTTTCACGGCGCATTGGGTGACTCTGCTGGCAGCTGGGAAGGATGCAGGTCAAGGTGCAGTAGTGTTGGAGGTTGTTCCGCCACCACGCCTCCAAAATGCTAATGATTGTGACACACCTCTCTACTCCACCCCCTCCTCTTCTTCTTCCTCCATGGCCTCTTCCTGTGCTTTGTCCTCGGAACCAACGGTGCTCCGTAGCCGTTCAAGGGGCTACCCAAGTACGCAGGCCATAAGATGCCATGCGGTGCTTGAGCTGGTGTGCTTGGGGGACAGGAGCCACACGGGGCAGAGGTTCTGTCAGCTCTGCAGGGGCAGATTCAGAGGTGGTTGACGCCACGCCAACTTAAGGCATGAATGGTGGTTTGTGACAATGGCACCAACCTCCTCTCTGCCCTCCGACAGGGACAAATGACCCATGTGCCCTGTTTAGCTCACGTCCTTAACTTGGTGGTGCAGTGGTTCTTGGGCAGGTACCCGGGCTTACAGGATGTCCTGAGACAGGCCAGGAAAGTCTGTGTGCATTTCCGCCGGTCATATAATGCCAGTGCTCGGCTGACGGACCTCCAAAAGGAGTTTAACCTGCCCAAGAACCGCCTAATCTGTGCTATGCCCACCAGGTGGAACTCAACGTTGGCCATGCTGCAGCAGCTGCACACGCAGCAGAGGGCCATCAATGAGTACCTGTGCGACTATGGCACCAGGACAGGGTCAGGGGAGCTAGTTTTTTTTCCCCACGCCAGTGGGCCATGATCAAGGATTCATGCACTGTCCTGTCACCATTTGAGGAGGCCACAAGGATGGTGAGCAGTGACAGTGCATGCATCAGTGATACTGTCCCCCTGGTCCACCTGTTGGAGCACACGCTGCATGGAATAATGGACAGGGCACTTGAGGCAGAACAGAGGCAGGAAGAGGAGGAAGCCTGCATAAGGATCCTCGTATTCGTGGTATCAAGGAGAAGGACCAATACTGGCTGGCAACCCTCCTTGATCCACGTTACAAGGGTAAGGTTGCGGACCTTATCTTGCCATCACAGAGGGAGCAGAGGATGAAACATCTTCGGGAGGCCTTGCAGAAAGGTCTGTGCAACGCATTCCCAGAGACTGGGAGGTTACAAACTCCTGTTTCTGGACAACGTGTTGCTGAGGCTTCGGTCAGTCAAAGAAGGAGCAGTGGAGAAGGTGGCCGTCTGACCGATGCGTTCAGACAATGTTTTGGTCCGCAGCCCCAAGGTATGATCGGTTCCAGCAACCATCGCCAGCGTCTGTTTTACATGGTGCAGGAATACCTAGGGGCAAGATCTGACTTGGACACCTTTCCCACCGAAAATCCTCTGGGTTACTGGGTCTTGAGGATGGATCACTGGCCAGAGCTTGCACAGTATGCAATTGAGCTACTGGCCTGTCCTGCATCCAGCGTTCTTTCGGAACGCACATTCAGTGCTGCTGGAGGCTTTGTAACCCATCACAGGGTGCGTCTGTCCACCGACTTGGTCGATCGACTGACCTTTATAAAAATGAATCAGTCTTGGATCACCACCAGCTACCAAGCACCTGATGCTGATGTAACCGAATAATTTTTTTTGAAATCCCAGATCCCTTCAAAGACTGCCTATGCTGATGCTGAGTGACTATCCCTGAGTAATTATCCTCTTCCTCCTCAATCATCACGCTGATAGCTTGTAAGAACATTTTTGGTTCTGGGCGCCACCACCAGTGCCTAAGGCCCAAATTTTCAGCCCCTGTTTAACAGGGGCCTGTAATTACAATTTTTGATGCAATACTTTGCAGCAGGGCTCATTTCTGCGTTCCAACTAGAGTATCTGTGAGGGGTTGCAGTGTCATGGCACCAGCACCAGTGCCTAAGGCCTAATTTTTCAGCCCCTGTTCAACAGGGACATGTACTTACAATTCTTGATCTAATATTTCACAGCAGGGCCCATTTCTGCACCCACCAAGAGCGAGTGAGGACTTACAGTGTTGTGGCACCACCACCACCAAAGGCCCAATTTTTCTGCCCTTGTTCAACAGGGGCATGTAATTACAATTCTTGATCTAATATTTCACAGCAGGGCCCTGTGAGGGCTTACAGTGTTGTGGCCACAACAACACCTAAGGCCCAAATTTCTGCTGAGTATATAGGGCAGGCCCCTACTTTCAAACATCTAACTTACAAACGACTCCTACTTGCAAACGGAAGAAGACAACAGGAAGTGAGATGAAATCTACCCCTAGGAAGGTAAATTCTCTCCTGTAAGAGTTAATATGGGAAAAACATTTCTCCTTTCCACTGATGCTTTCCAGTCCTTGTTCCACAAAAAACCCCAAATTTTCAAAAAACATTTGTCATTGGGACAAAAAGTGAGGTGAAATCTTCTGAAGAGGAGGAAAGACAGCAAAACAAATGTCACAGGGGTGATAACCCTTCCCTATGTTTTCCAAAAAGCTTAAAAAAGATTTTTTGGCTGGAGCTAAACACATTAAAAATGTGTAAAAATTACAAACAGATTCTACTTAACAACAAACCTACAGCCCCTGTCTTGTTTGCACCGCCTGTATACTGCTGTTCAGAGTATATAGGGCCTGGTGGCCCCACACCTTTCCTTATTTTAATTTGGGTGCGGGGTTCCCCTTAATATCCATACAAGACCCAAAGGGCCTGGTAATGGTCTGGGGGGTACCCATGCCGTTTGTCTCACTGATTTTTATCCATATTGCCAGGACCCGACATTACATTACACCCGCAAGCAGTTTTAAATGAGATTTTTTCCTTTAAAAATGACATTTTGTGCAGGGACTGTTCTAAACACGGGAAGCACTTTACAGGCATACTATAGACACACCCCAGGTATGATATTTAAAGGAATATTTCACTTTTTTTTTTTTTTACTTTAAGCATCATTAAACTCACTGCTCCCGAAAAAACGGCTGTTTTTAAAAGTTTTTTTTGCATCGATACAAGTCCCCTGGGGTAGGACCCGGGTTCCCAAACCCTTTTTAGGACAATATCATGCAAATTAGCCTTTAAAATTAGCACTTTTGATTTTTCGAACGTTCGAGTCCCATAGACGTCAATGGGGTTCTAACGTTCGTGCAAATTTTCGGTCCGTTCGCAGGTTCTGGTGCGAACCGAACCGGGGGGTGTTCGGCTCATCCCTACTGTTTACTAAAGCACATTTGCATGAATGGAGAAGTCAACTTACAAACAACCATTGCGATTGCATGCAGCACCAATAGAGGGCACTGAATTCCTTGACAAGAAGGATACTACAAGCTACATAAAATTATTTGATATTTAAACCTTTTTGTACATTAACATTATTTATTAAATGAACCAAATCAATGTGCTTGCATTTATCCAGGTAACAGACCTACTTTGTGATAAATGGTTTAAAAATGCTTTGTGATCAAATAAAAAATGTATAGCTACATTTTCCACACTCTCACCAAACATCCCAAATTCTCCACACCTCTGAGTCCTCTTACCCCACTACACAACAACCCAGAATTTCCACCAGGAGTGAGGAATCACTTACTGAGACCGTTGGACTCAAAGATGCCTCTTCTGAAATTACACTGCTACACCAATAAGAAAATGAAAGACTATACCCAATTTAAAGTTGACAATAAAATGCCTCATATGCCTCCGTGGTCGTACTTTCAAGTACGCAACTATGTCAACAATACCATTCACAGAGGCTATTTTACGAGAGAACTCACAGAGCTCGATATGGTCTGCTCCAATGGAGAACATGTACAGAAAGCCACCTCCACCTCCTATATGTGGTTACAAAATTTGAAGATGCCGGGTATGGATAGGTTCAGAGAGAGATCGTCTGAAGAATTGGAATCGTCAATCACGGATAGCTAGTGGGAGAGAGCCTGTATATTATCCCATAAATGCTCACTTAGCACAAGAATGCAGGAGACTGCATATAAGATCCTGAATCATTGGTATGCCACACCGGAGAAAATACACAAATGGTATCCCCAAACCTCTGACACTTGCTGGAGATGTAACAAGGAAAAGGGTACTCTTCTTCACATCTGGTGGCACTGTGAAATGCTTCTACCATTCTGGTCCAAAGTTAGGAACGTCATTTACCAGATCAAGGAGATCAAACTTAAGCTTGACGCTGCATGCTGTTTGTTACACATCTCAAACTTCTCCTTTAAGAAATACAAAAATGATCTCTCCAGACATTTGATAAATGCGGCTAATTCTCTTATCCCGCTTTTCTGGAAATCAACAAGTATTTCCACAGCAAAAGATTGGTTACACAAGGTCTCCTACATCTGTGAGATGGAAGATACAAAAGCCCAATCTAACGAGATTATAGAGCGTTATCACAAGACTTGGTCTCCCTGGTTTGTCTACAGACACTCCCGAGCCTACGGGGGAACTAATGGGCCAGGGTTGAGGTTCAGATACCTGTAACTCTACTGTCATGAGTGACTTGAACTTGCGGGTCTTCTTATAGCTCTTACTCAAGTTTTACCGTGTATAATGTGACATGAGATTGTCCTGAATACTAATGTCAAATGATTACACTATTGTCGAAGAGTACCTAGAATTTTAAACGCTTGCTTAGAATTTTTGATACACCCCTGTAAAGTAATAAATACACTCTTTCCCCTCTTCACTTTCTTCTTTATCCTTTTATTTCCAACCTTATCCCCTCCCTCTCCTGAACATAAGATTGAAAATATTCTTTGGCATAGGTGGTGGATCCTGCAATGAATCAGGGGCCTCATGTAGTGCCTGTGATTCACCTTGCAGTTGCTGCTATAGTAACTTACCACCTATTGAGTTAGTTGATATTGTCTCTCTAAACATTTGTTCTGTCATATCACATGTTTGTACTTGAAGCATTTCCATACTTGTATGCAACTATCTTTTTTCTCTTTCAATAAACTTTGATGTTAAAAAAAACCAAAGGTATAGCTTACTATATTTTAGTCAACATAATCAGTATGAAGTGTAAATGTTAAAGAAAGGCACAGACCATATTAATTAGAATGCCTTTAAGATGGATGTGTGAAAATTTAAGGGGCCCTCTAATGATGCCTGTCATATATAGTAAAAAACACTTCTTGTCTATTTGCATGATATTCAGTGATGACTATATGATTTTTTTTTGGGGGGGGGGCTAAAATAGTGGATAATGCCTAAATAGCGTGTTTTGAAACAGCCACTTGATGACTAAGCAGGATAAAGACTGGGAGAAAGGGGCGAAGCATTGTCACACTATAACAGGGAGTGCCGCAACAACAACCTTTATGGCAAGGTCACCAGGTATAAGGTGCAAATTTAAAAATATTGAAAATTGCTGTTAAAATCACTTCAGCACTTTAAAGCTTACATGAGATTTTAGTAATAGGTTTGATATATTATTTAAATACAAAAAAATGCCAGTCTGCCAGTTTGGACTGGTACCAAGGTTAAATGTTCCTTCTAACCTGAGGCAGCATGTGAAGCCACCACGATCATTTTAGTTTAAATATTTTTGGCAGATCTTCCCTGAATATTCGTATATAATTTTTGTAAATAACTATATGCAGAACATCAATTATAAGACAAAGAAATACTGTATAATTAAGTGTTGCAACAATATACTGTATGTGCTTAATTTAACATATTCCAGATAAATTTAGATGATAATTGAAATATTTTTTCTTGCAATTCAGCAAAATATATGTTTTTCACTGGATTGAAAAATAAATTTGCTTTTAATGACTCTTCTAGTTTCTAGTGCATATATTCACCTGTCAGAACACAATGCCAAGATTCCTGTCAATTCCTCTTACTCTGTCAATTGGGAAGAAGAAGAAAAGATAGGCTGACAGAGGTTGTTCTTGTAGTGAGACAAGAGTAACACTATTTAAACTCAGGAGAATCTGAATTTCAAATTTCAAAGCATCTCAAGAATAGTTAAATCTTGGTAAAAATTGGATGCTATTTATTCTAGATACAATAAATGAAAGCATGTCTAAGCAAGATCAAAGCAGCAAGGATTCATCTCCATCACAAGGCACCACTGGCAAAAGCATCGCTTTCATGGCAGAAACCATGTTTATGATTATTTATGTTTACTCCTGCCAAAAGGAACACATCACATATTCAGATTTCTAGATTTGATTCTAATAACAGCATTGCAAGACCTACAAAGATATAGGTAAAAAGGGAAGAATTATAGGTTGCAGTTTAACATCAATATTTAAAGATATGAAACCCATGGTTTATTTTGAAGACTTTTAGTTGCATGAAAAAAAAATGTGGAGCATCAAACATTTTTCAAATTTCTTTTTCTTTGCTGTATACCTCGGGTCTAGTCAGGACAATGACAAATTTGAAATGAGAACACAATTTTAGTTGCCATTTTGCAAATGGTTTGCAGGCCTAGGTATGTAGAAAGGACATTTTCATGAATTAGAAGAGCAAAATATAGGGAAATAGTGGTCTGTCAAATTTCAATAGCTTAAAGTGGTTGTAAACCTAGTTACACCACTTTTACCTACAGTTAAGCCTATAATAAGGCTTACCTGTAGGTACGGCAAATACCTCCTTAACCTGCTTGGTTTAGGAGATATTTGCCATATACGCTTGCGCAGACATCATTGGCGCATGTGCACTGAAGAAAGGGCACAATCATGCCGCTTCTAAGGGGCTCGTGCCGTGACCGGCAGCTCCCGCGCACATGTGGGGGAGTGTGGGGGAGTGACATCATGCAACTCCGGCCAGTCACAGAGCCAGAGTCAACGGCCCCGAAAGGAAGAGGGGTGAAGATGGTTGTGGCCACCAGTGAGGACATTGTGGACATCGCAGGCTTCATTTGCAGGTAAGTGCAACATAATGGGCTAGTATGCGATGCATACTAGCCCATTATGCTTTTACTTTGCAGGGGAAGAAAGAGGAAGTAAAAGCCGTTTCGGACTGAGCATGAGTTCCGGCCGAACATTGGCTGTTCGGAAGTACTCTGAACAACCGAATTATGGGGTCGTTCAACCATTTGCTCGTCCCACCGAATGACCACAATGCACTGCGCCACCGCACAGTGCATTGAAAGCCAGGATTGACTGAAGTAATGAAATTTTCACCCAATCAGGGCACAGAGCACTGTCAGAGCCATGATTGGATGCTGTCATACTGTATCCAATCATGGCTCATTGCTCTTAATCCCGCCCCACACTATAAAAGTATTCTTTCTATAACAGCCATTAGTATTGTGATAACAGCATTGAGAGAGATAGAACAGGGCTCTTTTCAGTGCTATTAGACAATTAGTGTGTTATAGTGTGCTATTCTGATTCTATTGTCAGTAGAATATCAGTTTAGTGTGCATCTAGGGATAGTTCAGTGTAAGTGTAGTGCGACCATTCATCTTTACATTAGTGTTAATGTAGGGATAGTTCAGTCATTGTGAGTGTAGTGTAACAACCATTCATCTTTACATTAGTGTTAATGTAGGGATAGTTCAGTCATTGTGTGTGTAGTGTGACCTTTTTTTTTACATTAGTGTCAATGTAGGGATAGTTCAGTCATTGTGAGTGTAGTGCAACCACCATTCATCTTTACACTAGTGTGAATGTAGTGACCGTTTAACACAGTTTTTTTTCTGTCTGTTGCTGTAAGTTTAACGCCACATAGTTCTGTGCATTACTGCAAGTTTAACACTGTATGTTTCATTGCGTTACTGAAAGTTTAACCCAATATATTTAATTGCATTACTGCAAGTTTAATGCCATATAATTCTGTGCGTTACTGCAAGTTTAATGCCATATAATTCTGGGCGTTAATGCAAGTTTAACGCCATATAGTTCTGTGCGTTACTGTAAGTTTAGCGCCATATAGTTCTGTGCATTACTGCAAGTTTAACACCATATAGTTCTGTGCGTTACTGCAAGTTTAACGCCATATAGCTCTGTGCGTTACTGCAAGTTTAACGCTGCATATTTCATTGCATTGCTGCAAGTTTAAGCCATATAGTTCTGTGCATTACTGCAAGTTTAACGCTGTATATTTCATTGCATTACTGCAAGTTTAACGCCATATATTTCATTGCATTACTGCGAGTTTAATGCCAAATAAATCTGTGTGTTACTGCAAGTTTAACGCCATAGTTCTGTGCGTTACTGCAAGCTTAACGCTGTATATTTAATTGCATTACTGCAAGTTTTACGCCATATAGTTCTGTGCATTACTGCAAGTTTAACGCCATATAGTTCTGTGCATTACTGCAAGTTTAGCCCCATATAGTTCTGTGTGTTACTGCAAGTTTAATGCTGTATATTTCATTTCATTACTGCAAGTTTAACTCCATATAGTTCTGTGTGTTACTGCAAGTTTAACACTGTATATTTCATTGCGTTACTGCAAGTTTAATGCCATATAGTTCTGTGTGTTACTGCAAGTTTAATGCTGTATATTTCTTTGCGTTACTGCAAGTTTACTGCCATATATTTCATTGCATTACTGCATTACCTGTTTACGTAAACTGATGACCCTGCCCCCTCTGACGTCATGGGAAAGGCACGGGGAAGTCCCCGTGGTGTTAGAGGGGGCGGGGTCACCTGGTTACATCACCGGGTGGCCCCGCCCTCAGTTATATAAGAACTGTCACGAGTGAAGAAGCGCCACATGGTGGGAGCCTCCCATGGAGGCGGTTCGGTCACGGCATTTTTTTTCTTATTTGGTCCATCGGCGGCGTGATAGAAGAAGATGAATGGACATCGTGGGACATTTTTATTTTTTTATTTTTTAATAAAGGACTTGTCCCAAGCTGTGTCTTGTCTTTTTTAACATTTTGACACTTTTTTGTGAAATAGTAGGGGACTTGTACCCATTACCATTTCACACAGGGGGGAGGCCGGGATCTGGGGATCCCCTTGTTAAAGGGGGCTTCCAGATTCCAATAAGCCCCCTGCCCGCAGACCCCCACAACCACTGGAAAAGGGTTGTGGGGATGAGGCCCTTGTCCCCATCCACATGGGGACAAGGTGCTTTGGAGGGCCACCCCAAAGCACCCTCCCCATGTTGAGGGCATGTGGCCTGGTATGGTTCAGGGGGGGGCGCTCTCTCATCCCCCCTCTTTTCCTGTGGTCTGCCAGGTCGCGTGCTCGGATAAGGGTCTGGTATGGATTTTGGGGGGACCCCTACACCATTTTTTTAAAAATTTTGGCACAGGGTTCCCCTTAAAATTGATCTGGTATGGATTTTGGGGGGACCCCTATACCACTTTAAAAAAAAAATTGGCGCAGGGTTCCCCTGTATTTCCATATCAGACCCAAAGGGCCTGGTATGGATTTTAGGGAGACCCCCATGCAATTTTTTAAAAAATTTTGGTTCGGGGTGCCCCTTAGTATTCATACCAGACCCAAAGGGCCTGGTAATGGACTGGGGGGATCCCATGCTCTTTTTTTCAATGAGTTTTATCTATATTGCCGAGACCCAACAATTCATTATCAGTTTTAAATGACAATATTTTCCTTTAGAAATGTCATTTTGCTGTGGTACTGTTCTAAACACAGGAAAAATGCGCCACTTTACAGGCACACTATAGACACCCCCAGGCACAATATTTAAAGGAATATTTCATTTTTATTGTTTCACTTTAAGCATTAAAAAAATCACTGCTCCCAAAAAACGGCCGTTTAAAAAAAAAATTGCATTGATACATGTCCCCTGGGGCAGGACCCAGGTCCCCAAACACTTTTTATGACAATAACTTGCATATAAGCCTTTAAAATTAGAACTTTTGATTTTTCATGTTAATGTCCTATAGACATTAACAGTGTGTTCCAGCAGCTTTAAAATTTGCTCCGAACACCGCATATTGTTCGCTGTTCAGTGGACAGGCGAACACCTGTATGTTCAACTCGAACATTGGGCTCATCCCTAAATGGCACAAACCTTCTTTCCACCCTTAGACAGGGAAAGTTGACACATGTGCCATGCCTGACTCCTCCCAGCCACATACTACTCCCAAGGGTTCTGGGGATGGAAAACCATCTCTCACTGTTAGATGTATGTCTTCCTCTGCTTCAATGCCTCCAAAACTGCCAGAATCCTCCTCCTCCTCATTCTCCTCCTCTCTCTTCACTTGTTTGTTCTGTGGCATAGGAACAATGGTGTATGCATTAAGTGGGCCTTGAGAGGAAAGCAAGTCCTCCTCCTCGTCCTGCTGATCTGCCTCGAGTCCCCTATCAATAATGCCACACAGAGTCTGCTCCAGCAGGAACACAAAAGAGATTGTGTCACTGATGCATGCATTGTCATGGCTCACCATCCTTGTGGCCTCCTCAAATGGTGACAGTACAGTGCATGCATTCTATATGAGCAGCCATTGGCATGGGGAAAAAAGCAGAGCCGGCATGAGCCTGTCATTGTGCTATACTCACAAAGGTACTTGTTGACGGCCCTCTTCTGCATGTGCAGCCGCTACAGCATTGCCAAAGTCGAGTTCCACCTGGTGGGCATTTCACAAATCAGGCGGTTTTCGGGCAGGTGCAATTCCCGCTGAATTTTAGCCAACCGAGCACTGGCTTTGTATTTTCGCCTGAAATGGCTACAAACTCTTCTGGCCTGCTTTAGCAGATCTTTCAATCCCGGGTACCTATTTAGGAAACCCTGCACCACCAAATTGAGGATCTGAGAATCTATGCGGGATTTCTAGGCTGCCTATTTTTGTGTGTGTTGATTTAATCTGGAAGAATGTTTTTGGTGTAGGTTTCAAGGGCACAATTAACACCCAAAGACCAACTTTTACGAACCTGTTTGACAGGTGCATATCATTGCAATTTTTGACAGCAAGGCCAATTGTTGCTTTCATCAAGAGTACCTCTATAGGGTTATGGTGTGAAGGTGCCACCGACACCCAAAGACCAATTTTTACACACCTGTTACTCCTATCCAAAGTCTGTGGTAGGGACACCAGAATTTATCCAAAAAATCTCTAATCTTGTCCCCAGTGCACTACATTGTGGCCTCATCATACAGACTGGCTCCCCAAGCCTTTGCTTACAAAATAAAGAAAGCTTGCAGTGAAAATGTAATTTTTTGGGCTTTCTAAATGCAATTATTGCTGCAGCAGCTTCTATAGACAGTACAGATGTGCCACTTTACAGGTGGACTAAGGGGACCCCCCAGGCACTATATTGAAAGGAATTTTTCATTTTTATGCTTTCACTTCAAGCATCAATAAATCACTGCTCATTTTAAAATTATGTTTTTTTACAAACTTTTTTCTATTGATACATGTCCCCCAGGGCCGTACCCGGACCCCCATAACCATTGTATGCCCAATTACTTGCATATAAGCCTTCAAAATGAGCACTTTTGATTTTTCCAGTTCGGGTCCAATAGACTTCAATGGGGTCTGTTATTCAGTTACGAACTTTCGCGATGTTCGAAAGTTCTGGTGCGAATCGAACGGGGGTCGTTCGGCCCATCCCTAATATACAGTATATCAGTCTTTACTGGACTTCTGCTTTAATCCAAAGATCAGATGTTGTAGCCCCACAAGGCACATTGACACTGGGGTGAAGATGCTAAACAGTGACCATTCCTTTATTATGCATCAGTACAGCTAAAAAATAACTAGCGGAACCACCATTTTATTTTGTTTCTTGGTGTATGGAGGCAGAGTGGGTGAGCTGTAGGTACACAGAACACCATTCCTTTAACAAAATGCACAAATTGTGCAAGGATTGCCCTGGTAGACAAGGTACCAATCAGAAAACCCCTCTTTTATAAAAAAAAAATCATGTGTGAGTGGCTGTGTGCCTCTGCTGAAAGTCCTGCCTCCTTGGCCTACAGCCTGTAGGCTTAGCAGAAATCTGATCATGTTCCTTCATAGTGGGTTCAACTGAAAGAAAAAAACTCATGTCAGCACTGATATGATGTTTTTTCTTTCAAGTAGTTCTAAAGGCAGAATTTTTTTCATCTTAATGCATTCTATGCATTAAGATAAAAAAACCTTCTGTGTGCAGCAGCCCCCTTCAGTCCCCTAATACTTACCTGAGCCCCATCTTGATCCAGCGATGTTGCATAAGAGCCTCAGTTGTCTGGGACTCTCCCTCATGATTGGCTGAGACACAGCAGTGGGCGCTATTGGCTTCCGCTGCCATCAATCAAAGACAATGAGCCAATGAGAAAAGAGATAGGATGGGGCCGAGCTGCGGTTCTCTGTCTGAATGGACACACAGAGCAGCAGCTCGGCTTGGGTGCCCCCAGAGCAAGCACTTGGCAGGAGAGAGGGGCCAGAGGCACCCGTGAGGGACTTGAGAAGAGGAGAATGTGGGCTGCTGTGTGCACTGCACAGTGCAGGTAAGTATAACATGTCTGTCATTTTTAAGCAAAAAAAAATAAAGACTTTCATATTATTTTCAGTTCAACCATAACCTGTAAGTAGACAGCATGGAAAAACCTAATCTTTAATGGCTATGTAATTAAAAAAAAGTGAGAATATCTTCACTTTGCTAGAGTAACCAAAAAGTATTTATTTTTTAAAAAGGGAAGTGATATGGCAGGTCTTGCTTAGCTCTACAACTGTATGTATTTTTCTTTGCAACATTTTTTCATTGTATTATAGTTTTCTACTTTTTTCTGCTGTTTTTGTGTAGTGCTACAAGAGATGGCAGTATTATATATATTGTTTTTTTTTCCTAACTTTGTTTTATAAAGTTTCTCAATTGGTATATTATATATTCTAAATATTTATTTAAATTGTATTTTTCCTTTAATATAATTAGTAAAAAATGGAAACTGCCATACTCGTGTTATATTTTCTATACTGTATTTTTATTCCTTTTAACTGTGCAGCAAAACAAGGTCTGAACTCTGTAAACTTCTTGGGTCAGAGAACCTTATCACGAAACCCTTTCAAGTTTGTGAGTTAATGTCTACAGTTCTGAAAAGGAGCAGGTGTCTTTACTATGACCTTGTATGAGGGTTGTTGACCTAAGTCTTTTATGATTCATGTTATGATGGTTAGTCTTAGGTTTATAGTGGTTAGAGTCAATAATAGACCCTTACGGAAAATACCAGCATTGTACCGTTTAGATTTTTAAATGTTCAAGCTGTGTTTTCATGTGTGTTGTGTCCTTTAACGATAAGCTGGATATTGCCATATTTATACTATTTGAGAATGTGAAAAAAAAAATAAAAGACTTCATTCTTCTATGTTCAACAAATTAACCTATAAGGTTTCAAATATTGCAATACTGCTATCACCATTACTGTTTTACTGTACAAAAAAATGTGTTTAAAATAAATTATACAGTAATTGTAAATGCAGCTAGGATTTTTCTAGGACAGAAACGTTAAGATGGTAGTGTTCACAGTATGGCAATCAAGTAAACTTTAAATCAATAAATAAACAGGTTTTTTTTTTCTTTAATAGGCTTATACTAACAAATATCATTATCATTTTGTACAGGTAACACAACAGGCATTTTCTAACAAAGCTAAACATGTGAAAAGAAGCCTAAAGTGCCCTCTGCTGTATGGATAGGATGGGTTGATTTACTAAAGGCAAATAGACTGTTCACTTTGCAGGTGTAGATGGCTGCACTCTGCAAGGGAATTAGCTCCAGAGATCAGTAAATGAGGGGAAGCTCTACTGGCTTCCACCATCCAATCATAGGAAATATAAATTGAAATTGAAATAAAAGGCCTCTTGCACAAGGACACCTAAAAAATGCCACCTCTTTAGGCATTTAGGTTTTTGTTTTGTTTTTTTACTGAGCTGAATGCAGCTTGTTAGTTGTAATGCGCCTTTACACACATAAACTTGTGCTGCATATAGATCAGTAAAAAAAAAAAAGGTAAAGGGTAACTCCACTTTCGTGAGGAAAAAAAATAGCAAATAAAAAAAATATAGCATATACAATTGTGACTCAAGTCATATTGTAATTAAATGTCATTAACCACTTCAGCCCCAGAAGGATTTACCCCCTTTCTGACCAGAGCACTTTTTGCAATTCGGCACTATGTCGCTTTAATTGCGCGGTCATGCAACGTTACACCAAAACAAAATTTACGTCCTTTTTCTCCCACAAATAGAGCTTTCTTTTGGTGGTATTTGATCACCTCCGTAGTTTTTATTTTTTTTTGCGCTATAAACAAAAAAATTTGAAAAAAAGCAATATTTTTTCTTTTTTGCTATAATAAATATCTCAAAACAATATATAAAAAAAAATTTTCTTTCCTCAGTTTAGGCCGATATCTATTCTTCTACATATTTTTGGTAAAAAAAATCACAATAAGTGTATATAGATTAGTTTGTGCAAAAGTTATAGCGTCTACAGAATAGGGAATAGATTTATGGCATTTTTACTATTAATTTTTTTTTTTTATTAGTAATGACGGCAATCTGAGATTTTTATCATGACTGTGACATTGTATCGGACACGTCGGACACTTTTTACACTATTTTGGGACCATTGTCATTTATACAGCGATCCGTGCTATAAAAATACACTGATTACTGTGTAAATGACACTGGCAGGGAAGGAGTTAAACACTAGAGATCGATCAAGGGGTTAAGTGTGTCCTAGGGAGTGATTCTAACTGTAGGGGGGATGGGACAGAGATCACTGCTCCCAATGACAGGGAGCAGTAGATCTCTGTCATGTTGTTAGGCAGAACAGGGAAATGCCTTATTTACATAGGCATCTCCCCATTCTGCCACTCCGTGACACGATCGCGGGACACCGGCAGATATCAAGTCCGCAGGACCCATGGGCACGGTCACGCAGTACACGGCGGGTGCGCACGCCCACTAGCCTGCAAGTTAAAGGGGATGTACCTGTACGTCCATTTGCCCACCACTGCCATTGTGCCAACGTATATCGGCATGCGGCAGGTGGCAAGTGGTTAAAAATTACATTTTCTTTTCAATCTGCAGCTCTGTATTTTCTGTAAAATGCAATGCAATATGGCTACCTGGAGAATGTGTAGAGAATGCCCCTCAGAAACATAATTTCCTACAAGGGTGTGATTGGCTCACTGATTTTCCCAGAAGTCTACACTAAGATACAAGTCCGGTTTCAGGCATCCCCTGCAACAAAAATTTCATTTTTGGTCAGATACTTCCAATAGGAAATCACATATAAAGGGATACAGACCCTGCAATTTTCCTCATTAGAACCCCGCAGGTGCAGCAGCTGATTTATAATTATGAAACCACTCTCATTAGATACATTTTTCACATGGACACAGATAAACACACAGGGATTTATTCCGAATAATAAAAGGTAGGAATCTGCAACAAAGTTTGTTAAAATCCTTGTAATGCACATAGATCACCCAGAGTGGAATGTTTTTTTTCTCGACAAATGTGGAGTTACCCTTTAACCACTAGGCACCCATGTTATAGCCGAAAGATGGCTGCAGCGTGGTGCTCAATTGCTGGGAGGGTGTCCCTGGATGTCTTCCTGTTTACTTGTTCTCTGCGCACCGCCGCAGGCTGCATTGGGGAAAACCTGTGTTGGCCGTGTCCCTTGGACACAGCCAATCACAGATCATGCTAAATGGCCAATCACAGTGGCCAATTAGCACTCGATCGGCATGTCCAGTGAGAGATGATCTCAAGTGTAAACATATGAGATCATCTCTCATTGCCGGCTCTCCCTCCTCACACAGAGACCGCGTGTGAGGAGGGAGAGCGACGTGTGCTGCAGCATGAGTAAAAACAGTAAAAAAACCAGTAAATACAGTGCCCACAGTACCTGTCCCCAGTGCCACCTGTCCCCAGTGCCACCTATCAGTGCCATCTGTCCCCAGTGCCACCTGTCAGTGCCATCTGTCCCTAGTGCCACCTATCAGTGCCATCTGTCCCCAGTGCCACCTGTCCCCAATGCCATCTGTCCCCAGTGCCACCTGTCCCCAGTGCCATCTGTCCCCAGTGCCACCTGTCCCCAGTGCCATCTGTCCCCAGTGCCACCTGTCCCCAGTGTCACCTGTCAGTGCCATTTGTCCCCAGTGCCACCTGTCAGTGCCATCTCTCATCAGTGCCACCTGTCAGTGTCACGTGCCATCTGCCATCAGTGTCATGTGCCATCAGTGCCATGTATTAGTGCCATCTGTCATCAGTGCCACATCAGTGTCATGTGTCATCAGTGCCATGTATTAGTGCCATCTCTCATAAGTGCCACGTGTCATCAGTGCCACAAATTAGTGCCATCTGTCATCAGTGTCATGTACCATCAGTGCCACATCAGTGTCACATGTCATCAGTGCCACGTATCAGTGCCACATCAGTGTCACGTGTCATTGTCCTGGTGATCCAGGGCCTTCAAAAGTGTAATAGGTAGTCAACAAGTTAGATGTGTAATTTATGCTCCTAGAACACCTGATGGCGCTCCCTGCATGTTGGGCCTCTCTATGTGGCTAGACTGTGAAAAAGTCCCACACATGTGGTATCACCATACTCAGGAGGAGTAGCAGAATGTATTTTGGGGTGTCATTTGTGGTATACACATGCCATGTGTAAGAAATAACCTATTACAATGACAATTTTGTGGGAAAAAAATCTTCATTTTGCAAAGAATTGTGGGAAAAATGACAACATCAAAAACCTCACCATGCATCTTACTAAATACCTTGGAATGTCTACTTTCCAAAAAGGGGTCATTTGGGGTTTTTTTGTACTTTCCTGGCTTGTTCGGGTCGGAAGAAATGAGATAGGCCTTCAGTACATCAGGTGTGATAAATTTCACACAGACCAAATAATATCCACTAATTTGGGTTATTTTTACCAAAGATATGTAGCAGTATAAATTGTTGCCAAAATTTACAAAGAAAAATTAATAATTTGCAAGATTTAGTCACAGAAACGAAGAAAAATTTGTTTTTTTTTTTCAAAATTTTCGGTCTTTTTTCTTTTATAGCGCAAAAAATAAAAAACCCAGAAGTGATCAAATATCACCAAAAGAAAGTTCTATTTGTATGAAAAAAAGGACAAAAAAATTCTTTTGGGTACAGTATTACAAGACTGAGTAATTGTCATTCAAAGTGTGAGAGCACTGAAAGCTGAAAATTGGTCTGGGCAGAAGGGGGGTTTAAGTGCCCAGTTGTCAAGTGGTTAAAAATAAGAACTTTTATGTGTGCGCAAATGCAAATATGCTCACTCATTATACAGCTTATCCACGTATTATTATGCAGGAATTTTCTGCCACAAAGCTGACGTTCATACATCAGTACTGTGTGCAAGTATCCCAAGTTTATGCTAAAGGCCCCTTTCACACTGAGGCACTTCTAAACTGCCAGTAAAACATTTGAACGCTTTTGAAGAGCTTTTCAGGTGCTTTTGAAGAGCTTTCCATTAATTTCAATGGAGAGGGGCATTTTTTCACCACCCTGCCAGCCCACTGCCCCAGTGTGAAAGCATTCATTGATTTTAATGGAAATAGGTTTTCGTGAGCTTTTCAGGCACTTTTTTTTAACATGAAAGCACCTGAAAAACGTCTCAATGTGAAAGGGGTCTAACAGATACCTAAATAAAGATCAAATGTTGTGCTTTTTACTGCTACATCAATCAAACCTAGAAGAACTATGCTTTTAAATATATTATAGTTAACGTATGCAATTTGGAGCAAAGTAAATTTAGGACCATAGCTCAGAGTTGTTTGCTTATGCTAACTAGCTTAGAAAAATTTGTGTCAGCATGAACTGTATGCCCCTTTTAGTGTTTTTTTTTCTGTTTTAAACCTTAAGCTAATCTGCCTGGTGTGATTCTGTTTGCAAGTATACTCTAATAGAGAGATGTTTGACCCATTAACTACCTCAATACAGGGCACTTACATCCCCTTCCTGCCCAGACCAATTTTCAGCTTTCAGCACTCTCATGCAACACTGTACCCATATGAAATTTGCGTCCTTTTTTCACACAAATAGAGCTTTCTTTTGGTGGTATTTAATCACTAGTGGGTATTTTATTTTTTGTGCTATAAATAAAAAAAGACCGTAAATTTTGTGAAAAAAGTGCCTTTTTCAAACAGTTTTGCAAATTAGTAATTTTTCTTCATAAACTTTGGCCAAAATTTATACTGCTACATAGCTTTGGTAAAAATAACCCAAATTAGTGTATATTATTTGGTCTTTGTGAAAGTTATAGAGTCTACAAACTATGGTGCCAATCACTGAAAATTGATCACATCTGATAATGCCTTCAGTACATCAGGTGTATCTAAATTCTTGAGACACTAGCAAGTCAGGAAGGTACAAATACCCCCCAAATTACCCCTTTTTAGAAAGTAGACATTCCAAGGTATTAAGTAAGTAGCATGGTGAGTTTTTTTAACCACTTCAGCCCCAGAAGGATTTACCCCCTTCCTGACCAGAGCACTTTTTACAATTTGGCACTGCGTTGCTTTAACTGCTAATTGCGCGGTCATGCAATGCTGTACCCAAACAAAATTCGCGTCCATTTCTTCCCACAAATAGAGCTTTCTTTTGATGGTATTTTATCACCTCTGTGATTTTTATTTTTTGCGCTATAAACGGAAAAAGACCGAATATTTTGAAAAAAAATGATATTTTCTACTTTTTGTTATAAAAAAAATCCAATAAACTCAATTTTAGTCATACATTTAGGCCAAAATGTATTCGGCCACATGTCTTTGGTAAAAAAATGTCAATAAGCAAAATACTCACTATACCTCTCAGCAAATAGCTTGGTGTGTCTACTTTCCAAAATAGGGTTATTTGGGGAGGTTTTGTGCCACCTGGGCATTCCATAGCCTCTGAAACTGTGATAGGCAATGAAGAGTGAAATCAAAAATCTATGCCCTTAGAAAGCCTGAAGGCGGTGCTTGGTTTTTGGGGTCCTGTACCCGGCTAGGCTCCCAAAAAGACTCACACATGTGGTATCCCAGTACTCAGGAGAAGCAACAGAATGTATTTTGGGGTGTAATTTCACATATTCCCATGGCATGTTTGAGCAACTCACATGCATGGTGCAATTGCTGTTTACATTTGACGCCAAACCGACGCTTGCCATTCCCCTTTGTGCAAGAGCAGGGGGAGACAGGGGTGCTTTTTTTTTTTTTTCTTTATTATGTTTTTGCTTTTTTATCTTATTTTTAAACAGTTCCTTTCATTTTCTTTAATCATTTTTATTGTTATCTCAGGGAATGTAAATATCCCCTATGATAGCAATAGGTAGTGACAGGTACTCTTTTTTGAAAAAGTTGGGGTCTATTAGACCCTAGATCTCTCCTCTGCCCTCAAAGCATCTGACCACACCAAGATCGGTGTGATAAAATGCTTTTCCAATTTCCCAATGGCTCTGTTTACATCCAGCAAAATCTAAGTCATGAAATGCTCGTAGCTTCCGGTTTCTTATGTACACACGAGCGGACTTTCCGGTATACTTGGTCCGGCGGACCGGAGTCCGCCGGACAATCCGATCGTGTGTAGGCTTCGGCGGACTTTTTTTTCCCAGCATGCCCAGCATGCCCAGGGACTGTGACGGCATAAGGGGGCGGGGTCTCCGCCTACATAAGTCACATTGGAGCGCTCAGAGAGCATTCCAGCCAGAGAGACCGTCGTGTCAACATCGGAAGAAGAGAAGAAGAGAAGAAGCCAAGAAGCCAAGAAGCCCAGAAGCCCAGAAGTCCGGGCCTCCACTGGCAAAAGAGCGTCATGAAGACAGCAGAGGAGCCGGCAGAAGAACTGGAACACCGGGAGAAGAGGCCAGAGGGAGCGGAGAAGAACCAACCGGACACTGGGAGAAGAGGAACCAGAGGGACCCCCGAAACCGGAAGAAGACCCCCCCAGAGCTGTCTAATAAATTACTTTAAAAACCTGTGTAGTGTGTTTTATTATTGACACTTTTTCCTTAGGTAAATGGGTAGGGGTACCATGTACCCCATACTCATTCACATAGGGTGGGAGGCCGGGATCTGGGGGCCCTCTTATTATAGGGGGCTACCGGATTCCGATAAGCCCCCCGCCCGCAGACCCCGACAACCAATGGCCAGGGTTGTCGGGAAGAGGCCCTTGTCCTACATAGTACATAGTAGGTGAGGTTGAAAAAAGACAGAAGTCCATCAAGTCCAACCTATGTGTGTGATTATGTGTCAGTATTACATTACATATCCCTGTATATTGCGGTCATTCAGGTGATTATCTAATAGTTTCTTGAAGCTATCAATGCTCCCCGCTGAGACCACCGCCTGTGGAAGGGAATTCCACATCCTTGCCGCTCTTACAGTAAAGAACCCTCTACGTAGTTTAAGGTTAAACCTCTTTTCTTCTAATTGTAATGAGTGGCCATGAGTCTTATTAAACTCTCTTCTGCGAAAAAGTTTTATCCCTATTGTGGGGTCACCAGTACAGTATTTGTAAATTGAAATCATATCCCCTCTCAAGCGTCTCTTCTCCAGAGAGATTAAGTTCAGTGCTCGCAACCTTTCCTCATAACTAAGATCCTCCAGACCCTTGATTAGCTTTGTTGCCCTTCTTTGTACTCGCTCCATTTCCAGTACGTCCCTCCTGAGGACTGGTGCCCAGAACTGGACAGCATACTCCAGGTGCGGGCGGACCAGAGTCTTGTAGAGCGGGAGAATTATCGTTTTATCTCTGCAGTTGATCCCCCTTTTAATGCATGCCAATATTCTGTTTGCTTTATTAGCAGCAGCTTGGCATTGCATGCCATTGCTGAGCCTATCATCCACTGGGACCCCCAGGTCCTTTTCCATCCTAGATTCCCCCAGAGGTTCTCCCCCCAGTGTATAGATTGCATTCATATTTTTGCCACCCAAATGCATTATTTTACATTTTTCTACATTGAACCTCATTTGCCATGTAGTCGCCCACCCCATTAATTTGTTCAGGTCTTTTTGCAAGATTTCCACATCCTGCGGAGAAGTTATTGCCCTGCTTAGCTTAGTATCGTCTGCAAATACAGAGATTGAACTGTTTATCCCATCCTCCAGGTCGTTTATGAACAAATTAAATAGGATTGGTCCCAGCACAGAACCTGGGGAACCCCACTACCCACCCCTGACCATTCTGAGTACTCCCCATTTATCACCACCCTCTGAACACACCCTTGTAGCCAGTTTTCAATCCATGTACTCACCCTATGGTCCATGCCAACGCACCTTATTTTGTACAGTAAACGTTTATGGGGAACTGTGTCAAATGCTTTTGCAAAATCCAGATACACCACGTCTACGGGCCTTCCTTTATCTAGATGGCAACTCACCTCCTCATAGAAGGTTAATAGATTGGTTTGGCAAGAACGATTCTTCATGAATCCATGCTGATTACTGCTAATGATATCATTCTTATTACTAAAATCTTGTATATAGTCCCTTATCATCCCCTCCAAGAGTTTACATACTATTGATGTTAGGCTAACTGGTCTGTAATTCCCAGGGATGTTTTTTGGGCCCTTTTTAAATATTGGTGTTACATTGGCTTTTCTCCAATCAGCTGGTACCATTCCAGTCAATATCTCATCCCTTTGGAGCTCTACCCATCAACATGGGGACAAGGTGCTTTGTGGTGGGGGGGCCTGCAGGGTGCCCCCTCCCTTAAAGCACCCACCCCCCATGTTGAGGGCATGCGGCCTGGTACGGTTCAGGAGGGGGCGCTCGCTCGTCCCCACCCCCTTTCCTGACCGACCGGGCTGCGTGCTCGGATCAGGGTCTGGTATGGATTCTAGGGGCGACTCCACGCCGTTTTTTCAGCGTAGGGGGTTCCCTTTAAAATCCATACCAGACCTAAGGGCCTGGTATGCCCCGTGACAGGGCTCACAAGGTGTCAATCTCGCCGATAAAAGCGGTGAGATTGACTTCCTTTTCTAGTCCCGTCGTACCTGAGTCACGTTCAAAATGAACGTACTTGTCCGTGTGTGGGACATTCTGAAAGTCCGCTGTAACTTCGGCGAAAGTCTGTCGGAAAGACGGGTGGACCTAGCCTGCTGGAAAGTCCAGTCATGTCCGGTCGTGTGTAGGCAAGTCCATCCGTTCAGGTAGTCCGCCGGAAAGTCAGGCGGAAAGACTGTCGGACCAAGTCTGCTGGAAAGTCCGCTCATGTGTACGAGGCATTAGGCCATAGAGATTTTGGAGCCACTCTGGTCTCTGATCAGCTCTATGGTCAGCTGGCTGAATCACCGGCTGCATTCTCAGGTTCCCTATTGTGTACACAAATCCAACGCACAAAGTGCCACGCATGCTCAGAATAAATTAAGAGACGAAAGCTATTGGCTACTGCCCCGTTTATAGTCCCAACATACGTGTCTTACGTCACCGCGTTCGGAACGATCAGATTTTCCGACAACTTTGTGCGACCATGCGTATGCAAGACAAGTTTGAGCTAACATCCGTCGGAAAAAATCCATGGATTTTGTTGTCGGAATGTCCGATCAATGTCCGACCATGTGTACAGGGCATAAGACTTACCATACCTGCAAAGCAAATAAAAAAAAACATAGTAAAAAATAAAACATTTAACGCAACCTGTGCCTAAAATATATATATGCCAAAGCATGGGGGCATCCTCCCGCAAAAGGTAGGAGCAAATCGCTCCTCCACCCTCTGCTGCCCTCAAGTATGTAACTGTGGTGGTGAAATCACCTCCGACAGCGCTGGAGTCATGGCTTTATGTATCGTGGGAGCAAACACTGTTGCTGTCAAGATAAATAAATCTGCGCTGCAACTGTACTGTACCTGCTAAGCAAATGATGGTTAACAATAAAACAATGTAACATTACAGTATAACAGTAAGACTTACCATACAGTAGGTGACCGCGATATTGTGTCAATCTCGCTGCATTTCTCGGTGAGATTTGACACCTGCGAGCCCCGTTGCGGGAGCCAGCGCTTAGATGGCTCACTCATCACTCATCCTGAGGGGGAACGCTGCCCCAAATTTTAAATGAAAAAAACGGTGTGGGTTCCCCCCAGGGGCTTACCAGGCCCTTAGGTCTGGTATGGATTGTAAGGGGAACCCCCTATGCCAAAAAATCGGCATGGGGGTCCCCCCAAAATCCATACAAGACCCTTATCCAAGCACACAGCCCGGCCGGCTAGGAAAGGGGGTGGGGACGAGCGAGCGCCCCCCCTCCTGATCCGTACCAGGCCGCATGCCCTCAACATGGGGGGTGGGTGCCTTGGGGAGGAGGGGCTCCCTGCGGGGCCCCCCACCCCAAAGCACCTTGTCCCCATGTTGATGAGGACAAGGGCCTCTTCCCTTTAATAAGGGGGCCCCCAGATCCCGGCCCCCACCCTGTGTGAATGAGTATGGGGTACATGGTACCCCTACCCATTCACCTAGGGAAAAGTGTCAATAAAAAAAAACACTGACACAGGTTTTAAGAGTAATTTATTAGGCAGCTCCGGGGTCTTCTTCCGACTTCGGGGGGGTGGGGGGTCTTCTTTCGACTTCTCCCGGTGTTCCGCCTCTTCTCCCGGGCCCCTCCACTATCTTCTTCCAGCTCTTTTGCCAGCGAGGGGCCCAGTCTGCTGCCGCTGTCTTGTCGCCGCTGTCTTGCCGCCGTTGTCTCGACACCGCTGTCCCATCGCTTCTTCTCTTCTTCTCTTCTTCCGATGTTGACACGACGCTCTCTCTGGCTGGAATGCTGTGTGCGATCTGTGGAGCCATTTATATAGGCGGTGACCCCGCCACCTTGTGATGTCACGGTCCCAGCATGCGCAGGGACTCTGGGGTCACACCTGGGGGGAACCCACGCCAGTTTTTTCAATTAAAATTTGGCGCGGCGTTCCCCCTCAGGATTCATACCAGACAGCTGTCAGCACTGCCTGTCACTCATCGGGAAAGGAAAACAAAGTTTTCCTTTCCCGATGAGTGAGCCAGCGCGACATGCACAGTACCCTGTCGCCGAGAACCAGCGCGATGGTATCGCGCTGGAAACACAATCTCACGGTCAGGTACTGTACCTGCAAAGCAAACACAAAAAAACATAGTAAAAAATAAAACATTTAACACAACCTGTGCCGAAAATATATATATGCCGAAGCATGGGGGCATCCTCCGGCAAAAGGTAGGAGCAAATCGCTCCTCCACCCACTGCTGCCCCCACGCTTTGGCATATATGCTGAAGTATGTAACTGTGGTGGTGAAATCACCTCCAACAGCACTGGAGTCACGGCTTTATGTATCGTGGGAGCAAACGCTGTTGCTGTTAAGATAAATAAATCCGCTCTCCAGCTAAATGGCGTACCTGAAAACAAAAAAATGGTTACCAATAAAACACAGTAAACAGTCGGTAAAGTATAAAAAATTGCATATCTGAAAAGCAAACATGGTAAAACATAATAACAATAAAACATTGCAGAATAGAATACAGTAAAAAAGAGTAGAACAATAGAGAAAGAATAGAGAGAGAGAGAACAATAAAACGACAACTATTTTTGTTTTTTTTATTTTATATTATTTTTGTGTTTTTATTTCTTTTACTTTTTTTTTACACTTTTTTTTGCAACTATAACTTTTGTAACTGGTACCAGGTTCGGGTCTCTCAAAATGCGATGGCATCTTGGGAGACCCTGTGTTAGTGTGCCTAGTCTGTGCAGTGCTGTACCCTACGCTAATACTCAACTAGTGAATGGTAGCATTCAAAACATTCACTAATGCATAGACCAGGATTGTCAGGACAGGAGGGACAATAATACCGGGTGTCACGCCTATATCCGCGCTTGCTGCAGACACGACATCTTCTTTGGGGGGGCTCGTTGGGTAGGGGTACTCGGGAGGACATACGGAAAATGCCTCTCATGCAGCCGGCTTACTGCATTTGGTTGGGGAAGGTGAGGTGGAGCACCGTCTGGATACAGAAGGGCTCTGACGATCTCTTTCTGGAATTTAAGGAAGGATCCAGTCCATCCTGAAGCTCAGTATAGCACATGAGCATTCAGCAAAGCCAATTGAAATAAATAAACAGACACTTTCTTGTACCAGCGTGTGGCCTTACGGGCAATTAGGTACGGCGCCAACAACTGGTCGTTGAGGTCCACCCCTCCCAAATTTTGGTTATATTCATGGACACAGAGGGGTTTCTCCACAACACCAGTCGCCATAGAGATTTGGACCGTCGTGTCTGCATGAAGGGAGGTAAGAGCGAAATCATTCTTATTATCCCTCCACTTCATAGCTTGAAGCAGGCTCTCTCCCCCAGCCTAAGACGGGAAGCTACAAGCCGCTGGGGAAAGCCCCGGCGATTAGGTCGCACGGTGCCACATGCTCCAATCTGTTGATCAAAAAGGTGACTAAAAAATGGCATGCTCGTGTAATAATTGTCCACGTACAAGTGGTACCCCTTTCCGAATAAGGGTGACACCAAGTCCCACACAATCTTGCCAGCACTTCCTATGTAGTCAGGGCAGTTTGTCAGCTCTACGTGACTATCTTTGCCCTCGTAAACCATAAAACTACATGTATAGCCTGTGGCCCTGTCACAGAGATTATACATCATGACCCCATATCTGGCACGCTTGCTGGGAAGGTACTGTTTGAATGACAAGCGGACAGAAAACTTAATCAGGGACTCAACCATGCAGACAACTTGATGGGGAGTAAACAAGTCTGCAAAACGTTGGTTGAAGTGGTTTACGAGGGGCCGAATTTTGTAGAGCCGATCGTATTCAGGGTCTCCACGAGGACGACAAAGTTAATTGTTGTTGAAGTGCATGAACCGCAAAATCTGCTCGTATCGTGCCCTGTTCATGGAGGCAGAGAACAAGGGCATATGCTGAATTGGGTCAGTGGACCAATATGACCTCAACTCACTCTTTTTAGTTATGCCCATGTTGAGGGAAAGGCCCAGAAAGAGCTTAAATTTGGAGACTGTAATTGGTCTCCAATCTCTGGCAAGGGAGGACTGGGAATAGTGGCGATGTGTTGACCAGCGTATAAATTGCTTTGGTCCACAATAGATCTATAGAGATCTTTGGTGAAAAACAGCGAATAAAAATCCAGTGGTGTAAAATCAACTGTTTCCACATGAATGCCGGGTTGGCCAGTGAATGGGGGAAGTACGGGTGCTGCAGAAGTGGTGGGTTCCCAATTCAGATTGGTGAATGCAGCAGGAAGGGCACTATGGGCACGACGTGCCTGTGTTCATCTTCTTGGTGGCAGCGGGACAC
Source organism: Aquarana catesbeiana (assembly GCF_042186555.1). Classification (NCBI taxonomy): domain Eukaryota; kingdom Metazoa; phylum Chordata; class Amphibia; order Anura; family Ranidae; genus Aquarana; species Aquarana catesbeiana. Next base: position 577,199,679 of record NC_133327.1, read on the forward strand.
TACTTGTGCTTGCCACCTTGCCAGCTTGAACTGCACTTATGGGACTTGCCACGTCACCAAGTGTTACTGCAGTGCTGGATGTACGACCAGGGTGTACTAGGCCGCTGGTGCTTGCCAGTTCACCAGAAGGAATAGCGGCACTAGTACTGCTCTGCTCCATACAAGGGACCTGCGGTTCTTGCACATCAAGGACAGAAGAAGAAGATTGGGGTCTGGTACGCCTGACCTTGGCAGGGACCACAACTCCGTCGTCAGAGCTATCTGTCATGGAGCCGATGTCCTCTACAGGATCGTATTCTGAGCCTGAATCTGACAGATGAGTGACTTCCTCTTCACTATCTGTCATGCTCAGAAACGTGTAGGCCTCTTCACTGGTGTACCTTCAATTTGCCATTTTGGGCTCTAAATTTAGTGGTACACTAGTGAGACTCACAGGCAAAAAGGCTCCTGACTGTTAGCGACTGTATCAAAACGCTACCAACAAAAACTGTTAGCGATCGCAGGGATCAGGCCTGACTCTGCGAACGCTGAAGTTATGTGTGTTTAGTGTTTTGTAAGTGACAGTGATTGATCGATACTGCACTTGGGTGGGCTGGGCAGGGCTGGGCCGAGGGGCAAAATGCAGGTGCTAGCAGGTATCTGGGCTGATCCCGCTAACACTGTGTTTATGGGAACCCTAAACTGCTAGGGATGCTATTATAGATCTGATCAGATCAGATATTGATCTGTTCAGATACTATACCACTAAGGGAGGTGTATGCTGCGTGCGTGCATGTTAGCGGTACTGGCGCTAACCTGACGCTGCCTGGGGCGACGCAGACCTTATCTGACCCTAAAACTTAACTTATATCACCGCCGGGTGATTAGGGGGTTAAACCTTTATAAGGTAATAAACGTCGGGTGCCCTGAAACTATAAAAAACAAACTAACCAGCGTCACCCGTAACAGTTATATGGCGATCACTTGTGAAAGGGTTAACTAGGGGGCAATCAGGGGGTTAAAACCTTTATTAGGTAGTATATGGGGGTTCCTGTCGCTATAAAACACTGACGGCGAACCTATATACTTACCTCCCTAACTAGCGTCACCTGTGTCACTAATACAGCGATCAGAAAAACGATCGCTTAGTGACACTGGCGACAGGGGGTGATCAAGGGGTTAAACTTTATTAGGGGGGGGTTGGGGGGATATCATAGACCTAAAGGGGCCAACACTAACTGCCCTACCACTTATAACTGTCACAAACTGACACCAATGCAAAAAAAAAAACTGCTATTGGTGTCACTGTGACAGGGGGTACAGGGGGGTGATTGGGGGGTGATTGGGGGGTGATGGGGGGTGAAATGTGTGCCTAGTGTGTTCTACTGTTAGTGTAGTGTTTGGTGCACTTACCTGATATCTTCTTTCCTCGGCGCCGGAACGAAAAGACCGCCTCGAGGAGAGATGACATCACTTCCTCTGCCGCTGTTTACATTACAGCATCAGAGGAAGAATGTAATTGGCTGGGAGCAATCGTGAGGGGGTGGCCACGAATGGATGGCCTCCCCCTCACCTCTGATTGCTCACGGACAGAAGCCGACCGCCTTGGGCACCGGGGGGGGGGTCCGATTGGATCCCCCGCCCGCTGGAGGCAAGTAACGTACCCATACGTTACTTTGCCTGCCCGTGCCATTCTGCCGCAGTATATCTGCGTGAAGCGGTCGGCAAGTGGTTAAGTTGTAATTTTTCCCACAATTCTTTGCAAAATTAACATTATTATTTTTTTTTTTTTTTTTTACAAAATTGTCATATTATCAGGTTATTTCTCACACACAGCATATGCATACATAAAATTACACCCCAAAATACATTTTGCTACTTTTCCCGAGTATGACGATACCATATGTGTGAGACTTTTACACAGTATGGCCACATACAAAGGCCCAAAATTGAAGTAGCACCTTCAGGCGTTCTACAAGCTTAAACGACACATATCATTTTTTAACCACCTATTACACTTTTGAAGGCCCTGGAGCACCAGGACAATGGAATTGCCCACAAAATGACCCCATTTTGGAAAGCAAACACCCCAACGTATAATCTATGAGGCATAATGAGTCTTTTGAACAATTTATTTTTTCCAGAAGTTTTTGGAAAATGTGTAAAAAAAATGAAAACGCATTTTTCTTATAAAAAGTTGTCAATTTATAAGATATTTCTAACACAAAGCATGTATATAGCAAAATTTACCCCGAAATACATTCTGCTACTCTTCCTGAGTATGGTGATATCACATGTGTGAGACTTTTACACAGCCTGTCCACATACAGAGGCCCAACATTGAATTAGTACCTTCAGGCGTTCTAGGAGCATAAATTACACATCTCATTTCATTCCTACCCATCACACTTTTGAAGGTCCTTGAGCACCAGGACAGTGGAATTACCCACAAAATTACCCCATTTTGGAAAGCAAACACCCCAATGTATATTCTATGAGGCATGGGCTGCAGATAGGTACTCAGGTACTCTGATGGGCCGCAGATAGGTACTCGGGTAACTTGATGAGCTGCAGACAGGTACTCGGGTAGTCTGATGGAGCTGCAGACAGGTACTCGGGTAATCTGATGGGCTGGTGACAGGTACTTGGGTACTCTGATGGGCTAGTGACAGGTACTTCGGTACTCTGATAGACTGGTGGCAGGTACTCGGGTATTCTGATGGGCTGGTGACAGGTACTCAGGTACTCTGATGGCCTGGTGACAGGTACTCAGGTACTCTGATGGGCTACAGATAGGTACTCTGAGACTCTGATGGGCTGGTGACTGGTATTCGGGTACTCTGAAGGGCGGTGACAGGTACTCAGGTACTCGGTACTCATATGAACTGTGACAGGTACTCAGGTACTCAGATGGACTGTGATAGGTACTAAGGTACCTCGATGAACTGTGACAGGTACTCAGATGAACTGTGACAGGTACTCGGGTACTCAGATGGACTGTGACAGGTACTCAGGTACTAGGGTACTCAGATGAACTGTGACAGATACTCAGATGGACTGTGACAGGTACTCAGGTACTCTGGTACTCATATGGACTGTGACAGGTACTCAGGTACTCATATGGACTGTGACAGGTACTCAGGTACTCAGATGAACTATGACAGGTTCTAGGGTACTCAGATGAACTGTGACAGGTACTCAGATGAACTGTGACAGGTACTCGGATGAACTGTGACAGGTACTCAGATGGACTGTGTGTGACAGGTACTCAGATGAACTGCGTGTGACAGGTACTCAGATGAACTGTGACAGGTACTTTGATGGGTGGTGACAGGTACTCTTTTTTGGAGGGGCAATCAGTGTGTGTTGGTGTACACTGTAAGCGGTAACAAGATGTTACCGCAATCTCCTTCCCACACACGATTGGTGTGTGAGGAGGAGGACCTGGTAACATCTCTTTGTTTACATTTAATGATCGGCTGTGAAAGGATCACTGGTACTGGATCATTGGCGTTTGCTGCATCCTCTGATTGTTTCAATGCCTGATTTTAACTTACTTTTGTAAGTGTAACCTTTTATGCGCAATAAATTTTCAGTCTTAGCATGCTTCACTATTGGTCCCCCCATTTTCTTCCCTTTTGGGTACCTGTTTTTCGTATGGCTGAGTATTAATATTGAAGGATCGTTTATCATCTCATCAGTGAACTTGCCATCCTGCAACATTTCTTGGATATGGTTACAAGCCTTTACTGACTCCAAGACTGAAAAGCTGGGTGTCATTGTGATTTGGTAAGTGGGGACACATGTGGGGGTGTCTTGGAACACCTGAAAATGTTCTGCAACATTTTCTCTGCACTTTCCGCACACCAGATGTGAAGCATTCCCTGCATTTTTACATACTATTTTTGAAGCACCTTTATAGTTTTGTATGGACTTTATGTTTTTTGTTATCACTTATTATGGGTTTTTGCTTGTGAGCGCTGTATTTATATATTTTACCACTATGTTCAAGTGTCTAGCACTTTGTGTATAGCAGCTTAATTTAATTATTTTTTACCACCCATTTTTTTACCACCCTTTATTTAAAAAAAAATTTTACATTTGTTTCACCATCAGCGCGAGTTTATATGTTTAGATTATATATTTTCCCAATGCCCCTGTACTATTGCTGTCACTTCCTGCCTATACCAACATGTTTTGATTGGATACTGCCAATCTTTTTCAAGGAAGGCTGGTCAGGGGACACTGCTCTATATACTCTCCTCTTCCACTCCACCCACTAATTAACCCTTCACTGCCCAAATGACTGCAGCAGGCAAACAAATCATCTAGGGAAGCCGCATATAATAATATATTAATATATTATGGTAAAATTAGATAGAAAGTGGACTGATAGCAATAAGGTGAGAAAAAATAAAAAAAAAATAAAAAAAATATAAATTTTTTAATTTTTAAAATTAATGCATATATAGATATAGAGTGGGTATAGAAAAGAATCACCTTCCCTTTAAAATAATCACATTTTGCTGCTTTTCAGCCTGAAATTAAGACAGATACATTTTTTGTTTTATCAAGCTATACTTACTAGTGTAACCTTTAACATCCAACTGAAAGATATAACACTAACATGTCAGGAAAAAAATCAGAAACAGAATCACTGAGTTGGAAAAAGGATCACCCCCTTATGTCAGTATTTTGTTGGACCACATTTTGCTTTAATGACAGCCTTTAGTCTGTTGGGATATGTCACTACTAACTTTGTACATCTAGAATTTGCAATATTTACCCACTCTTCTTTGCAGAATTGCTCAAGTTCAGTTAAATTTGATGGTGACCGTTTCCGTTACAGTCTTCAAGATTTTCAATGGGGTTTAAGTCTGGGCTCTGACTAGGCCATGCAAAGACATTCATCTTTTTTTCCTTCAACTACTGTGTGGTAATTTTTTGCTTTGTGCTTTAGGTCATTGTAATGTAGGAAGGTAAACCCTCTTCCTATTGACAACTTTCTGGGAGAGGGCAGCAGATTTTCCTCAAGAATTGTATTTTGCCCTGTCCATTTTCTTCTATCCTGACAAGTGCTTCAGTCCCTGCTGCAGAGAACCCCCCATCCCCCCCCCCCCCCCCCCATAACAGGATATTACCACCTCCATGCTTTACTGTAGGAATGGTATTATTTGGATGGTGAGCTGTATTGGATTTCCTCCAGCCACATGTTTTGGTGTTGAGGCCAAATCCTTCAATTTTAGTGTCATCTGACCATAACACATTTTTCCATGTGTTGCCATTTTTCTAAATCTCTGGAATTACTTGAAGAATGAAGTCCAAAAACGGTCACCATCAAATGTAACTGAACTTGAGCAGTTCTGCAAAGAAGAGAGGGCAAATATTGCAAAGTCTAGATGTGCAAAATTAGTAGAGACATATCCCAACAGACTAAAGGCTGTAATTAAAGCAAAAGGTGGTCCATCAAAATACTGACATAAACGGAGTGATCCTTTTTCCAACTCAGTGATTCTGTTTTTGATTTTTTTTTCTGACATGTTGGTGTTATATATTTCACTTATAAGTTGCACTAGAAAATACAGCTGGATAAAACAAAAACTGTGTCTGTCTCAATTTCAGGCCGCAGGGTGATTCTTTTCTATGTATTCAAATAGGTAGCTGCACCAACCCTAATACAAAAACATATTTTTGTATACATATTTTCAACTTTTTACACTATAAATAGTGGAAAACTGTAGCATATTAGTAGTATATTTTTTGACCATTTTTGTTTAAAATTACTGAGAATTATTAAAAAAGCATGAACTACGTGTGTCATCACAGGGTGATACTGTGGATACACAAGTAGCAGTGTGCCAACGTCCCAATATAGTTTGGAAAGAATTTGAGTAGAAACATGGACTTTATAGGCACTAGGGATGAGCTTTGTGTTCGAATCGAACCCATGTTCGACTAGAACATCGGCTGTTCGATCGTTCGTCGAATTGTGAACGATATGGGCCGTTCGTGCCAAATTCGTGTGGCGCGTCACGGCCCATAATTCACTGCGGCATCGCAGTGCATTGCTGGCTGATGATATGCTTGGCCAATCACAGCGCCGTCAGTAGAGAGAGCTGTAATTGGCCAAAGCCAGGGTGGCTTTGGCCAATTATGGCTCAGGGGGTTTAGAACACGCCCCACACTATATAAGGCCGCCTGCACGGCGGCCCTGTGTAGTGTGTTCTGGCATGCTTAGAGAGAGAGAGAGATAGTGTCACTTCATTTGAGTTAGCTAGATTAGGCAGGACAGTCAGTGAGTTAGCTGCACTTACAGTGTATTGTGTATATATATGCATCCCAGGTGATGCGTATATATATATATATATATATATATATATATATATATATATATATATATATATATGTATATATATACACTGTATTCAGTTTAGCTAGATCCGTTCCTGTTATCTTCCTACTGACAGGCAGGCTTGTCTTGTTACAGTATTTACAGCTACCTGAAGAAAATTGCTGGTGTTCTTTTGATCCTATTAGTACCACAGTCAGGCAGCTAGACTATTTACAGTTAGTGTAGTGCGTTCTCACAGTGTTTAGTTAAAGCTACAAGTTAGTTTAGTGTGACCTCTGCACAGTGTTCAGCTAAAACTACAAGTTAGTGTAGTGTACAGTGTTCAGCTAAAGCTACAAGTTAGGGTAGTGCGTCCTCCTCACAGTGTTCAGCTAAATCTTCAAGTTAGTTTAGTGTGACCTCTGCACAGTGTTCAGCTAAAGCTACAAGTTAGTGTAGTGCGTCCTGCTCACAGTGTTCAGCTAAAACTACAAGTTAGTGTAGTGCGACCTCTGCACAGTGTTCAGCTAAAGCTACAAGTTAGTGTAATGCGTCCTCCTCACAGTGTTCAGCTAAAACTACAAGTTAGTGTAGTGAGACCTCTGCACAGTGTTCAGCTAAAGCTACAAGTTAGTGTAGTGCGTCCTGCTCACAGTGTTCAGCTAAAACTACAAGTTAGTGTAGTGCGACCTCTGCACAGTGTTCAGCTAAAGCTACAAGTTAGTATAGTGAGACCTCTGCGCAGTGTTCAGCTAAAGCTACAAGTTGGTGTAGTGTGTCCTCCTCACAGTGTTCAGCGAAAACTACAAGTTAGTGTAGTGTGACCTCTGCACAGTGTTCAGCTAAAGCTACAAGTTGGTGTAGTGTGTCCTCCTCACAGTGTTCAGCTAAAACTACAAGTTAGTGTAGTGCGACCTCTGCACAGTGTTCAGCTACAGCTACAAGTTAGTGTAGTGCGTCCTCCTCACAGTGTTCAGCTAAAACTACAAGTTAGTGTAGTGCGACCTCTGCACAGTGTTCAGCTAAAGCTACAAGTTAGTGTAGTGCATCCTCCTCACAGTGTTCAGCTAAAACTACAAGTTAGTGTAGAGTGACCTCTGAACAGTGTTCAGCTAAAGTTACAAGTTAATGTAGTGCATCCTGCTCACAGTGTTTAGCTAAAACTACAAGTTAGTGTAGTGCGACCTCTGCACAGTGTTCAGCTAAAGCTACAAGTTAGTGTAGTGCGTCCTCTTCACAGTGTTCAGCTAAAACTACAAGTCAGTATAGTGTGACCTCTGCACAGTGTTCAGCTAAAGCTACAAGTTAGGGTAGTGCGTCCTCTGAACAGTGTTCAGCTAAAGCTACAAATTGGTGTAGTGTGTCCTCCTCACAGTGTTCAGCAAAAACTACAAGTTAGTGTAGTGCGACCTCTGCACAGTGTTCAGCTAAAGCTACAAGTTAGTGTAGTGCGTCCTCCTCTAAAGCTACAAGTTAGGGTAGTGCGTCCTCCTCACAGTGTTCAGCTAAAGCTACAAGTTGGTGTAGTGTGTCCTCCTCACAGTGTTCAGCGAAAACTACAAGTTAGTGTAGTGCGACCTCTGCACAGTGTTCAGCTAAAGCTACAAGTTAGTGTAGTGCGTCCTCCTCACAGTGTTCAGCTAAAGCTACAAGTTAGTTTAGTGTGACCTCTGCACAGTGTTCAACTAAAGCTACAAGTTAGGGTAGTGCGTCCTCTGAGCAGTGTTCAGCTAAAGTTACAAGTTAATGTAGTGCATCCTGCTCACAGTGTTTAGCTAAAACTACAAGTTAGTGTAGTGCGACCTCTGCACAGTGTTCAGCTAAAGCTACAAGTTAGTGTAGTGCGTCCTCTTCCCAGTGTTCAGCTAAAACTACAAGTTAGTGTAGTGTGACCTCTGCACAGTGTTCAGCTAAAGCTACAAGTTAGGGAAGTGCGTCCTCTGAACAGTGTTCAGCTAAAGCTACAAATTGGTGTATTGTGTCCTCCTCACAGTGTTCAGCAAAAACTACAAGTTAGTGTAGTGCGACCTCTGCACAGTGTTCAGCTAAAGCTACAAGTTAGTGCAGTGCGTCCTCCTCTAAAGCTACAAATTAGGGTAGTGCATCCTCCTCACAGTGTTCAGCTAAAGCTACAAGTTGGTGTAGTGTGTCCTCCTCACAGTGTTCAGCGAAAACTACAAGTTAGTGTAGTGCGACCTCTGCACAGTGTTCATCTAAAGCTACAAGTTAGTGTAGTGCATCCTCCTCACAGTGTTCAGCTAAAACTACAAGTTAGTGTAGTGAGACCTCTGCACAGTGTTCAGCTAAAGCTGCAAGTTAGTGTAGTGCGTCCTCCTCACAGTGTTCAGCTAAAGCTACAAGTTAGTTTAGTGTGACCTCTGCACAGTGTTCAGCTAAAGCTACAAGTTAGGGTAGTGCGTCCTCTGAACAGTGTTCAGCTAAAGCTACAAGTTGGTGTAGTGTGTCCTCCTCACAGTGTTCAGTGAAAACTACAAGTTAGTGTAGTGCGACCTCTGCACAGTGTTCAGCTAAAGCTACAAGTTAGTGTAGTGCGTCCTCCTCACAGTGTTCAGCTAAACCTACAAGTTATTTTTTTGCGAGCTCTGCACAGTGTTCAGCTAAAGCTACCTGTAGAAGATTGGTGGTGTTTTCCTGATCCTATCACTACCACAGGCAGCTAAATAAGTTACAAGTTATTCTTTGGCAAGCTCTGCACAGTGTTCACCTAAAGCTACCTGTAGAAGGTTGGTGGTGTTTTCCTGATCCTATCACTACCGCAGGCAGGTAAATAAGCTACAAGTTAGTGTAGTGCGAGCTCTGCACAGTGTTCACCTAAAGCTACCTGTAGAAGGTTGGTGGTGTTTTCCTGATCCTATCACTACCGCAGGCAGCTAAATAAGCTACAAGTTAGTGTAGTGCGAGCACTGCACAGTGTTCACCTAAAGCTACCTGTGGAAGGTTGGTGGTGTTTTCCTGATCCTATCACTACCGCAGGCAGCTAAATAAGCTACAAGTTAGTGTAGTGCAAGCTCTGCACAGTGTTCTTCTAAAGCTACCTGTAGAAGGTTGGTGGTGTTTTCCTGATCCTATCACTACCGCAGGCAGCTAAATAAGCTACAAGTTATTTTTTGGCGAGCTCTGCACAGTGTTCACCTAAAACTACCTGTAGAAGGTTGGTGGTGTTTTCCTGATCCTATCACTACCGCAGGCAGCTAAATAAGCTACAAGTTATTTTTTGGCGAGCTCTGCACAGTGTTCACCTAAAGCTACCTGTAGAAGGTTGGTGGTGTTTTCCTGATCCTATCACTACCGCAGGCAGCTAAATAAGCTACAAGTTATTTTTTTGGCGAGCTCTGCACAGTGTTCATCTAAAGCTACCTATAGAAGGTTGGTGGTGTTCTCATACTACAGGCAGGCAGTTGATTTTGCTAGCTGATATATATATATATCCCTGCTTAGTGCAGCTGCAGGCCATTAGTATGTCTGGAAGGCCAACAAGGAGAGGCAGACAGTCACAAGCCAATAAAAGAGGGCAAGCAGGCTCTGTGTCTAGAGGCAACAGTGCTGGTTGTGGAGACGGTGCATCCTCATCAGCAGGTGGCCATGGGACACGCTTGGCCTTTTTTTTGGCAGCTGGCCGTGTTGAGCAGCAACATGTAGAAGACTTGGTCGAGTGGATGACCAAGCCGTCCTCATCCTCCTCATCCTCTCTCACCCATGCTCAGGGTACTTTGTCTGGCAAAGCAGCGGCCTCTTCCCTCAGTTCAATGTCATCGGTGACTCCTTCCCTAGCCCCACCATGTCCTCCTGAGGAGTCCCTCAAACTGTTTGACCACAGTGTTGGGTACATGCTCCAGGAAGATGCCCAGCGTTTGGAAGGCTCTGATGATGATACTGAGCTAGATGAAGGCAGTAACGTGAGCACGGACAGAGGGGGTGCCCAAGAAGGACAGCAATCTGGCAGTCATGCTCCCCCTGCTGCAGCATACTGCCAGGTTTTCACCAGTGATGAGGAGGAAGGGGATTATGAGGTCACTGACTCAACGTGGGTGCCTGATAGGAGAGAGGAGGAGGAGGAGCATCACCAACGAGGCAGGATGCCCTCCAGGGGCTAGCCTAAGGGCAGCACACTGACTGCATCACACCCCAAAGCTCCGCATGTGCAGGGCTCTGCAGTCTCTGCATGTTATTTAAAAAGTTCTTTGGTGTGGGCCTTTTTTGAGACGAGTGCATCAGATTGCACTGCTGTTATTTGCAACATATGTCTCAAGCGTATCTCGCGTGGCCAAAACTTCTCCCGCTTGGGCACTACATGCTTGACCAGACAAATGTTGACCTGCCATGCAGTTCGTTGGCAAGCGTATCTAAAAGACCCACACCAAAGAACAAAGAGGACCTCTCCTTTCTCCTTTTCCTCCCCTTCCGTGAGTTTGTGGAATGTGCGGTTCCTCAGTGGCAGGTACCCAAACGCCACTTTTTCTCACGGAAGGCGATTCCGGCGCTCTACTGGCATGTGAAAGGCAATGTCTTGGCCTCGCTGGACAGGGCGGTCAGCGGTAAGGTGCATATTACCGCTGACTCATGGTCCAGCAGGCATGGACAGGGATGTTACCTAAGTTTCACCGCGCATTGGGTGACTCTGCTTGCAGCTGGGAAGGATGCAGGACAAGGTAGTGTTGGAGGTTGTTCCGCCACCACGCCTCCAAAATGCCACTACTAATGATTGTGACACACCTCTCTCCTCCACCCCCTCCTCTTCTTCTTCCTCCATGGCCTCTTCCTGTGATTTGTCCTCGGAACCAGCAGTGCTCCGTAGGCGTTCAAGGGGCTACGCAAGTACACAGGCCAAAAGTTGCCATGCGGTGCTTGAGCTGGTGTGCTTGGGGGACAGGATCCACACTGGGTCAGAGGTTCTAATAGCTCTGCAGGGGCTGGTTCAGAGGTGGTTGACACCATGCCAACTTAAGGCAGGAATGGTGGTTTGCGACAATGGCACCAACCTCCTCTCTGCCCTCCGACAGGGACAAAGATCCCATGTGCCTTGTTTGGCTCACGTCCTTAACTTGGTGGTGCAGCAGTTCTTGGGCAGGTACCCAGGCTTACAGGATGTCCTGAGGCAGGCCAGGAAAGTCTGTGTGCATTTCCGCCGGTAATATAATGCCAGTGCTCGGCTGACGGACCTCCAAAAGGAGTTTAACCTGCCCAAGAACCGTCTAATCTGTGACATGCCCACCAGGTGGAACTCAACGTTGGCCATGCTGTAGCGGCTGCACATGCATCAGAGGGCCATCAATGAGTACCTGTGCGACTATGGCACCAGGACAGGGTCAGGGGAGCTTGTTTTTTTTCCCACGCCAGTGGGCCATGATCAGGGATGTATGCACTGTCCTGTCACCATTTGAGGAGGCCACGAGGATGGTGAGCAGCGACAGTGCATGCATCAGTGACACTGTCCCCCTTGTCCACCTGTTGGAGCACACACTGTGTGGAATAATGGACAGGGCACTTGAGGCAGAACAGAGGCGGGAAGAGGAGGACTTCCTTAGCTCTCAAGGCCCCCTTTATCCAGACAGTGTTCCTGCATGCCCGCCGTTCACACAGGAAGAGGAGGAGGAGGAGGATTGTGTCAGTATGGAGGTGGAGCCTGGCACTCAGCATCAGCAGCAGTCTTTAAGGGATCAGTCCCAAGAAACACATGGACTTGTACGTGGCTGGGAGGAGGTGGCTGCGGACCATGTCGTCCTTAGTGACCCAGAGGATTCCGGACCGAATGCCTCAGCAAACCTATGCTGCATGGCCTCCCTGATCCTGCAAAGCCTGCGTAAGGATCCTCGTATTCGTGGTATCAAGGAGAATGACCAATACTGGCTGGCAACCCTTCTTGATCCACGTTACAAGAGTAAGGTTGCGGACCTTATCTTGCCGTTGCAGAGGGAGCAGAGGACGAAACATCTTCAGGAGGCCTTGCAGAAAGGTCTGTGCAATGCCTTCCCAGAGACTGGGAGGTTACAAACTCCTGTTTCTGGACAACGTGTTGCTGAGGCTTTGGTCAGTCAAAGAAGGGGAAAAGGTGGCCGCCTGACTGATGCGTTCGGGCAATTTTTTGGTCCGCAGCCCCAAGGTATGATCTGTTCCAGCAACCATCGCCAGCGTCTGTTTTACATGGTGCAGGAATACCTAGGGGCAAGATCTGACTTGGACACCTTTTCCACTGAAAATCCTCTGGGTTACTGGGTTTTGAGGATGGATCACTGGCCAGAGCTTGCACAGTATGCAATTGAGCTACTGGCCTGTCCTGCATCCAGCATTCTTTCAGAACGCACATTCAGTGCTACTGGAGGCTTTGTAACCGATCACAGGGTGCATCTGTCCACCGACTCGGTCGATCGACTGACCTTCATAAAGATGAATCAGTCTTGGATCACCACCAGCTACCAAGCACCTGATGCTGATGTAACCGAATAATTTTTTTTGAAATGTCAGATCCCTTCAAGCCCTTGCTATGCTGATGCTGAGTGACTATCCTGAGTAATTATCCTCTTCCTCCTCAATCATCACGCTGATAGCTTGTAAGAACATTTTTGGTTCTGGGCGCCGCCACCAGTGCCTAAGGCCCAATTTTTCAGCCCCTGTTTAACAGGGGTGTGTAATTACAATTTTTGATGCAATACTTTGCAGCAGGGCTCGTTCCTGCGTTCCAACTAGAGTTTCTGTGAGGGGTTGCAGTGTTGTGGCACCAGCACCAGTGTCTAAGGCCCACTTTTTCAGCCCCTGTTTAACAGGGGTGTGTAATTACAATTTTTGATGCAATACTTTGTAGCAGGGCTCGTTCCTGCGTTCCAACTAGAGTATCTGTGAGGGGTTGCAGTGTTGTGGCACCAGCACCAGTGCCTAAGGCCCAATTTTTCAGCCCCTATTCAACAGGGGCATGTAATTACAATTCTTGTTCTAATATTTCACAGCAGGAACCGTTTCTGCGCCTACCAAGAGCTAGTGAGGACTTACAGTGTTGTGGCACCAGCACCACCACCAAACGCCCAATTTTTCAGCCCCTGTTAAACAGGGGCATGTAATTACAATTATTGATCTAATATTTCACAGCAGGGCCTGTTTCTGCGCCCACCAAGAGCGAGTGAGGACTTACAGTGTTGTGACACCAGCACCACCACCATCACCAAAGGCCCAATTTTTCAGCCCCTGTTCAACAGGGGCATGTAATTACAATTCTTGATCTAATATTTCACAGCAGGGCCCTGAGAGGGCTTACAGTGTTGTGGCCACAACAACACCTAAGGCCCAAATTTCTGCTGAGTATATAGGGCAGGCCCTTACTTTCAAACATTCAACTTACAAACGACTCCTACTTGCAAACGGAAGGAGACAACAGGAAGCGAGATGAAATCTACCCCTAGGAAGGGAAATTCTCTCCTGTAAGAGTTAATATGGGAAAAACATTTCTCCTTTCCACTGATGCTTTATCACCAATCCTTGTTTCACAAAAAAACCCAAATTTTCAAAAAACATTTGGCATTGGGACAAAAAGTGAGGTTCAATCTTCTGAAGAGGAGCACAGACAGAAAAACAAAGGTCACAGGGGTGATGTTTTCCAAAAAGCTTAAAAAAGATTTTTTGGCTGGAGCTACACACGTTAAAAATGTACCAGTTCAAAATTACAAACAGATTCTACTTAACAACAAACCTACAGTCCCTGTCTTGTTTACACTGCCGGTATACTGCTGTTCAGAGTATATAGGGCCTGGTGGCCCCACACCTTTCCTTTTTTTAATTTGGGTCGCGGGGTTCTCCTTAATATCCATACAAGACCCAAAGGGCCTGGTAATGGACTGGGGGGTACCCATGCCATTTGTCTCACTGATTTTCATCCATATTGCCAGGACCCGACATTACATTAAAGCCGCAAGCAGTTTTAAATGACTTTTTTTCCTTTAAAAAAGACATTTTGTGCAGGGACTGTTCTAAGCACGGGAAACACGTGCCACTTTACAGGCATACTATAGACACCCCCCAGGTACCATATTTAAAGGAATATTTCACTTTTTTTTTTTTTTACTTTAAGCATCATTAAAATTACTGCTCCCAAAAAAACGGCCCTTTTTACAACTTTTTTTGCATTGATACATGTCCCCTGGGGCAGGACCCAGGTCCCCAAACCCTTTTTAGGACAATACGATGAAAATTAGCCTTTAAAATGAGCACTTCTGATTTCGAACGTTCGAGTCCCAAAGATGTCAATGGGGTTCTAAGGTTCGTGCGAATTTCTGGTCCGTACGCAGGTTCTGGCTCATCCCTAATAGGCACATGTGTATATGTTACTCGCATGGGTGCGCTTCTTCAGGAGCTTGCCTATCTAATAAGTAGGGATGAGCGAACACCCCCCGGTTCGGTTCGCACCAGAACTTGCGAACAGACCAAAACTTCGCACGAAGGTTAGAACCCCATTGAAGTCTATGGGACTCGAACGTTCAAAATCAAAAGTGCTAATTTTAAAGGATAATTTGCATGGTATTGTCCTAAAAAGGGTTTGGGGACCTGGGTCCTGCCCCAAGGGACATGTAGTCACCGTCAAGTCCCCGTGCGTCAGAGTGGGGCGTGGTCACCGGGTGCCCCCGCCCTCCATTATTTAAGAACCGTCCGAAGACGAGAATCGTCACACAGCAGGAGCCTCCCATCATGGATGCGGAGCGGCCCAAGAACGAAGAAGATGCCACGGAGGAAGATGCCGGACAAAAACACCGGAGCAAGAAGCAGAGGATCGGAGGAAGAAGAAGATGGAGGAAGAAACTGAAGGAAGATAGAAGAAAGAAGATAGAAGAAAAAAGATCGAAAGAAGAAGACTTTAAATAAAGGAATCAAAAACTGCCTTGTGTCATTTTTAACATTTTTGAGTTTTTTTGTGAAATGGTAGGGGTACTTTTGTACCCCATTACCATTTCACACAGGGGGGGCGGGATCTGGGGGTCCCCTTGTTAAAGGGGGCTTCCAGATTCTGATAAGCCCTCCCGCCCGCAGACCCCCACAACCACCGGGCAAGGGTTGTGGGGATGAGGCCATCAACATGGGGACAAGGTGCTTTGGGGGGGACCCCAAAGCACCCTCCCAATGTTGAGGGCATATGGCCTGGTAAGGTTCAAGAGGGGGGCCTCTCTCTCGTCCCCCTCTTTTCCTGCGGCCTGCCAGATTGCATTCTCAGATAAGGGTCTGGTATGGATTGTTGGGGGGACCCCACGCCATTTTTTTAAAAATTTTGGCGTGGGGTTCCCCTTAAAATCCATACCTCAAGGGTCTGGTATGAACTTTGAGGGGGACCTCCACACCATTTTTTTTTTAATTTTGGTGCGGGGTTCCCCTTAATATCAATACCAGACCTGAAGGGCCTGGTATGGAATTTAGGGGGACCCCCACGCCAGTTTTTTTTAAATTTTGGTTCGGGGTTCCACTGTGGAGAAATCCCATGCCGTTTTTATCAATGAACTTTTATGTGTATTGTCGGACCGGGAATTATTTAATAGACGCAATTTGTTTTAAATGACTTTTTTTCCTTTGTCATTTTGCTGTCAGACTGTTCTAAACACGGGAAACATGCGCCCCTTTACAGGCATACTATAGACACCCTCCAGGTATGAAATTTAAAGGAATATTACACTTTTATTGTTTCACTTTAAGCATTATTAAAATCACTGCTCCCGAAAAAACGTCCGTTTTTAAAACTTTTTTTGCATTGATACATGTCCACTGGGGCAGGACCCAGGTCCCCAAACACTTTTTATGACAATACCATGCATATAAGCCTTTAAAATTAGCACTTTTGATTTCTCCCATAGACTTTTAAAGGGTGTTCCGCGGCTTTCGAATTTGCCGTGAACACCCCAAATTGTTCGCTGTTCAGGGAACTGGCAAACAGCCGATGTTTGAGTCGAACATGAGTTCGACACGAACTCAAATCTCATCCCTACTAATCAGCATGTAAGAAGGTATTATAAGAATACATCATAGTATCCAGAACAAAACAAGATTATATAAAGATAAAAAATATATGACAGTCACTCTGAGTGACCTCAAGGACTCTCATACCACCTCTAATACATATATATATATATATATATATATATATATATATATATACCACCTGTAACAAGCACAAAGGTTTGAAGTACATCGAGTGATATAGATCCAATGGTTGTTTGGATACGTGGAAAGGTTGAGCCGTGTGCAGAGGTCGCTCAGAGAATCACTCTACATGTTACGTGCATGGGTTCGCTTCTTCAGGAGCTTGCATATCTAATAAGCATGTAAGAATGTATTATGAGAATATATCGTAATATCCAGAAAAAACATGATTATATAAAGATGGAAAAGATATGACAGTCACTTTGGTGAGGCCCAACAATGCATGCAGCCCAGAACAGGTAACCAAAAAGGAAGACAAGAAACAGGGCCCCTCCATGTGGGGACACATACATATATAAAGCATGGTAGCATATTCACAGAAAAGATATATAGTTGAACATATGGCCAATATGTATTGCATCATTGTACTCTAGCTAATAAATATTTGCATAGTTAAAAGGTTCTCACACAATAATAACAAAATATAAAGATTTATAAATGAACACGGGCGAAAAGGATTGTCGCCTAGTTTTAAAGTAAAAAATCTATCAAAGAGAAAAAGGAACAGGGCAAAATGATAGCATACATATGTGAATGCATATAACACCCAAAAAATGCATACCCAGCAGCACACACATACTGGAGTCAAGCCATAGCCATTGGTTTAAAAATGTTCAAAACAAATTACATAAACAGATGTTAAAGGATGGCTTACCATAGGCTAAGTGCAGGCGTGTAGTCAAAACCAAGTATGGCTAATAAGTGTCACCACCAGAGGGAGGTGATAGACACACAACAGTAGATACTTATCTACACTGGTGGAATGAGTGAACTGACGTAAATATAAATTCCCCAAAAATCCAAGAGGGGGAGAGTGGGACAAACTCATTCTCCAACAGGAAACCCTCTGGATTGAACGCCTCACTGCTATTTACTTTCTCATATTTCATTTGATTTTATTATTTGTATTTATTATTTTTATTTATTATTGTTTATTTTATTATTATTTATATATTATTGTTTATTTCTACAGTATTTCACAGGGTACGCACTTCCGGTTTTCTGTTTGCGGTTGGACATCAAAAGAAGTTCTGGACAGCCGCACTCCAAAAAATATTTTTTGCCTTTTATTCAAAAAAGTGTCATCTAAAATACAGGTCACAGCAGAGCGCAATAAAGCTAAGCTTTGTGAGAACTTTTTAACTATGCAAATATTTATTTGCTAGAGTACAATGATGCAATACATATTGGCCATATATTCAACTATATATACTCGAGTATAAGCCGACCCGAATATAAGCAGAGGCACCTAATTTTACCACAAAAAACTGGGAAAACTTATTGACTCGAGTATAAGCCTAGGGTGGGAAATGCAGCAGCTATTGGTAAATTTTCAGGATGCAGTACGGCACGGACAACACAGAGGCTGCCGGTGTCACTGTGCCCATCAATGCGGCGTCACTGTGCCCATCAATACAGTCTCACTGCTCATCATTGCAGCCTTACCGTGCTCATAATTGTAGCCTTACTGTGCCCATCACCGCAGCCTCACCATGCCCATCATTGCAACATTACTGTGCCCATAATTTTAGCCTCACTGTGCCCATCACTGCAGCCTCACCATGCCCATCATTACAGCCTTACCATGCCCATCATTGAAGCCTCACTGTGGCCATCACTGCAGCCTCACAATGGCCATCATTGCAGCCTTACCATGCCCATCATTGTAGCCTCACTGTGCCCATCACCGTAGCCTCACCATGCCCATCATTGTAGTCTCACGCCCATCATTGCTGCCTCATTGTGCCCATCATTGCTGCCTCATTGTGCCCATCATTGCAGCCTCAATGTGCTTGTCATTGCAGACTCACTAGTTGCGACTTGTGTCAGTACCTGTATTGCACAGCGGGCATCTCCTGCTGTGTCTCCGAGCTCAGTCTGAAAGGTTTGGCTGCACTGTGACTAAAGTCCCACCCGTCTCCTAGACCAGCTCATGTGATAGACGCAGTGTTCTGTCTATCACGCAAGCTGGTCTAGGAGGAGGGCGGGACTTTTGCACAGTTAGCCCCAAGACACGTCGGTCTCCCACTGTGTAAGGGAGGGAGAGAGGGCGGGACTTTTGTCGCAGTACGGCTGAAAATGTCAGAGTCAGCGCCGAGACAAATCGGTCTCCTGCTGTGTAAGGAAGGGAGAGAGAGGAGCGCTCCACCCACAGTGCAATGTAGCCCTGGGGCAAACAGCCTAATGCCCGGTATCCCTATATATGTGTGTCCCCACAATGGAGCGGCCCTGTTTCTTGTCTTCCTTTTTGGTTACCTGTTCTGGGCTGCATGCATTGTTGGGCCTTACCAAAGTGACTGTCATATCTTTTTTTATCTTTATATAATCATGTTTTTTCTGGATATTATGATGTATTCTCATAATACATTCTTACATGCTTATTAGTTATGCAAGCTCCTGAAGAAGCGAACCCATGCACGTAACATGTAGAGCGATCCTCTGAGCGACCTCTGAACACGGCTCAACCTTTCCACGTATCCAAACAACCATTGGATCTATATCACTCTACATACTTCAAACCTTTGTGCTTGTTACATGTGGTATATATATATTATATATGTATTAGAGGTGGTATGAGAGTCCTTGAGGTCACTCAATTATTTATTTTTTAATGTGTTTGTATGCAATGGTTTTAACTTTATCCTATTAAAAACTTTCAATTTTTTACCTAATACACACGTGTACTGAGAATTATTGTTTTACAGCGGTGACACACATTACACAGATTATTTTCTATACCCACTGTATATGTGCGAGTGTACACACACACTCACACACACACACACTATGAAATAAAAGAAAATAAAACTTTTTTTTATCAATATATTAATAAGGTGCAAAAATAGGAATATATATCTTTATAAATGTAAATGATAAAATCGCCCATCTGTGGAAAAACAGGGATTTGAGCTGATGACTTCAGGGCTACTAGCCAGAAGTGCTAACCACTGGGGCACTGCACTGCCCATATAAATACAAATAGCTAAAAACATACATACAATTCTTAACACTACTATATATCTATCTTAGTCTGACAAGCATCAGTGTTGGTCTACTGTCGATAGGGATCTACCCATTAATTAAAAGCAAACAATTCGATCTTCAGATTCAGACCCTTTGGGGCAATAGTATTCAACTCAAAATCCACTTTGACTCACATCTGGACATCTTTTTGATATAGTCTCCTCCTCTCCAGTCCAGCTTTACTACCTCTAACCCTCAAATTGTGGTACCTTTCAAAATCTGACTATGGTATTCACTGTAGTGCCTGGGGAGGGGGAGTTTTTCATTTCATAGTAATATTTTACAAATATGATCCGGGTTCTCAGTTCCCTTTTAGTACACTCTGTATAGAGTTTTTTTATATTGGTATTTAATTGCATACACCACACCCTTAGTTGCACCGGTAATAAGGTTCCTCAAGGTGTACACCTGCTGGTCTCCAGGGTTCACTAAATCTCTGATCTTTTTTTTACAAGCCATGCATGTATTGCATATAATAAATTAATTCCATATCCTGCCATGCAGTGTGGTGTGTTGGTGGCAGAAAACACACAGAGGCCAAGTTATATGAATATGTATATTGCAGAACTTCACAGTACAATCAGGCCCAGAGAGAGCACACCCATTTTTTTTTTAGGATGCAAGCTTTTGGGACCCCCTTAAATCCCTTCTTCAGACTTCAGATCTACAAATCACATTTTTATAATGCCTGATGAAGGGATCTAAGTGGTCCCAAAAGTTTGCATCTTTATTACCTTACGTTGGCCAATAAAGAATTTCACATAAAATTCAAGCTTTCTGTTTGAAAGTCTGGTAAAATGGGTCATCCAGCTATTCTGTGTTGGTGTGCTATTCTTCAGGGTTATATATTCAAATCCCACTTGTCTGTAGGTAGTAAGGTGTCTGTGAAGCTGGCATCTGCAGCACAACTGGCTGAAGAATGCTGACTGCAGAGATCTATACTATTGTAGTGAAATTTTGCACTAAAATTTCTAAATAAAGCAAGGTCTTTACTCGATGTAAATCGACTAAACAGGACTGGAATGCCATATTCAAATGAATTTGGCCTTTAAAAGTAGTACGTATTTGGTGGCTGCCATTGATTGCCTTCTGAGTATTTTCTGAGTCATTGACTCAGAACAATTATGTAAATTAGAAAGTTTGGAAGAAAAAGAAAAAAAAGAAATCTGCATTCTAATTTTGGGTCAGTGACTTAAAGTATTGGAGTCAAAGGGTCAGTATGACAGGTAGGCATCTAGAAGTTTCAGAATAAGAGGTTTTGTAAGGGAAGCTTTCATGTTCCTCGTATGATAGGATTTATTTAACAATAAAACACCTCTGCATGGAAAAAAATGTATTCATTCTGTTTATTATCACCCAAGCCCATTTTAAGTAAAGTAGATAAATGATATTAAATATAAGGCTGAAGTGTGGTTCTGTTTCTGAAACCCTCCCGTTTGTAACTTGTGCAGACTTTTTATTTTTCTGTCCCATGTGGTGATGTCACATGTCCTTTCTCTTCTTCCTGAAAGCTGGCCATGGGCAGTACTTCTTTCTGAGCAACCATTCAATACAAGATTACTGTGAGCCTAGGCTGTGTGACTATGCCCCTCTCATGTCCATGATAGCCTGGACAAACAGCAAATAGGCTGATTGATGATGGTCATGCTTCAACCTGGAAGACTAGCTACATCTGGTAATATTGGTGAATATTGCAACAAAGCAGTTTTTTCTTTTTTTAAAAGTAAGGTAACATTAAGACATGCTGGGTTATTTAAGCTAACAAATTACCCAATAGTGCAATTCATCAAATACTTGGGTCCCTTATACCGATCCCTTTACAGTACTTAACAGTAAAAATGTTTGCAGTGATTGAAAATTAGAAGATGATAATGCACCTTTTAACAGTGGGAATCTTCTAATTCTGAATCAATACTGAGATTTTCCTCTGCACCACCAATGTGTGTGAAAATGTAAAATTATGATAGTGGGAAATTATTACATTATTCAGCAAAATGAATACCATCTAATTTAAATAAATTTTTCTTTATGGCAGAAGGAAATCTTCACACATATGCAAATAACCATAAGGAGCACAATAAGAAAGGTTTTAACATTTTTATCATGGTTGTTTTAGGCCTCTGTTGGGGGTTGTGAATTGTAATGCCTACTACATGTCAGGAAACAATTTGTAATATGACCACCCTTAGTAAAATTCTCTCTGAATTTCTGAACCAGACAGTGTGCTATGTGTGTGGCTGTAGGGAAAATCGACTCTGTGAGCAATAACTCTCACCTTCGCTTATACAGAGAAGGAAAATCAGGTAATGCAAGCCTAGGAAAAAAATAGATTTTTTTTCTTGCTAGAGCTTTAGACTGAATTTATAACTTTTATGAAAATATTTCTTTTACTTTTTCTTTTGTGTTTGAAGGCTATGGCCTCCAGCAATTGATATTTTAGTTTTTGGTGGCTACCTGGGGGTTGTAAAACTTGCAAGCTTATTATATCTCATGAAGACTCCAAAAGCAGGCTTTCTGCACTTGAGTTTGTATCTCTGTGCACTTGCTGTGGCAATTACAATAGGGTCTTTCTTTTACCTTCGTTACATTATGGAAAATTCATTTGGGGAGTTAAGCTACTTTGCATGATTTTGTTATAGTTGCAGCTGGAATAGAGAAAAGCAGCTAGGAATTCTGAATTCTGGATTTGGTTTTTTGAGTACAAAGAGATGTAAAAAATGCCAGGTGAGAACCTATTACACACTGATTGCTAGGATATTATGATACATTCAGGGAAATTCATAAAAAGAATCCAATACACTCTTTAGAATTCCAGTGTGACCCCATGATACAGATGTCAGTGCGAGCAACAGATTCATGTATCTGTTGTAGATAGGTAAACTAATCTAAGGCATGCACCGCATGTGGAGGCACTCTTTCCTTAACAAATTTTATTGACATCCCAGACATCTCACAGTTCAATTGCCAGTCACGCGGTGTGAAGAAGTAGCTTGCCTACCACTGTGCTAAGCTGAACGAAAGTACAACACAGTGGTGTGAACTGGGCAGATAGGAAGACAAGATATTTTGCCTTGCCATGCAGTGGGACTGCACTGGAATAGCACCCAACACAACCCCACCACATGTGGTGTGAATGGACCCTGAGGCCAGAAATTCCATGCAAACATGTAATTATGCTTCCTCCCCACCACTACAGCTGTCACACAGACAGCCCAACAGCGAGGAGTTTTGAATCAAGGTGGAGGTTGATAAGAATTCACAGACACTAATTCCCTGTCTGGTCCACTCCCCTTGTGATTGACAGCAAACAGTGGGAATATTTTTAACCAGTAGGCAGCCTGCTATTGACTTTAGAATCCACTTACTGCCTGCTGTTAATTACAAGGAAAGGGCTGACTTGATGTGGCACTAATATCTCAGCCTCCTAATCAGGCTTCACTCTCTGCACCATCACTGGTTGCTAGGAGGCTGTCTGCTGACAGCATCCTTAACAACCAGTGAAAGGGAGGGGGTAGCGGTGGCAAATATGCTGCTCTGCTACCTTGCGTACAGGAACAAGAGCTCTGCCCAGCTCTGTATGCTATCTTAGAGTAGGTTTTTACCTTCAGTTTCATTAGCTACAAACTAGACATAATTCTTTTTGAATTTGATGCATTAACAGCACCACTTTGTAAAAGTGTCTCTATTAAAAACAACCTAAATCTGCCACACATGTGGCAGATTTAGGTTGCCTGGATGGCAGGGATTTTTAATCTGACACAGGACATTTTAAAAGGCCATAGCACCAGAAAAGTGTTGCCAGGGATTTGTAGAATTCCCCTGACTGTTTTTTGATGATAGTTTTTGGTGTGTGGCTTTTAGTATTGAAATTCTTACATTGCAATATCCCTCAGCATGTCCCTAGCCTCCAAAGTGTCACTATCATCAATCAGCTATAACATTTAGTCCACCCCCTGCCTGAATGCTTAGTGCTTAACCAAACCCCTAAACTAACACATTACTCAAAATCTTAAATTTCAACCCTTAAAATGAATCTGTGCCCAGACTCTGCACATTAAAGTATTTACAGCACATATTCTGAACAAGCAGTAAAAACACTATAAAACAAGCCCCAAGAGTCACAGATCATCTTAATTTAACGTCAGGTTCTTAGGATAGGTCAGTGATTGTTTATTTTCCTGATTGATTGAAGTTCTAAAAACATCAGTGCATAGGTGCACTTTAACCACTTCAGTCCTGGAAGGATTTACCCCCTTAACAACCAGGCCATTTTTTGCTATACGGCACTGTGTCTCTAACTGACAATTGCGTGGTCATGCAACGTTGTACCCAAACAAAATTGATGTCCTTTTTTCCCACAAATATAGCTTTCTTTTGGTGGTATTGGTATTTGGTGGTATTTGATCACCTCTGCGTTTTTGTTTTTTTTTTGCGCTACAGCCCTAAGTGATACTTTTGATGACCAGTGACACCAATACAATAATCAGCGCTATAAAAATGCATTGATCACTGTATAAATGGCACAGACAAGGAAGGGGTTACTACTAGGAGGCGATCAAGGGGTTAAGTGTTCCCTAGGAAGGTGCTCTAAGTCAGTCTGTCAGGGGGACAGACTGACTTAGTGTAGAGAGAGATCGCTGTTCCTGATCACTGGGAACAGCTGATCTCTCTCCCCTCTCCTGTCAGAACGGGGATTCGCCTTGTTTACATAGGCAGATCCCCATTCTGCCTCTTTTCACTGCAATCGTGGTTGGCCAGTGGACATTGAACCATTCTGATCCACGGACGAGCCCCTGCATCACGTGATGAGTGCGCGCGTGCGCGCCCGCAGTACCACATGCACAGACTGACCTACAGGTACGTTGGTTTGCGCAGCCGAGCCACCTTATATATGCGGAAGGTGGTCGGCAAGTGGTTAAGAGGTTAACTTACTAAAGGCAAATAGGCTGTTCATTTTGCAAGGGAGATTGTCCTAGAGCTTAGTAAAAGTGGTGAAGTTTCACTTTGCAAAGAATATCCAATCACATGTAAGGAAAATAAAAAAAAATATTTTTTGCTTGCACATGATTTGATACTGGAAGTCAGCAGAGCTTCACCTCATTCACTAAGCTCTGGGGAAAAATCCCTTGCAAAGTGCAACTTCCTTTGCAAATAGAACAGCCTATTTGCCTTTAGTAAATCAACCCCTAAGAAACAACTTTCTTTCACATGTTGCTAATGCAGATACAAGGGATTGCTAAATAAAAAATGTGACTGTACAATATATATGCAAAGCATATTTGTAAATTGCCTGCACTATAGAAATATCTGTAATAATTAAATACAAGAAATATATGGTTATTTCTTCTTGTTGAGCTTCCTAACATAGGCCTAGATTGATGGCACTGAAGAACTTCAACATCTTCAGCGTACACTTGCAGCCCATCAGCCACATATGCCACATATGTTAGGATTAGTAAAGGAAAGACTTATGTACTGTGTAGATATACATACTTTCCAATCCTTGCCTTGCTCCTGTGCCTTTGCTGCTAGTTCCTGGTGGCATGACAGGCTCCTTGTTTGAGGTGGTCAGGTTACAGGGATAAAGGCGGAATGTTTAAAAAGGCTACCACTGCCTTCTTCATTGAAGTTTTGCAGCACATAGAAGTTACAGCAGAAGGGCCTTTCTGCATATATATTTCTGCATAGAAAAAATCTCTTTACCTGGCACAAGGGCACATTTCTTCACAACTAACATAGAGCATGACTTAGGGCAGCAAGGGTGCCAAGGAAGGCACAAAGTTATCCACACATTTTGTAGCTGAGTGTCAGTAACAGAAGCCTGTATATAATCAAAAGTTCCAGACAGGTCCCATGCCTGCCAGTACAATCTGGTGAGGTCCTCACAGTAGCTGTGTCTGAACAGTTTGTGCATTGTATGTTGGTGCAATAGTAGACTGTGTACTTACATTACACCCCCTTGGGCTCCATACACCTGAAACAAAACTTTAAGCACATGGAAGATTGATATGTAGCACAATCTAGTGTAGAATGCTAGTTAGTGTACATAGGTTTTTGTAGTGCAGGTAAATTTAGGCTTTTCTGGCAGCCAAGCCTTTGTTTTAAATCTGGGTCAGAGTGAGTGATCCAGGGAGGCTGGATGACTCATCAGGTAGCACCTCTGGTACCTTCCCTAATTGTTGGAACTTTGGAGAGATCTCCAGAAGAATGGGAGGGAGGTTAGGAGGAGCTGCCTGCCAATCCTGGCAGTGGGAAGGCACCTCTTAAATACAGGCCAGCAACGGGAGTGTGGAGTTCAGGTGGAAGCTGGAGATGGAGTGCTGTGGAGGCTGTTGGAAGCCCTTGAGGGTAGCCCCTTAGTCTGGGGGGTGACCTCGGGCCTAGGTTTTGGGTGCTGGAGGGATCCTCTGAAAACACAAAGAGGAGGCCTGTCCAGAGGCAAGGAAGCAATAGTGAGGACAGCAGGAGCCAGCGAGAAAGTCTGAGAGATCTCCAGGGAGAAGACAGCCAGGTGGCTGATGAGTGAGACAGTCTGGTTGGACTGTGGGAAGTAGCCGGGAGGGCTAGTAAAAGTGGCAGCTATAGCAAAGTGGGCTGGCAGTGCCTGAAGTTTTCCAGTGTTTCTGCAGGCAAGTGATATGCTGTAGGAGTGTACATTGAGAGTGTATATAGTTGGAGTGTCCTGAAGAGAAGAGACTTTGTTCCAGTGAAGTGGGCATCCCATAATACCCCTATTCCCATCCAAGTTTATTAATGAAAGGAATTCTGGTTCTGGATGGCCATACTAGGTTAATTCAGCAAGCCACTTTGGACCCTCAGTACCGGAGACACCCAAAAATACAGGAAGAAAACAAGATGTGTTTTCATAGGGTCTCTGTCTTTTAATGGGAGATCATCCAGCTTATATGGGATACAGATCGAAGGAAAAAGGGAGGGGGGTGTGCTCTTAGTGACAGGAAGAGAGAGACTTTTACAGATACCAAAAAAACAGTAAACTGGACACCTGGTCATTTAGTTATAAAATGAAGCTGATTTCCTAAGGATAAACAGGGTATACAAACTTGTAAGGGCTTGACCATAGATACACACTATAGGGTGTATGCTATTTATACAGACATTCCTACATAATCATATACAACCTGAAACCAGAAGCAATAAGAGACTATACTGAATATAGCAGGAACAATTGAAATGATGAGAATTATTAAATTGGAGTTCTTATGATTCATTCATATTATTACAATCCCCTCTTAAGCCATGAATATGACTTATCCTGTAACACACTCATCTTGGTGTTTGTAATATAAGCTGAGGTAAGCTCTGTTAGCAGCGGCTGGGTCAGAGATTTGAGTAGCCCAGGAAAATAGGCACATGACAAGTTTGAAACAAACATACACGAAAAAGACAAAAAGCAAGATCATTATAATACCCATAGCAATGTCTGTCATCCATGAGAAATTCCCACTAAGACCAAACCCTCCTGTATTGTTAACAGGGTCCCATTTCTTTCTCTAAAAATAACTCTCTCTTGTGGCAGTCTTTGAGGGGGTAACTGGGGTGTATGTAGTCTTCAGCAGGTGTCCTCCCTTATTGTCCCCCAATATACCCATTATAGGGATAAGTGATGCCAGGTAACATCATCAAAGTCATCAAGAACAAGAGGCCCAAGGCCTTCCCAAATGTCTGTGGTGAAATAAACGAGGTCATCTTTTTCAGAGTCTTGACCACCTGCTTCACTCACTGTTCAAGGATTTGTATCACCTGCTTCACCTCTCTGTGCTTTATCTTGCTTCATAGGTATTGGGTTCATCTTCTTCACATGACTGGCATGGATCCAAGCCTGTTGTCCCTCTACCACAATGGCTGTTTGGGTAACCTCAATCACTGTAGTTGGGGGTCCAAATGGGTACTCTTACTTCTTGGTATGATTCAGTTGCTGGACCACTACGACATCTCCCACCTGGAGAGGATGAGTAGGTTCCTGCAAAGAAAAAGGAAAGGTGCGAGCAATGCTCCATTTCCTAACAGGATGGACACATTGTGAGTAGTGTGCAGTGTGGTTGCATGACCCAGAATGAATCCGGTATCCATTGGCGGCAGTAACCAATTATACCAAGAAAAGACAGCATATCTTTCTTAGTAAGTGGGCGGGGCAGACCCACTAGAGCTGTAGCTCTCTTGTGACTGATTTTCCTCTCTCCTTTAGTGAGCACAAAACACCATTGTAGCTTTTTCCTAGACACCTTGTGACCATTATCTGCTAACCAATGTAACAGATCTATATGCAACTTGGCTTGGACTACACAACAATAAATTATTAACATATTGGAGTAGGACGGAACCATGGCGGGGAGTCCAGGACCGCAATGTTGCCTGGAGGGCCACTGAGTAGACTACAGAGGAGTCCACATAACCCTGGGGCATTCTACACCATGTCATCTGGCAGTTTCTAAAACACTAAAACATAATGCAAGTATTGGCTGTGTCTCGTCGTCCATTAAATCAATCACAGAGAAATAATCAGCATCAGATGGAATGGAGGTGACAAGTGATGGCACAACAGGCACTATGGGTGCAATGGGTATAACTAAGTTGTTTATGGCCCTTAAGCCCTGTCTCTTTTTTTTTTGAATTCCCTGTTTAGGAAGGTGTGTCACCATTGGAGCAATTTCCTCATTTATAAATTCGGTAATCAGACAATGTTATCTTTTACCCATACAAATAAACTGCCTACACTCTTCAGACAGGAGTCACGTGAATGACAGGGGCATAGTGTAGCATTGGGGCACTGGTCTTCCTGGCATGCAGGACACAGACAATTAGTTAATGTACACAAGGAGTCTAAGACAGGAAGGACCCCTATGGGTATTAACTGAGGAGATTACAGTATGCCCACACATATAATGAAAGTGAGGGTCCTTGGAACAGCCAAGAGCTGGCGACACCCCACACAATCTTCCTGCACAACTCTTCTCCAGACTCACCCAAAACCATACAATACGAGGCCAGACCTATATTAACAAATAGCCATGTAAAACCAGACTAACGGGAAACTCTAGGAGCAAATAGAGCTGCATGGTGACACTGGACAGGAAACAGTGCTTGAGGACACACAGATGTATTGCTAGGGACATTAACATACATTAGCCTGAGGCAATGAGCCAAACTTGAAAAGTAAGCACTGGCTGGGCGTGTAAATAATTACAATAACAGTAGGGGGGGGGGTGAAGCAGTCTTAAACACAAGTCTTATGAGATAACATGTAATAGAAATATTCACATATGTCACCCAACAAACCAGGAAAAAAAACAATCTTGTATAAAGTTGTCAATGGCAGCTGTGATTTCCTTTTGTTCTGAAACCCAATTATTGAATCTGAGGGATAAAACACTGATAAAATTTAGTGATAAACATTCCATTTTTCGCATAGAAACAAAATAAACCACTGGTTGTATACCTGTAACAAGTACATTAGCATATGAAAACACAAACATACATTCCATTCCATTCCATAAAGAAAGTCTTTCTTATTTGCTTTACCAGTGGATTTTTCTAATATAAAAAAATGTTTGATGTCAAACTCATTTTTATCACGTGGATTTTATGTATATGGTATACCTTTACTATATCAAAAAAACTATTGTTCACCATGGTTAAAAAAAAAATGAGCAGCTCAAAAAACAAACATTTTTATAAGTTCCCATCTCTTATGCCCTGTACACACGAGCGGAATGTCCGACAGAAAAAGTCAGACGGAAGCTTTTCATCGTCTATTCCGATCATGTGTAGGCCTCATTGGACTTATTTTTTCAAAAATTCTGATGGATCTAAAAATGGAACATGTTCTAAATATTTCCGACGAAACCAATTCCTATCGGGAAAACCGATCGTCTGTATGCTGTTCCGACAGACCAAAAACGACGCATGCAGTGAAGCAAGTACTAGACGGAAGCTATTCGCTACTGGCTATTGAACTTCCTTTTTCTAGTCCCGTCGTAAGTGTTGTACGTCACTGTGTTCTGGACGGTCGGACTTTGGTTGGACTTTGGGTTGACCCTGTGTAGGCAAGACCGCTTGAATGGAATTCTGTCTGAGTTCCATCGGAGAAACCTTCAGAGTTTATTCCAACAGCTAAACCGGTCATATGTACGTGGCATAACAAGAAAGTTATACTTCACCATAACCAATTGGAAAACTCTTCAAATCTGTTTCTTTATGAAAACAAAGATTACAGTTTAATACACATATTTGTACATTACTAAGGGGTAATTTTACTTTTTACAGTTCACTCAGCTCACTCAATTTGCATGACACTACAGCTGTTTACACACACACACAAGCAATGCAATTTAACTTGTGTCAAAGAAAGAGAGGGGGTCATTGCTCCTTAACCACTTAAGGACCGCCTCACGCCGATGTACGTCGGCAAGGTGGCACGGGCAGGCAGAATCACGTACATATACGTGATCTGACTCCTGCAGGCGGGGGGTCCGATCGGACCCCCCCGGTGCCCGAGGCGGTCCGCTTTTGTCCAGCGGCGATCGGAGGTGAGGGGGAGACCATCCATTCGTGGCCCCCCCTCGCGATCGCCACTGGCCAATCAGATCATTCCTCTGCTGCTGTATGCTAAACAGCAGCAAAGGAAATTATGTCATCTCTCCTCGGCTCGGTATTTTCCGTTTCGGCGCCGAGGAGAGAAGAATGCACTGTGAGTGAAAACACTACACACACACACAGTAGAACATGCCAGGCACACAATACACCCCCCTTTACCCCCCGATCCCCCCCAGATCACCCCCCAATCACCCCTCCTCCCCCCGTCACACTGACACCAAGCAGTTTTTTTTTTTTTTTCTGATTACTGCATGGTGTCAGTTTGTGACAGTTAGTGTGGTGGTACAGTTACTGTTAGCCCCCTTTAGGTCTAGGGTACCCCCCTAATAAAGTTTTAACCCCTTGATCACCCCCCATCGCCAGTGACGCTAAGCAATCATTTTTCTGATCGCTGTATTAGTGTCACTGGTGACGCTAGTTAGGGAGGTAAATATTTAGGTTCGCTGTCAGCGTTTTATAGCGTCAGGGACCCCCATATACTACCAAATAAATGTTTTAACCCCTTGATTGCCCCCCAGTTAACCCTTTCACCACTGATCACCGTATAACTGTTATGGGTGACGCTGGTTAGTTTGTTTATTTTTTATAGTGTCAGGGCACCTGCCGTTTATTACGGAATAAAGGTTTAGCCCCCTGATCGCCCGGCGGTGATATGCGTCGCCCCAGGCAGCGTCAGATTAGCGCCAGTACCGCTAACACCCACGCACGCAGCATACGCCTCCCTTAGTGGTATAGTATCTGTACGGATCAATATCTGATCCGATCAGATCTATACTAGCGTCCCCAGCAGTTTAGAGTTCCCAAAAACGCAGTGTTAGCGGGATCAGCCCAGATACCTGCTAGCACCTGCGTTTTGCCCCTCCACCTGGCCCAGCCCAGCCCACTCAAGTGCAGTATCGATCGATCACTGACACTTACAAAACACTAAACGCATAACTGCAGCGTTCGCAGAGTCAGGCCTGATCCCTGCGATCGCTAACAGTTTTTTTGGTAGCATTTTGGTGAACTGGCAAGCACCAGCCCCAGGCAGCATCAGGTTAGCGCCAGTACCGCTAAAACCCACGCACGCACCATACACCTCCCTTAGTGGTATAGTATCTGAACGGATCAATATCTGATCCGATCAGAACTATACTAGAGTCCCCAGCAGTTTAGGGTTCCCAAAAACGCAGTGTTAGCGGGTTCAGCCCAGATACCTGCTAGCACCTGCGTTTTGCCCCTCCGCCCAGCCCAGCCCAGCCCACCCAAGTGCAGTATCGATCGATCACTGTCACTTACAAAACATTAAACACATAACTGCAGCGTTCGCAGAGTCAGGCCTGATCCCTGCGATCGCTAACAGTTTTTTTGGTAGCGTTTTGGTGAACTGGCAAGCACCAGCCCCAGGCAATGTCAGGTTAGCGCCAGTACCGCTAACATCCACGCACGCAGCATACGCCTCCCTTAGTGATATAGTATCTGAACGGATCAATATCTGATCCGATCAGAGGTATACTAGCGTCCCCAGCAGTTTAGGGTTCCCAAAAACGCAGTGTTAGCGGGATCAGCCCAGATACCTGCTAGCACCTGCATTTTGCCCCTCCGTCCGGCCCAGCCCAGCCCACCCAAGTGCAGTATCGATCGATCACTGTCACTTACAAAACAATAAACGTATAACTGCAGCGTTCGCAGAGTCAGGCCTGATCCCTGCGATCGCTAACAGTTTTTTTGGTAGCGTTTTGGTGAACTGGCAAGCACCAGCGGCCTAGTACACCCTGGTCATAGTCAAACCAGCACTGCAGTAACACTTGGTGACTTGGCGAGTCCCATAAGTGCAGTTCAAGCTGGTGAGGTGGCAAGCACAAGTAGTGTACCGCTGCCACCAAGAAGAAGACAAACACAGGCCCGTCGTGCCCATAATGCCCTTCCTGCTGCATTTGCCAATCCTAATTGGGAACCCACCACTTCTGCAGCGCCCATACTTCCCCCATTCACATCCCCAACCAAATGCAGTCGGCTGCATGAGAGGCATTTTTATGTCCTCCCGAGTACCCCTACCCAACGAACCCCCCCAAAAAAGATGTCGTGTCTGCAGCAAGCGCGGATATAGGCGTGACACCCGCTATTATTGTCCCTCCTGTCCTGACAATCCTGGTCTTTGCATTGGTGAATGTTTTGAACGCTACCATTCACTAGTTGAGTATTAGCGTAGGGTACAGCATTGCACAGACTAGGCACACTTTCACAGGGTCTCCCAAGATGCCATCACATTTTGAGAGACCCGAACCTGGAACCGGTTACAGTTATAAAAGTTAGTTACAAAAAAAAGTGTAAAAAAAAAATATATATATATAAAATAAAAAAAAATAGTTGTCGTTTTATTGTTCTCTCTCTCTCTATTCTCTCTCTATTGTTCTGCTCTTTTTTACTGTATTCTACTCTGCAATGTTTTACTGTTGTTATATTTTATCATGTTTACTTTTCAGGTATGCAATTTTTTATACTTTACCGTTTACTGTGTTTTATTGTTAACCATTTTTTTGTCTTCAGGTACGCCATTCACGACTTTGAGTGGTTATACCAGAATGATGCCTGCAGGTTTAGGTATCATCTTGGTATCATTCTTTTCAGCCAGCGGTCGGCTTTCATGTAAAAGCAATCCTAGCAGCTAATTAGCCTCTAGACTGCTTTTACAAGCAGTGGGAGGGAATGTCCCCCCCACCGTCTTACGTGTTTTTCTCTGGCTCTCCCGTCTCAACAGGGAACCTGAGAATGCAGCCGGTGATTCAGCCAGCTGACCATAGAGCTAATCAGAGACCAGAGTGGCTCCAAACATTTCTATGGCCTAAGAAACCGGAAGCTACGAGCATTTCATGACGGATGTAAACAGCGCCATTGGGAAATTGGGAAAGCATTTTATCACACCGATCTTGGTGTGGTCAGATGCTTTGAGGGCAGAGGAGAGATCTAGGGTCTAATACACCCCAATTTTTTCAAAAAAGAGTACCTGTCACTACCTATTGCTATCATAGGGGATATTTACATTCCCTGAGATAACAATAAAAATGATAAAAAAAATGAAAGGAACAGTTTAAAAATAAGATAAAAAAGCAAAAAAATAATAAAGAAAAAAAAACAAAAAAAAAACACCCCTGTCCCCCCCTGCTCTCGCGCAAAGGCGAACGCAAGCGTCGGTCTGGCGTCGGTCTGGCGTCAAATGTAAACAGCAATTGCACCATGCATGTGAGGTGTCACCGTGAATGTCAGATCGAGGGCAGTAATTTTAGCAGTAGACCTCCTCTGTAAATCTAAAGTGGTAACCTGTGAAGGCTTTTAAAGGCTTTTAAAAATGTATTTAGTTTGTCGCCACTGCACGTTTGTGCGCAATTTTAAAGCATGTCATCTTTGGTATCCATGTACTTGGCCTAAGATCATCTTTTTTATTTCATCAAACATTTGGGCAATATAGTGTGTTTTAGTGCATTAAAATTTAAAAAAAGTGTGTTTTTTCCCCAAAAAATGCGTTTGAAAAATCGCTGCGCAAATACTGTGTGAAAGAAAAAAAATGAAACACCCACCATTTTAATCTGTAGGGCATTTGCTTAAAAAAATATATATATATATATAATGTTTGGGGGTTCAAAGTAATTTTCTTGCAAAAAAAATAATTTTTTCATGCAAACAAAAAGTGTCAGAAAGGGCTTTGTCTTCAAGTGGTTAGAAGAGTGGGTGATGTGTGACATAAGCTTCTAACCCCCCCCCCAAATGACCCCATTTTGGAAAGTAGACACCCCAAGCTATTTGCTGAGAGTCATGTCGAGTCCATGGAATATTTTATATTGTGACACAAGTTGCAGGAAAGAGACAAATTTTTTTTTGCACAAAGTTGTCACTAAATGATATATTGCTCAAACATGCCATGGGAATATGTGAAATTACACCCCAAAATACATTCTGTTGCTTCTCCTGAGTACGGGGATACCACATGTGTGAGACTTTTTGGGAGCCTAGCCGTGTACGGGACCCCGAAAACCAAGCACCGCCTTCAGGCCTTCTAAGGGCGTAAATTTTTGATTTCACTCTTCACTGCCTATCACAGTTTCGGAGGCTATGGAATGCCCAGGTGGCACAAAACCCCCCAAATGACCCCATTTTGGAAAGTAGACACCTAAAGCTATTTGCTGAGAGGTATAGTGAGTATTTTGCAGACCTCACTTTTTGTCACAAAGTTTTGAAAATTGAAAAAAGAAAAAAAAATATTTTTTCTTGTCTTTCTTCATTTTCAAAAACAAATGAGAGCTGCAAAATACTCACCATGCCTCTCAGCAAATAGCTTGGGGTGTCTACTTTCCAAAATGGGGTCATTTGGGGGGGTTTGTGCCACCTGGGCATTCCATGGCCTCCGAAACTGTGATAGGCAGTGAAGAGTGAAATCAAAAATTTACACCCTTAGAAATCCTGAAGGCGGTGATTGGTTTCGGGGCCCCGTGTGCAGCTAGACTCCCAAAAAGTCCCACACATGTGGTATCCCCATACTCAGGAGAAGCATCTAAATGTATTTTGGGGTGCAATTCCACATATGCCCATGGCCTGTGTGAGCAATATATCATTTAGTGACAACTTTGTGCAAAAAAAAAAAAAAAAATTGTCACTTTTCCCGCAACTTGTGTCAAAATATAAAACATTCCATGGACTCAACATGCCTCTCAGCAAATAGCTTGGGGTGTCTACTTTCCAAAATGGGGTCATTTGGGGGGGTTTTGTGCCATCTTGGCATTTTATGGCCTTCAAAACCGTGATAGGTAGTGAGGAGTGAAATTAAAAATTTACGCCCTTAGAAATCCTGAAGGCGGTGATTGGTTTTCGGGGCCCCGTACGCGGCTAGGCTCCCAAAAAGTCCCACATGTGGTATCCCTGTACTCAGGAGAAGCTGCTGAATGTATTTTGGGGTGCAATTCCACATATGCCCATGGCCTGTGTGAGCAATATATCATTTAGTGACAACTTTTTGTATTTTTTTTTTTGTCATTATTCAATCACTTGGGACAAAAAAAATTAATATTCAATGGGCTCAACATGCCTCTCAGCAATTTCCTTGGGGTGTCTACTTTCCACAATGGGGTCATTTGGGGGGGTTTGTACTGCCCTGCCATTTTAGTACCTCAAGAAATGACATAGGCAGTCATAAACTAAAAGCTGTGTAAATTCCAGAAAATGTACCCTAGCTTGTAGACGCTATAACTTTTGCGCAAACCAATAAATATACAGTTATTGACATTTTTTTTACCAAAGACATGTGGCTGAATATATTTTGGCCTAAATGTATGACTAAAATTGAGTTTATTGGAATTTTTTTATAACAAAAAGTAAAAAATATCATTTTTTTTCAAAATTTTTGGTCTTTTTCCATTTATAGCACAAAAAATAAAAACCGCAGAGGTGATCAAATACCATCAAAAGAAAGCTCTATTTGTGGGAAGAAAAGGACGCAAATTTCGTTTGGGTACAGCATTGCATGACCGCGCAATTAGCAGTTAAAGCGACGCAGTGCCAAATTGGAAAAAGTCCTCTGGTCTTTAGGCAGCCAAATGGTCCGGGACTGAAGTGGTTAAACTATAAGACAGCATTCCTTATTTTTTAAACTTTAATCATCAGGGAATTACGTCAGTAATCTTTTAACATTTTACTTTACTTATTTTTATCAATTTTATTAACTGCATTGGGTGTGGCTCCAATGACCACATGCTTAGCCACCCCAGCAAGTGTTTAAATTAACAATTTTCAGCTCACAGTATTTAGATTAACTTTTCTTTTAGAATAAGCAAATATAATATTTTTTGTTTTCTTTTCCATATTAACTTTACCACAGTGCAAAATGACTACACATTGCACACGATTTTTACAATTTTAACCACTTCAGCCCCGGAAGGATTTACCCCCTTCCTGACCAGAGCACTTTTTACAATTTGGCACTGCGACGCTTTAACTGCTAATTGCGCTTTCATGCAATGCTGTAACCAAACGAAATTTGCGTCCTTTTCTTCCCACAAATAGAGCTTTCTTTTGATGGTATTTGATCACCTCTGCCGTTTTTATTTTTTGCGCTATACACGGAAAAAGACCGAAAATTTTGAAAAAAAATGATATTTTCATTTGTTCTAAAAAAAATCCAATAAACTCAATTTTAGTCATACATTTAGGCCAAAATGTATTTGGCCACATGTCTTTGGTAAAAAAAAATGTCAATAAGTGTATATTTATTGGTTTGCGCAAAAGTTATAGCGCCTACAAACTAGGGTACATTTTCTGGAATTTACACAGCCTTTAATTTATGACTGCCTATGTCGTTTCTTGAGGTGCTAAAATGGCAGGGCAGTACAAAACCCCCACAAATGACCCCATTTTGGAAAGTAGACACCCCAAGGAAATTTTTTGTCCCAAGTGATTGAATAATGACAAAAAAAAAAAAAAATTACAAAAAGTTGTCACTAAATGATATATTGCTCACACAGGCCATGGGCATATGTGGAATTGCACCCCAAAATACATTTAGCTGCTTCTCCTGAGTATGGGGATACCACATGTGTGGGACTTTTTGGGAGCCTAGCCGCATACAGGGCCCCGAAAACCAATCACTGCCTTCAGGATTTCTAAGGGCGTACATTTTTGATTTTACTCCTCACTACCTATCACAGTTTTGAAGGCCATAAAATGCCCAGATGGCACAAACCCCCCCAAATGACCCCATTTTGGAAAGTAGACACCCCAAGCTATTTGCTGAGAGGCATGTTGAGTCCATGGAATATTTTATATTTTGACACAAGTTGCGGGAAAGTGACAATTTATTTTTTATTTTTTTTGCACAAAGTTGTCACTAAATGATATATTGCTCACACAGGTCATGGGCATATGTGGAATTGCACCCCAAAATACATTCTGCTGCTTCTCTTGAGTACGGGGATACCACATGTGTGGGACTTTTTAGGAGCCTAGCCACGTACGGGACCCCGAAAACCAATCACCGCCTTCAGGATTTCTAAGGGTGTACATTTTTGATTTCACTCTTCACTGCCTATCACAGTTTCGGAGGTCATGGAATGCCCAGGTGGCACAACCCCCCCCCCAAATGACCCCATTTTGGAAAGTAGACACCCCAAGCTATTTGCTGAGAGGCATGGTGAGTATTTTGCAGCTCTCATTTGTTTTTGAAAATGAAGAAAGACAAAAAAAAAATTTTTTTTTTCTTTTTTTAATTTTCAAAACTTTGTGACAAAAAGTGAGGTCTGCAAAATACTCACTATACCGCTCAGCAAATAGCTTTGGGTGTCTACTTTCCAAAATGGGGTCATTTGGGGGGGTTTTGTGCCACCTGGGCATTCCATGGCCTCCGAGACTGTGATAGGCAGTGAAGAGTGAAATCAAAAATTTACGCCCTTAGAAAGCCTGAAGGCGGTGCTTGGTTTTCGGGGTCCCATACGCGGCTAGGCTCCCAAAAAGTCTCACACATGTGGTATCCCCGTACTCAGGAGAAGCAACAGAATGTATTTTGGGGTGTAATTTCACATATTCCCATGGCATGTTTGAGCAATATATCATTTAGTGACAACTTTGTGCAAAAAAAAAAAAAAAAATTTGTCTCTTTCCCGCAACTTGTGTCACAATATAAAATATTCCATGGACTCGACATGCCTCTCAGCAAATAGCTTGGGGTGTCTACTTTCCAAAATGGGGTCATTTGGGGGGGGTTTGAACTGTCCTGGCATTTTATGCACAACATTTAGAAGCTTATGTCACACATCGCCCACTCTTCTAACCACTTGAAGACAAAGCCCTTTCTGACACTTTTTGATTACATGAAAAAATTATTTTTTTTTGCAAGAAAATTACTTTGAACCCCCACACATTATATATATTTTTAAAGCAAATGCCCTACAGATTAAAATGGTGGGTGTTTAATTTTTTTTTTTCACACAGTATTTGCGCAGCGATTTTTCAAACGCATTTTTTGGGGAAAAAACACACTTTTTTACATTTTTATGCACTAAAACACACTATATTGCCCAAATGTTTGATGAAATAAAAAAGATGATCTTAGGCCGAGTACATGGATACCAAACATGACATGCTTTACAATTGCGCACAAACGTGCAGTGGCACCAAAATAAATACATTTTTAAAAGCCTTTAAAAGCCTTTACAGGTTACCACTTTAGATTTACAGAGGAGGTCTACTGCTAAAATTACTGCCCTCGATCTGACCGTCGCGGTGATACCTCACATGCATGGTGCAATTGCTGTTTACATTTGACGCCAGACCGACGCTTGTGTTCGCCTTAGCGCGAGAGCAGGGGGGACAGGGGTGCTTTTTTTTTTTCTTTATTATTTTTTTGCTTTTTTATCTTATTTTAAAACTGTTCCTTTCATTTTTTTTTTTTTTTAATCATTTTTATTGTTATCTCAGGGAATGTAAATATCCCCTATGATAGCAATAGGTAGTGACAGGTACTCTTTTTTGAAAAAATTGGGGTCTATTAGACCCTAGATTTCTCCTCTGCCCTCAAAGCATCTGACCACACCAAGATCGGTGTGATAAAATGCTTCCCCAATTTCCCAATGGCGCTGTTTACATCCGGCGAAATCTAAGTCATAAAATGCTCGTAGCTCGTTTCTTAGGCCATAGAGATGTTTGGAGCCACTCTGGTCTCTGATCAGCTCTATGGTCAGCTGGCTGAATCACCGGCTGCATTCTCAGGTTCCCTGTTGAGACAGGAGAGCCAGAGAAAAACACGGAAGACGGTGGGGGGGGGCATTCTCTCCCACTGCTTGTAAAAGCAGTCTAGAGGCTAATTAGCCGCTAGGATTGCTTTTACATGAAAGCCAACCGCTGGCTGAAAAGAATGATACCAAGATGATACCTAAACCTGCAAGCATCATTCTGGTATAACCACTCAAAGTCGTGAATGCTGTACCTGAAGACAAAAAAATGGTTAACAATAAAGCACAGTAAACGGTAAAGTATAAAAAATTGCATACCTGAAAAGCAAACATGATAAAACATAATAACAATAAAACATTGCAGAATAGAATACAGTAAAAAAGAGCAGAAGAATAGAGAGAGAGAGAATAGAGAGAGAACAATAAAACGACAACTATTATTTTTTATTTTATATTTTTGTTTGTGTTTTTTTTTTTTTTTACACTTTTTTTGTAACTGTAACTTTTATAACTGTAACCGGTTCCAGGTTCGGGTCTCTCAAAATGCGATGGCATCTTGGGAGACCCTGTGAAAGTGTACCTAGTCTGTGCAATGCTGTACCCTACGCTAATACTCAACTAGTGAATGGTAGCGTTCAAAACATTCACCAATGCAAAGACCAGGATTGTCAGGACAGGAGGGACAATAATAGCGGGTGTCACGCCTATATCCGCGTTTGCTGCAGACACAACATCTTTTTTGGGGGGGTTCGTTGGGTAGGGGTACTCGGGAGGACATAAAAATGCCTCTCGTGCAGCCGACTGCATTTGGTTGGGGATGTGAATGGGGGAAGTACGGGCGCTGCAGAAGTGGTGGGTTCCCAATTAGGATTGGCGAATGCAGCAGGAAGGGCATTATGGGCACGACGGGCCTGTGTTTGTCTTCTTGGTGGCAGCGGGACACTATTTGTGCTTGCCACCTCACCAGCTTGAACTGCACTTATGGGACTCGCCACGTCACCAAGTGTTACTGCAGTGCTGGTTTGACTACGACCGGGGTGTACTAGGCCGCTGGCGCTTGCCAGTTCACCAAAACGCTACCAAAAAAACTGTTAGCGATCGCAGGGATCAGGCCTGACTCTGCGAACGCTGCAGTTATGCGTTTAGTGTTTTGTAAGTGACAGTGATCGATCGATACTGCACTTGGGTGGGCTGGGCTGGGCCGGGCGGAGGGGCAAAACGCAGGTGCTAGCAGGTATCTGGGCTGATCCCACTAACACTGCGTTTTTGGGAACCCTAAACTGCTGGGGATTGGATCAGATCAGATATTGATCAGTTCAGATACTATACCACTAAGGGAGGTGTACGGTGCGTGCGTGGGTGTTAGCGCTACTGGCACTAACCTGACGCTGCCTGGGGCTGGTGCTTGCCAGTTCACCAAAACGCTACCAAAAAAACTGTTAGCGATTGCAGGGATCAGGCCTGACTCTGCGAACGCTGCAGTTATGCATTTAGTGTTTTGTAAGTGATAGTGATCGATCGATACTGACGCTGGCATGTTCTACTGTGTGTGTAGTGTGTTGGTGCACTCACATTGCAGTCTTCTCTCCTCGGCCCGGAGCGGAAAATGCCGAGCCGAGGAGAGATGACATCATTTCCTCTGCCTCTGTGTACAATACAGAGGCAGGGAAATGATCCCATTGGCTGGGAGCGATCGCGAGGGGGGGGCCACGAATGGATGGCCTCCCCCTCACCACCGATCGCCGTGGGAGATTTGCCGACCGCCGCAGGCACCGGGGGGGGGTCCGATCGGACCCCCCACCCACGGGCAGGCAAGGACGTACCTGTACGTCCTTTTGCCTGCCCGTGCCATTCTGCCGACGTATATAGTCGTGCGGCGGTCGGCAAGTGGTTAAGTCAATTTTTTTTTTTTACCTGAATTATATAGATCAATTTGTTCACAATTTTAAATCAGACATAAATATTTTTAGTCTTTAATTGCATTTGTGGCAATGTTACATCACTTTAAAACATACATAACAAACACAAAACAAATCATCATGCAACCAATATTCAATCTGTGCTATCAACTGTTTTGTTGATGCAGCACTTTAAGCATATTAATACAACTAACATGACATGACATAATCCACGGATCTCACACACCTCTACACAACAAACATAACTTTAACACTTAGCCAACTACAACCTGTAGACAAAAATCTTAGCATATTTCTCTTAAAGCAAAGTTCCACACAAAAATGGAACTTCCGCTTTTCGGAACCCCCCCCCCCCCCTCCGGTGTCACATTTGGCACCTTTCAGTGGGGAGGGGGTGCAGATACCTGTCTAAGACAGGTATTTGCACCCACTTCCTGCATAGACTCCCATGGGAGTCTACGCCACTTCCCGTCCCTCCGCGCTGTCTCCTGGGAATCCCACAGCTCCCAGGAGAGAGCGGGGACCACTAGGGACGCGCAGCGCGACTCGCGCATGCGCAGTAGGGAACCGGGAAGTGAAGCCACAACGCTTCACTTCCTGATTCCCTCATCTAGGATGGCGGGTTCTCGGCGTCCCCTGCCGACATCGCTGGACCCTGGGACAGGTAAGTGGCCATGTATTAAAAGTCAGCAGCTGCAGTATTTGTAGCTGCTGGCTTTTAATATTTTTTTTTTTGGCGGTGTGGGTGGACCCCCGCTTTAATAAAACTGCACTTTTCATGCCTACCTATACATTGTTTTGTGTATGGTGGAGGGTTGACTGGGAGGGGAGGGGCAGTTGGGTCTGATCTCTTATCTGCCTCATCCTTTTGTTTCTTAATATTTCTCTGAAACCAATAAGGGGCATATTTTAACTAGTTCCCCCCCCTCCTTTCTCATGTATTCTGCTTCCCACTGAGTGGGACACTGAATATCATGGGAAGGCTTTCTTGTCTCCCAGACATAAACCTTTCACCATATCTATGTGAAATGTATCATTATCTCCTTCTCGAGGGAATGGGTCACTACTATACATACTTTCTGTTCACCCAGCTAAGTTAGATACCCAGGGGTTAATGAACTCATACTAAGTTTCACATACTCTAGCTACATAATCTTTACAATTCTCCCCGGGGTTTGGAGGACATGGGAAATCCTTTCCCTGCAACTGACCCATTATCACAATTACAGTAAAAGAAACACTGCCTTACTTTGCAGTTTCAATTCACTCAACAAATTTATCTTACATACTCTTATGAGATAAAGAAGAAAAGCAAATACAGAGATGTGGGTCCCGGTGGTAGTTGCCTTATTAACACTTTTTCTCCTTCCCAAAAGGAGTGTAGTACTACTTATTTAAATTTATAAAGTCTTTCCAGAAGACAGGTCTACCAAAGACCATTTTAACACTTATAAGGCATGGTCCGTCTCCTTTCTAAAAAATTTACGGGACTAAAGTTTTATCAGAGCGTAGGCAAGAAAACAATTTGTCAATATAAGAAAAACAATTTACTTACCAAGGGTGATTACTTTATTCTGGACTGAGCCCTTATTTTGAAAGGAATTCTGGTTCTGGACAGCCATCCTTGGTTAATTCAGCAAGCCACTTTGGACCCTCGGTACCGGAGACACCCCAAAATACAGGAAGCAAACAAGATGTGTATTCATAGGGTCTCTGTCTTTTAATGGGAGATCATCCAGCTTATATGGGATACAGATCAAATGAAAAAATGAAGGGGGGGGGGGTGCTCTTAGTGACAGAAAGAGAGAGACTTTTACAGATACTAAAAAACAGTAAACTGGACACCTGGTCATTTAGTCATAAAATGAAGCCGATTTGCTAAGGATAAACAGGATATACAAACTTGAAAGGGCTTGACCATAAATACACACTATAGGGTGTATTCTATTTATACAGATATTCCTACATAATCATATACAACCTGAAACTAGAAGCAATGAGAGACTATACTGAATATAGCAGGGACAATTCAAATGATGGGAATTATTAAATTGGAGTCCTTATGATTCATTCATATTATTACACTTAACACCTAAATAAGAAAAACAAAGCCGCATGAACTTTTTCCTGTCTCAAGTGAGCCTGTGGAAATTTGGTGTGCCTCGCTGTTCAGGGTGAGGGACCCTTATTCACCTGAAGCTCTTACGGGGGATGCACTACAAATATATAATTAAAGGATAAGGTCCCCCCACACAAACAGCATGCATCTTTACCTACCCTCCCCCTTCGGCATCCCCAGATGCAGTTACTTTGCCTTTACAGTTTTGTCACCAATGTCCCTTTTGCTTGCTGTGCCTGAGCAGTAGTTTCCCACAATAAATGGAAAAAAAAAGGATTTTTTTTCCATATTATTCTGGGATGTGGCCACATATGGCAAAGTAATCTTCCTAATTTTTCTAAATTTCCCACAATATATGCCATAGGGCTCTCTCAAACATCTACTACTTAGCACAGTGATGGGGGGGGGGGCAAAAAAGGATAGAGAGCTTTGTTTGCAAGTGCACTTGCTAACTGTTTTAATCCAGGCAATAACAGAACCATGTAAAGACATATTACTATTAATATATGTTATGTATGTATGTAGCCTGTATGCATTTAATATGTTCACAAAAAAACAGAAACTGCACTAGACTAGTCCTTTCTTAGATCTATATAGTGTTGATACACATTTATTGAATTCAGGGACTGGAAATCCTCTCATAGATGGCTCTTGCAGACTTTAGAAGAGAATTGTGGGTGGTCAGCGCTCAGTGCTTTGGATATGAAGGTGGATACCAAGTCAATGGGATCAGAAGGTGTTGAAACAGAGGCAATGTTTATTTTCTTCAATACACAATAAAAGCTTGTATTGGAATTGCAATGACATATGTAAATAAAAGAGCCTACAATACCACTGGATATCTACGGTATATAGTGTTGATATACATTTCTTGAATTTAGGGACTGGAAATCCCCTCATAGATGGCTCTTACAGACTTTAGAGCACAAAACTTAGATTCAACAGATTTACCCCTGATGTTTTTATGCACTATGTACCTGGAACATATACAGTGCCTTGCAAAAGTATTCACCCCCTTGGAATTTTTCGTGTTTTGTCGCCTCACAACCTGGAATTAACATGGATTGTTTGAGGATTTGCGTCATTTAATTTACAGAACATGCCCCGAAACTTTGAAGAATTTTTTTTGTGAAGCAAACAACAAATAGGACAAAATAACAGAAAAAGTCAATGTGCATAACTATTCACCCCCCTAAAGTCTATATATTGTAGAGCCACCTTTTGCGGTTATCACAGCTCCAAGTCACTTTGGATAAGTCTCTATGAGCTTGCCACATCTTACCACTGGGATTTTTGCCCATTCCTCCCTGCAAAACTGCTCCAGCACCTTCAAGTTGGATGGTTTGTGCTTGTGAACAGCAATCTTTAAGACCACAGATTTTATATTGGATTGAGGTTTGTGCTTTGACTAGACCATTCCAACACATTTACATGTTTCCCCTTAAACCACTCAAGTGTTGCTTTAGCAGTGTGTTTAGGGTCATTGTCCTGCTGGAAGGTGAACCTCCATCCTAGCCTCAAATCATACACAGAGTGGTACAGGTTTTGCTCAAGAATATCCCTGTATTTAGCACCATACATCT
Source organism: Aquarana catesbeiana (assembly GCF_042186555.1). Lineage (NCBI taxonomy): Eukaryota > Metazoa > Chordata > Amphibia > Anura > Ranidae > Aquarana > Aquarana catesbeiana. Next base: position 577,244,129 of record NC_133327.1, read on the forward strand.
TTCCCTCAACTCTGACCAGTTTCCCAGTCCCGACTGCTGAAAAACATCCCTACAGCACGATGCTGGCACCACCATGTTTCACTGTGGGGATGGTGTTCTTTGGGTGATGTGATGTGTTGGGTTTGCGCCAGACATAGCGTTTTCTTTGATTGTCAAATAGTTAAATTTTAGTCTCATCAGACTAGAGCAGCTTCCTCCATACATTTTGGGAGTCTCCCACATGCCTTTTCACAAACTCAAAATGTGCCATTTTGTTTATTGCTGAAAGTAATGGCTTTCTTCTGGCCACTCTGCCATAAAGCCCAACTCTATGGAGCGTATGGCTTATTGTTGTCCTAAGTATCCCATGTACAGATACTCCAGTCTCTCTCTCTTAGGTCTCTGTGCTGCCTCTCTGATTAATGCCCTCCTTGCCTAGTCCGTGAGTTTTGGTGTCGCGCCATCTCTTAGCAGTTTTGCTGTTGTGCCGTGTTCTTTCCATTTGGTTATGATAGATTTGATGGTGCTCCTAGGGATCATCAAAGATTTGGATATGTTTTTATAACCTAGCCCTGACTTGTACTTCTCAACAACATTGTCCCTTACTTGTTTGGAGAGTTCCTTGGTCTTCATGGCAGTGTTTGGTTATTGGTGCCTCTTGCTTAGGTGTTGCAGCCTCTGGGGACTTTCAAAAAGATGTGTATAGGTAATGACAGATCATGTAAAACTTAGAGTGCACACAGGTGGACATCATTTCACTAATTATGTGACATCTGAAGGAGCTTTTTATGGGCTTCATAACAAAGGTGGTAAATACATACGCACATGCCATTTATCATTTTTTTATTTCTGAAAAATAGTTCTATGTGTATATTTTTCTAATTTAACTTCACCAACTTAGACTATTGTGGTCTATCCATCACATATAATTCAGATTAAAAAAAATTGAACTAAAGGCTGTAATGTAACAAAACAGGTAAAAAGCCAAAGGGGTAAATACTTTTGCAAGGCACTGTGAATACTTTTGCAAGGCACTGTAGGTTGAGAGATAAAGGCAGAGTATGGATGTAGCATCCAAACTTGAGGTTGGCTAAATTTAGAATTCACAGTTTATACTGTATATGTTTGTTAAACAAATACTAAAATTGAAAATGACGGAGTCCGTTATTTTTAGAGTGCAAATAAAAGAATGTGGTTTTAAGCAAAATCCAAAATTATCAAATTACGTGGCATGTACTAGACTATCCATATGTCTAAAGAAAATGTAATAAAATGTCAAATTATAGATGTGCTAATTGGTTCTAAGAAGGTTGCAGTTTTAGATATTTGAAACTTGACAGATTGTAAACTTTTTCAGAATAGATCAGACTGATACATTGGTTGTCCAAGGTCACGGTTGCTTTGAAATAAAACGTTTGAATCATCTATGACCATTCAATTATGAGGTCACACAAGCTATGATTACAATGTAATTATGCCAATGATAGCTAATGGCACTATTATATTTAATTGACAATTTTTATATTTTTCATTATGTTTTCAGTGACTGAATAAAATAAGATATAATATGTAGATATAGATATACAGAATTCTCCCTAGCATATGTTTAAGCTAGTATAGAAGGGAAAAACACAATGTGGGAGCCCCCAAAGCTGCATAACCCAAATGCATATAAAAAATAGGAAGTTTCCCCAGGGGTTTTTTAGCAGCAGAGAATTTGTACAAAAAGTAGTTGATGTAAAAAATCATTTATTTAACAGACAATAATAATTTCAAATGAACAATAATGAATCATCCATATAGGTAGTGCGACACAAAAACAAACATGGAACATCACTCATAGCAAGGAACATCCTATGTACAAGCATGGTTTTCCAATTGTATTTATGACGTATGTATCCACATGAAAAACCCCGATGGGATCCCGATGGGATCTTTGGACAACTACAATCCTACAATGCTGGTTTGTGCGATACATCTTCATGTCTTCATCCACCCATTGATAACTATACCTCTATGTGTATTGAGATATAATTTTGCTCAATTCGAAATGCTATACTTACACATTTTTTATATTGTCCAATGACTTTAATTAGATACTTTGATATTTTCCTAGAATATAAATCCCCCTGAAGAGACCGAAAAATCACAAGGGTCGAAATGCATTGGGGTTTTTCATGTGGATACATACGTCATAAATACAATTGGCAAACCATGCTTATACATAGGGTGTTCCTTGCTATGAGTGATGTTCCATGTTTGTTTTTGTGTCGCACTACCTATATGGATGATTCATTATTGTTCTTTTGAAATTATTATTGTCTGTTAAATAAATTATTTTTTACATCAACTACTTTTTGTACAAATTCTCTGCTGTTAAAAAACCCCTGGGGAAACTTCCTATTTTTTTTTTGTTTAAACCAGTTGGATTAAAAAGGTAGTCTAGCGGACCAAACAAAAAGAATAAAGATAGTTTAAAATCAATGCGAAATGGAAATCTTTCACAAATGTTTTCAGAAAAACAAACTAATTTTAATAATGCATGCTTGCAAAATGGCAAAAAAATACTTTACCCATAAATGGACATGGGTGGGGATACCTAATATGCGTGTGTCTAAACAACAGGCGTTTATGTATGTATGTGAGTCCTAAATTGATGTATGTACTTTATGTGGGGTCTTTTGCATTTTGTTGTGTTTTTTAATTATATATTAAACCTAATAAAATAAAAAATGTTGGCTGCGCCTCTCCGTGCGCAATCCAATTAATGTTTTTAAACCAAAACCTTACTTTCAAGCCACAAAACTACTTTCATTATTCAGTGACAAACTTTCTCATGTACAAAAGAATAAAATAAAACAAATGTGACAGTCCCAGATGAATATTGTTCAGTTAGTAGTGCTTTTCTTCTTTCAAATATTTTCCCTTTAAATGAAATATCCCGCAGTTTTTCGACCTTCACCCTTGTGGATTTCAGTTATTACAATTGTACAATGATTCCCACTACCTTTCACCACTGCGCTCACCTCCGGTTAAGACCTGTTTCCAGGTCTAAAATCTCCTTCCCTTGCTGGGGTTAATTCCAGGCTGTCAGGAAAAGCCCTCTTGTAGTCATTCCAGCAAACAGAAGATTAAAAGAATGCCTGTAAGCGCCATCCGGCGCTCGTGCGCGCGCAATAGCGCCAATAGTGCTAATAGGCGAACGCGCGTACGCAATAGTGCCAATAGCGCTAATGGGCGAACGCGCGTGCGCAATAGCGCCAATAACGGCGCACGGGCGCGCGCGGGTGCGCGCACGCGCCCCCTGTAACACTCTTGGCGCCAAGATGGGCTATTTAAAGGAGACTGTTCCAATGCTGCCTTGCTGTCCGGTCTACAGCGTTTCCTGAGACCTCTGCTCCCTTGTTACCAGTTTCTCTGCATCCAGTACCTACTTGGCTTGATCCTGACTTACCTGTTTGCTGCCTGCCCTGATCTCGGCTTGGACTCTGACTACTCTCTTGGTTTGCCCTCCTGTACCTGATCTGCCCGCCAGTACCTTGACCCGGCTTGTCTGCACCTTCCTGCTGTCTGCTACCTGCTACTGGACTACAGTGCACCTCCCTGCTGTCTTCAACCTGCTGCGGGACTACAGTGCACCTCCCTGCTGTCTGCTACCTGCTACTGGACTACAGTGCACCTCCCTGCTGTCTGCAACCTGCTGCGGGACTACAGTGCACCTCCCTGCTGTCTGCAACCTGCTGCGGGACTACAGTGCACCTCCCTGCTGTCTGCTACCTGCTACTGGACTACAGTGCACCTCCCTGCTGTCTGCAACCTGCTGCGGGACTACAGTGCACCTCCCTGCTGTCTGCTACCTGCTACTGGACTACAGTGCACCTCCCTGCTGTCTGCAACCTGCTGCGGGACTACAGTGCACCTCCCTGCTGTCTGCAACCTGCTTCGGGACTACAGAGCACCTCCCTGCTGACTACAGGATCCAGCTCTCTTCTCCAGTGTTCCAGCCAGGCACTTGTGCCCCTCTGTACTTCTGAGCCCCTGTTCTCACCTTCAGGGGTTCCTAAGTCAGAGGTATACGAGAGGCCGTTCTCTGCACTCCGGGCTCCACCTACCAGGTACGTGACACAGGCTTCTCAGCTGTTCAATCTCCTTCCACTCTCCTCTCTCCTCACTGAGCTGGCTTTGTCTGGACTTCCTTTCCTCCACGACCCCTCAGTATAAAAGATGCACTCCCATTGAGTAGTATATAAAGGTTTCACATTTATTGCATAATATCCACTTACATTAAAACGTTAAACATTGCACTTCAAAAGATCATCCGAGGGGACAGCAGCTCCCGTATGTTCCACAAACACAGTACTCTGTCACCAGACTCCTCCCACAACGTGTTATGTATTAAACTTACTATTAGAATATGGCTAACAAGCCACCTAAGTGTGAGAACATACATACAGGTACTCTACATGGAGCCACTGGAGGGGGGTCCCTGATTCCTCCCTCTCTTTCTTATATCCATGAGCTTTAAAATAAACCCTCACTTACCTCTGTAGCTGTAGGCAATGTGGAGTAATCATTCATCCTAAAATTCCCCAACAGAGGCATTGAAGTTGGGTTCTAGTCCATTTCTCAGCTGCTTAGCTTCTTATGTAAACACCTGCTTTGTGTTCACATTATAAGGATGGAATGCTGCCCAGTCACTGCTGTTAGAGGGAGTAGCAGACTATAGGATGCCTCAGAAATTGACTAGGGCTAAACTTAAGTGCACCTGCTATGAAGTTTTTAGGATGAATTATCTGAAAGTTCCTGCAGCTACATAGGTCAGTAAAAAATTGCTTTAATAACTTGCTGACCAACCTATAGCAGTTTTACTGCTACAGGGCGGTAGCTGTGCGGCGGATCACATACATATACATGATCCAGCTCTTCCGGGCCTCTGCTCCCTCCTCACTGGCTGTGATGGGCTGTGGGAGGGAGCTGTATCCAGAAGGTTCATTTGAAGGGACATCATCGGGGCCCCCGCAATCTTGTGAGGGTGCGGGGTCTCCGGTGTCTCCTTCATCATACAGGAGCGTCAGGTCGCGGAGCGCCCTGAACTCCTCCATAGAGAAGCCTTTGGTACGCTCCGCGAGCTCACGCTCCAGTCTTAAGTTGATGCGATCCTTATCATAGATAAACCTAAAGGTTAAGTTACGTGCAAAAAGGTACAAGTCCTTAATTGTTTCAGTAACCTTAAGTGTATCAAGAGGGCAGAAACCCAAACCTAACTGTAGCAACGAGATTTCTTCATTATTGAATGTGTAGGGGGTAAGATTTATGACATTGTGGTCGGTGTGACATGAAGGGGAGGGTTCTGTTGAGACAGTGGAGGTTTTAGGACGTAGGCATCTAAATTGCTCTGTTGTTTTTTCAGATCTAAAAAAATAGCATCCTCATTAATTTTCGTGTATTTATTTGTCATTGAAGCCGAATTTAAGATTTTGGGAATAGTGCCGTGCAATGTGGAGTGACCAGTGGCCCCTTCTAAGGGGGTATTGGTATCATGTGGAGTTTGTGTAGGGGGTGCCTGGGTGGATCTAGGGCCTTTTGGGCCTTTCTTATCTTTTTTAGAGTTCGTTGGTGGGGTGTTACCCCCAAAACGAAGTCTCTTACGTGAAAAATTAAGTGCAGACGAAGTGTTGGGTTGAGTAGTACTTAAAGAGGATACAGTGGAAGATAACGATGAATCTGATTCAATATCAGTAGTGAAATTCCTATTGTTGGTACGAGGAGGGCCTCGTCTACCCCGGCCTCTACCAGGCCAATGGTAGGCCAGGCCCTCAGTGAAGGCAGCTTTATCCTTCCCAAATTTAATTTGTTTCTTGATGATAATGTCCTTATTCATAATTTCCAAACGTTCTCTAAGTTCTTTCCACTTGGTTTTGAAAACCGTATTGTCAGTCAAATGAGAGTATTCGGTATTAAGTCGCTCGATGTCGTTATCAAGGAGAGTCATATCAAGGGTATATTGGGTAATAAGTAATCCAATTAATTTGAGGCTATTTTTAGTTAGGATATCTTCCCAGGTTTTCCTAAAGTCCGCTGAGGGATCTTTAAGGGTAGGGAAAATCTGACCCCTTAAACCCAAAGGGCAGACTTTTTCACTAACATACAGTTTGAAGTATTCAATGTGCCAGTGTAAGTGTGACTTACGTTTAAGAAGTTTGGACATTCGCGCAAAAAAACGTTGAAATGTCATCATCGGTTTTATGTTCGTTCAAACATGCAATTTTAAGGTTGGACATAAAGCCCATCCAATCTGTGCCTAGAACATCCATATTGTGCCTGGCTGCCAGTGGCGACCCCTAAAGTATGTTGTGATGACAGAATACAGAAACTAAACAATACAAATGACAAATTTAAACAGACGTAAAAAGAATATATAAAAGCGCTACTAGAGGGGACGTGTCAATGGGTGTTGCTGTTCACCCAGGGGCACAGAAAAAATTATGGGTGTATTATCCACCCTGTGTATACTAAAGGAGAAAGCGCTTGCAATAAAAGGATTTAATTACTACATAAAGTACCATCATCCCAAGTGTCTAGTACAGAGAAGGGCAGGGGGTAGGGAACGGCCTCAGTTGGCTGCTCCTGTCGGCCAATATCTCAACCCCCCACAAGGAAACAGGAGGGGACTATTACGGTACTGGATATAACTAAATATTAAGTAAGGAAGGGTAGAAAAGAAAATAATGGTTGGATAAAAATTCAATTTTAATAGAAAACATTATTAAAAAGGATTATTACAATATCACATACAGTTGTAATTCAAAGCAAAGACAGTATATACAACCATATGGTTTACACCCAAAAATAATAATGGATACATAGATATCTTGAATTCTCGACCGGTTTCGCGGTATTCACCGCTTCCTCAGGAGAGCAATATCTATAGTACAATATAAAATAAATTGTAATAAATACAAACAGATCAACAGTGGAATATAAGGGTGCCAGTGTTAAAGTTCTGAGATTTCCAAACAACCAGTGTGCAAAAAAAAAAAAAATATTGGATTGTGATCACAAAGGGAATACCGGGGGATAAGAGAATAGAGGGAGGAAAAGAAGTGGGAAGGGAGGGGGGAGAAAGGGAGGGGGAAAAAACGAGGCGGGGAGGAAGAAGGGAAAAGGAAAGGAGGGAAGGACAAGGGAGAAGGAGACCATGAGAGGAAAGGAAAGGGGGAGGGGAAAGGGAAAGAGGGGAAAGGAGGGGGAAGGGAAGAGGGGGAGGGGAAAAAAGGGGGAAGAAAAAGGGGGAAATGGACGGAAGAGGAAGACCAGTGGGTCGGTGAAAAAGGGGGAGAAAACCAGTAATTCCATCTGTGTAGGGAACAGATCAGAACTAAAAAAAAGGGGGTTGCACACCGGTATTGAGAGCTGGCACTCACCACTAAAACGTTAATTGATTGAAAGACGCATGGGCTGAGGAGGAGAAAGACAGCATAGCAGGGAATCATATACCAGAGTTGGAAAAACCAAGCACTGTTGCAATAGCAATGAGAGCCCCCCAAGGCTGGAACCAATGATGTGTGCGGGGGGAGGGAGGTCACAGCAGCAACTGCAATCAAAGTTTATATTAAAGTTACCATCCATAGATATAAAAGGGAATATTTGCCCACAAATAGCGAGCACTATGCAAACTTTTTTTGCACACTGGTTGTTTGGAAATCTCAGAACTTTAACACTGGCACCCTTATATTCCACTCTTTCTTTTGAAAAAAAAAAATTTTTGATCCCCTAATTCAGTGACTTACATATTCAATTATTTAAAAATTTATTCACCAGAGGCTGTTTGCTATCCCCTGTGTTCGCCGCAGGGGGAACTACATGGGGCCTTACATACCCACAGAGAATCCTTGAACGGGTGAGCTTATCCTTATTGTATATAATCTGTATGTAATTGTTTAATGTATGATTTAGTGATTTTGCTGCAATAATTATTTTTTCATACACCTGTTGATCTGTTTGTATTTATTACAATTTATTTTATATTGTACTATAGATATTGCTCTCCTGAGGAAGCGGTGAATACCGCGAAACCGGTCGAGAATTCAAGCTATCTATGTATCCATTATTATTTTTGGGTGTAAACCATATGGTTGTATATACTGTCTCTGCTTTGAATTACAACTGTATGTGATATTGTAATAATCCTTTTTAATAATGTTTTCTATTAAAATTGAATTTTTATCCAACCATTATTTTCTTTTCTACCCTTCCTTACTTAATATTTAGTTATATCCAGTACCGTAATAGTCCCCTCCTGTTTCCTTGTGGGGGGTTGAGATATTGGCCGACAGGAGCAGCCAACTGAGGCCGTTCCCTACCCCCTGCCCTTCTCTGTACTTTCTTTTGGTGGTATTTGATCACCCCTGCGCTTTTTATTTTTTGCCCTATAAAAAAAGAGCGACAATTTTGAAAAAAAACGCATTCTTTTTTACTTTTTGCTATAATAAATATCCCCCAAAAATATATAAAAAACACATTTTTTCCTCAGTTTAGGCCGATACGTATTCTTCTACATATTTTTGGTAAAAAAAATTGCAATAAGCGATTATTGATCGGTTTGCGCAAAAGTTATAGCGTTTACAACTTTAACCAGTTGCCGACCGCCGCACGCCAATGTACGTCGGCACAATGGCACGGGCAGGCATAAGGGCTTACCTGTACGTCCCTGCCTGCCTGTGGGCGGGGGGTCCGATCGAGGAGCTTCCTTGGCTTCTGAACTGTAAACAGAAGCGGAGGAAGTGATGTCATCTCTCCTTGTGTTGGCCTTTTCGTACCGGCGCAGAGGAGAGAAGACATCCAAGTAAGTGCATCAAACACTACACATACAGTAGAACACTCTAGGCACACTTTTCACCACCCATCACCCCCCTGTACCGCCTGTCACAGTGACACCAATAGCAGGTTTTTTTTTACTGATACCTGCATTGGTGTCATTTTGTGACAGTTATAAGTGGTAGGGCAGTTAGTGTTAGGCCCCTTTAGGTCTAGGGTACCCCCCGAACCCCCCACAATAAAGTTTTAACCCCGTGATCACCCCCTGTCACCAGTGTCTCTGAGGGATCGTTTATCTGATCGCTGTATTAGTGTCACAGGTGACGCTAGTTAGGGAGGTAAGTATTTAGGTTTGCCGTCAGCGTTTTATAGCATCAGGGACCCCCATATACTACCTAGTAAAGGTTTTTACCACCTGATTGCCCCCTAGTTAACCCTTTCACCATTGATCCCCATATAACTGTTACGGGTGACGCTGGTTAGTTAGTTTATTTTTTATAGTGTCAGGGCATCCGCCATTTATTACCTAATAAAGGTTTAACACTCTAATCGCCCGGCGGTGATATAAGTTAAGTTTTAGGGTCTGCGTCGCCCCAGGCAGCGTCAGGTTAGTGCCAGTACCACTAACATCCACGCATGCAGCATACACCTTCCTTAGTGGTATAATATCTGAACGGATCAATATCTGATCCGACCAGATCTATAAAATATAAATTAGTGCAGCGCTAAAATCTTTAAACAAAAAATATGTTGGTGAGGTGAAAACAAACTGAACCAGAAAACTAAAGCAGACAAATGTAGAATATGCTAATTAGTGTGAACATTGAATCACCTACTGAAAAAATACATCAAATATACATAATTGATATGTGCACGAACAAATGACAGTGATGATCCAGGATGTGAATCAGTACCACTCCATGATAACAATATTCAGAGTGGTATATATTGTGAGTCTGTTATTCTTAAGTGAAATAAAATAACATGCATGATAGATACTAAAATAAGTCCCAATACACTTGCAAAAGGAAAAGCAAGGATGGCCAGTGAAAAAGCAACACTGTGATGAGAAGACGAGTCCCTTGTCCAATGAAGCAGAACACCCAAAGTGAATAAGTTGTCTCCTTACTGGCTAAAAAGACCAATATGTTGGTCTCACCAATCCCAGGGAATTGGGTCTCCCAAAAACCTTAAGGATACTTGAGGGCTGTTACATCTGTATCATCAAAGAGGATATAAGGGACCGAGGGCTGCTCCGTCTGTGGTAGGCGGTATCACTCAAAACATAAAGCAGAGAGGGCTCCCATAGTGCAGTATGTAAATAAATTTATTGAACTCAAAAAGATTTGCACTTACAAGAATGCGGCTGAGTGAAAGCAATCACAAACAGGCATATCGATAACATCTGAACGGCGGTGTCTCCCGGGGCTTCCTTCACACGCTAACTGCTATCAAACCATCTCCTCCAAAGAGGAAAGCGTGATGACGTCAGAGATGCAGACTCCTCCCTGAGCGTTTCGTCACTACAGGACGTCCTCTGGGGATTGGCTGCAGTCCCATCATCATCACGCCAATCATATAAATAATGCCGCAGCGCCATCTTGACTGTGGGCTAGAGGGCACTTAAATAAGAGATAGATAGGCACCTCCATTTTAGCTAATGGCAAATCTAAACAAGCGGAGCATAAAGGAGGAAGCTAGAAGTCTAGAGTGGATACCAGCTCCATCTAGTGGCTAAAAAGTTTTTAACATATTGATACCAAATTTAACAACGGAAAGGGATTAGGGATGAGCCAAACATCCCCCTGTTCGGTTCGCACCAGAACTTGCGAACAGGCAAAAAATGTGTTTGAACAAGCAAACACCGTTAAAGTCTATGGGACACGAACATGAATAATCAAAAGTGCTAATTTTAAAGGCTTATATGCAAGTTATTGTCATAAAAAGTGTTTGGGGACCTGGGTCCTGCCCCAGGGGACATGGATCAATGCAAAAAAAAGTTTTAAAAATGGCCGTTTTTTCGGGAGCAGTGATTTCAATAATGCTTAAAGTGAAACAATAAAAGTGTAATATCCCTTTAAATTTCATACCTGGGGGGTGTCTATAGTATGCCTGTAAAGGAGCCAATGTTTCCCGTGTTTAGAACAGTCTGACAGCAAAATGACATTTCAAAGGAAAAAAGTCATTTAAAACTACTCGCGGCTATTAATGAATTGCCGGTCTGACAATACACATAAACGTTAATTGATAAAAATGGCATGGGAATTCCCCACAGGGGAACCCCAAACCAAAATTTTTAAAAAAATGATGTGGGGGTCCCCCTAAATTCCATACCAGGTCCTTCAGGTCTGGTATGGATATTAAGGGGAACCCAGGCCAAAATTTAAAAAAAAAAAAAAAAAAAAAAAAATGGCATGGGGTCCCCCTCAAAATCTATACCAGACCCTTCAGGTCTGGTATGGATTTTAAGGGGAACCCCCGCGCCAAAATAAAAAAAATGGTGTGGGGTCCCCCTAAAATTCTATACCAGACCCTTATCTGAGCATGCAACCTGGCAGGCTGCAGGAAAAGAGGGGGGATGAGAGAGCGGCCCCCCTTCCTGAACCGTACCAGGCCACATGCCCTCAACAATGGGAGGGTGCTTTGGGGTAGCCCCCAAAACACCTTGTCCCCATGTTGATGAGGACAAGGGCCTCATCCCCACAGCCCTTGGCCGGTGGTTGTGGGGGTCTGTGGATCGGGGGGCTTATCGGAATCTGGAAGCCCCCTTTAACAAGGGGACCCCCAGATCCTGGCCCTCCCCCCTGTGTGAAATGGTAAGGGCATTTCACAAAAAAACTGTCAAAAATGTTAAAAATGACAAGAGACAGTTTTTGACAATTCCTTTATTTAAATGCTTCTTCTTTCTTCTATCTTCTTTCTTCTTTCTTATTTCTTCTATCTTCCTTCGGTTTCTTCCTCCATCTTCTTCTGGTTCTTCTGGTTCTTCTGGTTCTTCTGGTTCTTCCTCCGATGTTCTCGTCTGGCATCTTCCTCCGTGGCGTCTGCGTCTTCTTCCCTTCTTCTCCTCGGGCCGCTCCGCATCCATGATGGCATGGAGGGAGGCTCCCGCTGTGTGACACTTCTCTCTTCATCTTCTTCTCTTCATCTTCTTGTCTTCATCTTCTTTTCGGGCCGCTCCGCATCCATGATGGCATGGAGGGAGGATCCCGCTGTGTGACGCTTCTCCTCTTCTGACGGTTCTTAAATAACAGGAGGGTGGGGCCACCTGGTGACCCCGCCCCCTCTGATGCACGGGGACTTGACTGGACTTCGCTATGGCATTCCCTGTGATGTCACACCTCAGAAGAGGAGAAGCGTCACACAGCGGGAATTAATAGCGGGAGCCTCTCTCCATGCCATCATGGATGCGGAAAGAAGATGAAGAGAAGAAGATGAAGAGAAGAAGATGAAGAGAGAAGCGTCACACAGTGGGAGCCTCCCTCCATGCCATCATGGATGCGGAGCGGCCTGGAGAAGAAGGGAAGAAGACGCCGACGCCGGCAAGGAAGATGCCGGACGAGAACACCGGAGGAAGAACCAGAAGAACCAGAAGAAGAAGAAGGAAGAAACCGAAGGAAGATAGAAGAAAGAAGAAGCATTTAAATAAAGGAATTGTCAAAAACTGTCTCTTGTCATTTTTAGCATTTTTGACACTTTTTTAGTGAAATGGTAGGGGTACTTTTGTATCCCCTTACCATTTCACACAGGGGGGAGGGCCGGGATCTGGGGGTCCTCTTGTTAATCTTCCAGATTCCGATAAGCCCCCCACCCGCAGATCCCCACAACCACCGGCCAAGGGTTGTGGGGATGAGGCCCTTGTCCCCATCAACATGGGGACAAGGTGTTTTGGGGGCTACCCCAAAGCACCCTCCCAATGTTGAGGGCATGTGGCCTGGTACGGTTCAGGGGGGACGCTCTCTTGTCCCCCCTATTTTCCTGCGGCCTGCCAGGTTGCGTGCTTGGATAAGGGTCTGGTATGGATTTTTGGGGGGACCCCACGCCGTTTCTTTTTTAAATTTTTTTTAAATTTTGGCGCGGGGTTCCCCTTAAAATCCATACCAGATCTGAAGGACCTGGTATGGAATTTAGGGGGACCCCCATGTAATTTTTTTTTTTAATTTTGGTTTGGGGTTCCCCTGTGGGGAATTCCCATGCCGTTTTTATCAATGAACTTTTATGTGTATTGTCGGACCGGCAATTCATTAATAGCCGCGAGTAGTTTAAATGACTTTTTTTTTTTTTAAAGTAGTTTAAGTAGTTTGCGACAAGCCGCAACTACTTCTGTTTTGGGGGCACTTTTTTCCTACAAACACGCGGTGTTCGCTCCGAGCTTAGCGAATTTGTTTATGGCTCGGTGGGAATGAGAGGGGGGAATAGACTTGAATCCCCCGAGCAAACTGCACCTTTGGAGAAGATGATGTACTCCTTATATGGGAAGGTGATCTACCTTCTCTTGAGGCTTTTTTTGCCAAGTTGAATTCCAATGACAGGGGTATCTCCTTGGAGTACGAAACCAGTGAGTCACAAATCCATTTTCTTGACCTCAATATTTTCATTAGGGATGGATGTTTGGTTACCACCACTCATTTTAAGGAGACCGATTGCAATGCCTTCATACCATTAACTAGTTGGCATCATCCAATGTGGCTTAGTGCAGTACCTAAAAGCCAATTCCAACGAATAAGACTTAACTGTACCTCTATTTCCGATTACCATCAGCAAGCCTTAGTTTTAAAAACTAGGTTTTTAGACAAGGGATGTAAGGAAAATTATATTGATGGCACCATTCAAAAAGTCGGTGACCTGAATAGGGATTTTATGATTTAAGGCCCTAAGAAAGTTCTTCAGGCACCAGGTGACAGGTTTAATTACTCTATGATCACTGGGTATTCCAATCAACACTATTCTGTGAAGAAGATCTTTAACAAGCATTGGAATATACTAAAGAGTGATAAAATCTTGGGTCCAGTCATTCCAGACCTGCTGGTAGTCATTTATAGGGGGGCCCCTGCTTTACGCCATAGTATTGCCCCTAATGTCATAGATCCTCCTAAGAGAATTTCCTTCATTCAAACGATGAAGGGTTTCTTCCCCTGCAGGAAGTGTAATATTTGTCAAGTTAACTCCTTCAGGGGGAGAAAATGTGAAACCTTTGACTGTACTCAGATGAATAGATCTTACAATATTGAGTCCTTCATCACATGTTCTACAGAATTGCTTGATATATTTAATTCAGTGCCCATGTTCAAAACAATATATCGGACGAACTAAAAGAGCCTTACATGTATGCCTAGGGGAACACGTAGGAAATATTAAACGTGGTTTTACTAAACACAATCTTTCTAGGCATTATGCCAAATACCATGACAAAAAGATTAAAGGTACGTTATTTTTAGCTATTGATAAAATCCAACCCCATTGGAGGGGTACTAATAAGGTTAGATCCGTCTCCCATCTTGAAACGAAGTGAATTTTTAATATGAAATGTTATGTCCACTTCGGTCTCAATGTCGACTGGGACATTAATTGTTTTCTTAATAATGCTTGATAATTTTATAATTATTTTTAATAATTTTTTCTTGTATTTTAATTTTTAATTTTTACTGTATATTTTAATACTATTCTATTATATAATTTAGGATTAAGGATGTATTATTCATGCCTTATATTAATGTATGTTAATATCTCTAGATATGGTTGCTAATTTGCATTTATTGCTATCCGCGGTTTGTTCTCTGCTGAGGCTTCTGGAGTCACCTTTCCGTTGTTAAATTTGGTATCAATATGTTAAAAACTTTTTAGCCACTAGATGGAGCTGGTATCCACTCTAGACTTCTAGCTTCCTCCTTTATGCTCCGCTTGTTTAGGTTTGCCATTAGCTAAAATGGAGGTGCCTATCTATCTCTTATTTAAGTGCCCTCTAGCCCACAGTCAAGATGGCGCCGTGGCACTATTTATATGATCGGCGTGATGAAGCCGAGACTGCAGCCAATCCCCAGATGACATCCAGTAGTGACGAAACGCGTAGGGAGGAGTCTGCATTTCTGACATCATCACACTTTCCTCTTCGGAGGAAATGGTTAGCGTGTGAAGGAAGCCCCGGGAGACACCGCCGTTCGGATGTTATCGATATGCCTGTTTGTGATTGCTTTCACTCAGCCACATTCTTGTAAGTGCAAATCTTTTTGCGTTCAATAAATTTATTTACATACTGCACTATGGGAGCCCTCTCTGCTTTATGTTTTGAGTGATACCGCCTACCACAGACGGAGCAGCCCTCGGTCCCTTATATCCTCTTTGATGATACAGATGTAACAGCCCTCAAGTATCCTTAAGGTTTTTGGGAGACCCAATTCCCTGGGCTTGGTGAGACCAACATATTGGTCTTTTTAGCCAGTAAGGAGACAATTTATTCACTTTCACAAGGGACTCTTCTTCTCATCACAGTGTTGATTATTCACTGGCCATCCTTGCTTTTCCTTTTGCAAGTGTTTGGAACTTATTTTAGTACCTATCACGCATGTTATTTTATTTCACTTAAGGATAACAGACTCACAATATATACCAATCTGAATAGTGTTATCGTGGAGTGGTACTGATTCACATCCTGGATCATCACTGTCATTTGTTCATGCACATATCAATTATGTATATTTGATGTATTTTTTCAGTAGGTGATTACATTTTCACACTAATTAGCATATTCTATATTTGTCTGCTTTAGTTTTCTGGTTGAATTTGTTTTCACCTCACCAACATATTTTTTGTTTAAAGATTTTAGAGCTGCACTAAGTTATATTTTATGATTTTGGGTTTTGTATTGTAGACTCTTGGTGTGAGCTGCTTATATTTTATTGATTTCTTGATTTATTTAATATATTTTTTCAGTAGTTAATTAGGTTTAAGTGCAGCGTTTGGCCATCTGGCTTTTTTTCCTTATATCGATCAGATCTATACTAGCGTCCCCAGCAGTTTAGGGTTCCCAAAAACGCACTGTTAGTGGGATCAGCCCAGATACCTGCTAGCACCTGCGTTTTGCCCCCTGCCCAGCCCAGCCCACCCAAGTGCAGTATCGATCGATCACTGTCACTTACAAAACACTAAACACATAACTGCAACATTCGCAGAGTCAGGCCTGATCCCTGCGATTGCTAACAGTTTTTTGGTAGCGTTTTGATCCAGTCGCTAACAGTCAGGAGCTTTTTTGCCTGTGAGTCTCACTAGTGTACCACTAAATTTAGAGCCCAAAATGGCAAATCGAAGGTACACTAGTGAAGAGGCCTACAAGTTTCTGAGCATGACAGATAGTGAAGAGGAAGTCACTCATCTGTCAGATTCAGGCTCAGAATACGAACCTGTAGACAGCAGCGGCTCCATGACAGATAGCTCTGACAATGGAGTTGTGGTCCCTGCCAAGGTAAGGCGTACCAGACCCCAATCTTCTTCTTCTGCTGTTGCAAGAACCGCAGGTCCCTCGTATGGAGCAGAGAAGTACTAGCACTGCTTTTCCTTCTGGTGAACTGGTAAGCACCAGCGGCCTATTACATCCTGGTCGTACATCCAGCACTGCAGTAACACTTGGTGACATGGCGAATCCCATAAGTGCAGTTCAAGCTGGTGAGGTGGCAAGCACAAGTAGTGTCCCGCTGCCACATAGAAGATGAACACAGGCCCGTAGTGCCCATAGTGCCCTTCCTGCTGCATTCGCCAATCCTTATTGGGAACCCACCACTTCTGCAGCACCCATACTTCCCCCATTCACTGGCCAACCTGGCATTCATGTGGAAACAGCCGATTTTACATCACTTGATTTTTATTCGCTGTTTTTCACCGAAGATCTCTATAGATCTATTGTGGACCAAAGCAATTTGTACGCTGGTCAACACATCGCCACTATTCCCCAGTCCTCCCTTGTCAGAGATTGGAAACCAATTACGGTTTCCGAATTTAAGATCATTCTGGGCCTTTCCCTCCTCATGGGCATAACCAAAAATAGTGAGTTGCGGTCATATTGGTCCACTGACCCAATTCCCCATATGCCTGTGTTCTCTGCTTCCATGGCCAGGGCAATATATGAGCAGATTTTGCGGTTCATGCACTTCAACAACAATGAACTCTATCGTCCTCGTGGAGACCCTGGATATGATTGTCTCTACATAATTCGGCCCCTCGTAAACCACTTCAACCAACATTTTGCAGACTTGTTTACTCCCCATCAAGTTGTCTGCGTTGATGAGTCCCTGATTAAGTTTTCTGTCCTCTTGTCATTCAAACAGTACCTTCCCAGCAAGCATGCCAGATACGGGGTCAAGATGTATAAGCTCTGTGACAGGGCCACAGGCTATACATGTAGTTTTATGGTTTACGAGGGCAAAGATAGTCACGTAGAGCCGACAAACTGCCCTGACTACATAGGAAGCGCTGGCAAGATTGTGTGGGACTTGGTGTCTCCCTTATTCGGAAAGGGGTACCACTTATATGTGGACAAATATTACACGAGCGTGCCACATTTTAATCACCTTTTTGATCATCATATTGGAGCATGTGGCACCGCGTGACCAAATCGCCGGGGCTTTCCCCAGCGGCTTGTAGATTCCCGTCATAGGCTGGGGGAGAGCCTGCTTGCAGTGTAATAATTTGCTTGCTATGAAGTGGAGGGATAATACGAATGTTTTCGTTCTTACCTCCCTTCATGCAGACATGACTGTCCAATATACTACGGTGACTGGTGTTGTGGAGAAACCCCTCTGTGTCCATGAATATAATCAAAATATGGGAGGGGTGGACCTCAACGACCAGTTGTTGGCGCCGTACCTAGTTGCCCGTAAGGCCAGACGCTGGTATAAAAAAGTGTCTGTATACTTATTTCAATTGGCTTTGCTGAATGCTCATGTGCTATACAGAGCTTCAGGACAGACTGGATCCTTCCTTAAATTCCAGAAAGAGATCATCAGAGCCCTTCTGTTTCCAGACGGTGCTCCACCTCACCTTCCCCAACCAAATGCAGTGAGCTGGCTGCATGAGAGGCATTTTCCTTATGTCCTCCCAAGTACCCCTACCCAACGAGCCCCCCAAAGAAAATGTTGTGTCTGTAGAAAGCGCAGATATAGGCGTGACACCCGCTATTATTGTCCCTCCTGTCCTGACAATCCTGGTCTTTGCATTGGTGAATGTTTTGAAGGCTACCATGCACTAGTTGAGTTTTAGATTAAGGTACAGCATTGCACAGCCTAGGCACACTTTCACAGGGTCTCCGAAGATGCCATCGTATTTTGAGAGACCCAAACCTGGAACCTCTTATGCCCCGTACACACGGTCGGACATTGATCGGACATTCCGACAACAAAATCCATGGATTTTTTCCGACGGATGTTGGCTCAAACTTGTCTTGCATACACACGGTCACACAAAGTTGTCGGAAAATCCGATCATTCTGAATGCAGTGACGTAAAACACGTACGTCGGGACTATAAACGGGGCAGTAGACAATAGCTTTCATCTCTTTCTTTATTCTGAGCATGCGTGGAACTTTGTGCGTCGGATTTGTGTACACACGATCGGAATTTCCGACAATGGATTTTGTTGTCGGAAAATTTTATAGCCTGCTCTCAAACTTTGTGTGTCGGAAAATCCGATGGAAAATGTGTGATGGAGCTTACACACGGTTGGAATTTCCGACAACAAGGTCCTATCACACATTTTCCATCGGAAAATCCGACCATGTGTACGGGGCATTACAGTTACAAAAGTTACAGTTATAAAAAAAAAGTAAAAAAAAATACACAAAAAAATAAAATAAAAAAAACAAAAATAGTTGTTGTTTTATTGTTCTCTCTCTCTCTATTCTCTCTCTATTGTTCTGCTCTTTTTTACTGTATTTT
The DNA here is from genome assembly GCF_042186555.1 of Aquarana catesbeiana. NCBI lineage: Eukaryota > Metazoa > Chordata > Amphibia > Anura > Ranidae > Aquarana > Aquarana catesbeiana. Next base: position 577,262,848 of record NC_133327.1, read on the forward strand.
ATTCTGCAATGTTTTATTGTTATTATGTTTTATCATGTTTGCTTTTCAGGTATGTCATTTTTTTATACTTTACTGTTTACTGTGTTTTATTGTTAACCATTTTTTTTTCAGGTATGCCATTCAGCTGCAGCATGGATTCATTTATCTTGACAGCAACAGCGTTTGCTCCCGCGATACATAAAGCCGTGACTCCAGCGATGTTGGAGGTGATTTCACCACCACAGTTAAAAAAAAGCATATATGCCGAAGCATGGGGCAGCAGGGGCGGAGGAGCAATTTGCTCCTACCTTTTGCGGGTGGATGCCCCCATGCTTCGGCATATATATATTTTAAGCACAGGTTGCGTTAAATGTTTTATTTTTTACGATTTTTTTTTGTATTTGCTTTGCAGGTATGGTAAGTCTTACTGTTATACTGTAATGTTACTTTGTTTTATTGTTAACCATAATTTGCTTAGCAGATACGCCATTCAGTTGCAGCACGGATTTATTTATCTTGACAGCAACAGCGTTTGCTCCCATGATACATAAAGCCGTGACTCCAGCGCTGTCGGAGGTGATTTCACCACCACAGTTAAAAAAAAGAGCATATATGCCAAAGCATGGGGCAGCAGTGGGTGGAGGAGCGATTTGCTCCTACCTTTTGCGGGTGGATGCCCCCTTGCTTCGGCATACATATATTTTAGGCACAGGTTGCATTAAAAAATGTTTTATTTTTTACTTCTTTTTGTATTTGCTTTGCAGGTATGGTATGTCTTACTGTTATACTGTAATGTTACTTTGTTTTATTGTTAACCATCATTTGCTTAGCAGGTAATCCATTCAGTTGCAGCGCAGATTTATTTATCTTGACAGCAACAGCGTTTGCTCCCATGATACATAAAGCCGTGACTCCAGCGCTGTCGGAGGTGATTTCACCACCACAGTTAAAAAAAGAGCATATATGCCAAAGCATGGGGGCAGCAGGGTCGGAGGAGCGATTTTCTCCTAACTTTTGGGGCGGATGCCCCCATTGCTTCAGCATATATAAATGGTGCATGTATGCCCATCATTAGAAGTGGGTGGATGAAGGGAGGTATTCTAATGGTGGGCATACCCACCGATCAATCTCTTTTTTTCGTTCAGCCCACAGGCTGCATGAAAAAAAAGATTACAATATATGCACAACAAGGACCAGCAACGTACTGGTATGTTGCTGAACTTTGAGTGGTTATACCAGAATGATGTCTGCAGGTTTAGGTATCATCTTGGTATCATTCTTTTCAGCCAGCGGTCGGCTTTCATGTAAAAGCAATCCTAGTGGCTAATTAGCCTCTAGACTGCTTTTACAAGCAGTGGGAGGGAATGTCCTCCCCCACCATCTTCCATGGTTTTCTCGGGCACTCCTGTCCCAACAGGGAACCCGAGAATGCAGACAGTGATTCGGCCAGCTGACCATAGAGCTGATCAGAGACCAGAATGGCTCCAATCATCTCTATGGCCTAAGAAACCGGAAGCTACGAGCATTTCGTAACTTAGATTTTGCCGGATGTAAACAGCGCCATTGGAAAATTGGGAAAGCATTTTATCACACCGATCTTGGTATGGTCAGATGCTTTGAGGGCAGAGGAGAGATCTAGGGTCTAGTAGACCCCATTTTTTTCAAAAAAGAGTACCTGTCACTACCTATTGCTATCATAGGGGATATTTACCTTTCCTGAGATAATAATAAAAATGATAAAAAAAATGTAAGGAACAGTTTAAAAATAAGATAAAAAAAATAAAATAAATAAATAATAAAAAAAAAAGCACCCCTGTCCCCCCCGCTCTCGCACAAAGGCTAATGCAAGTGTTGGTCTGATGTCAAATGTAAACAGCAATTGCACCATGCATGTGAGGTATCACCGCGAAGGTCAGATCGAGAGAAGTAATTTTAGCAGTAGACCTCCTCTGTAAATCTAAAGTGGTAACCTGTAAAGGCTTTTAAAGGCTTTTAAAAATGTATGTAGTTTGTCGCCACTGCATGTTTGTGCGCAATTTTAAATCATGTCGTGTTTGGTAGCCATGTACTCGGCCTAAGATCATCTTTTTTATTTCATCAAACATTTGGGCAATATAGTGTATTTTAGTGCATTAAAATTAAAAAAAGTGTGCTTTTTCCCAAAAAAAGCGTTTGAAAAATCGCTGCACAAATACTGTGTGAAAAGAAAAAATGAAACACCCACCATTTTATTCTGTAGGGTCTTTGCTTTAAAAAAATATATAATGTTTGGGGGTTCAAAGTAATTTTCTTGCAAAAAAAAAATGGTTAGAAGAGTGGGTGATGTGTGACATAAGCTTACAAATGTTGTTCATAAAATGCCAGGACAGTTCAACCCCCCCCCCCCCAAATGACCCCATTTTGGAAAGTAGACACCCCAAGCTATTTGCTGAGAGGCATGTTTAGTTCATGGAATATTTTATATTGTGACACAAGTTGCGGGAAAAAGACAAATTTTTTTTTGTCTTGTCACTAAATGATATATTGCTCAAACATGCCATGGGCATATGTGAAATTTCACCCCAAAATACATTCTGTTGCTTCTCATGAGTACAGAGATACCACATGTGTGAGACTTTTTGGGAGCCTAGCCGTGTATGGGACCCCGAAAACCAAGCACCACCTTCAGGGTTTCTAAGGGTGTAAATTTTTTATTTCACTCCTCATTGCCTATCACAGTTTTGGAGGCCATGGAATGCCCAGATGGCACAACCCCCCCAAATGACCTCATTTTGGAAAGTAGACACCCCAAGCTATTTGCTGAGAGGTATGGTGAGTATTTTGCAGACCTCGCTTTTTGTCACAAAGTTTTGAAAATTGAAAAAAGAAAAAAAAATACATTTTTCTTTTCTTTCTTCATTTTCAAAACCCAAATGAGACCTACAAAATACTCACCATGCCTCTCAGCAAATAGCTTGGGGTGTCTACTTTCCAAAATGGGGTCATTTGGGGGGGTTTGTGCCATCTTGGCATTTTATGGCCTTCAATATATCATTTGGTGACAACTTTTTGTAAATTTTTTTTGTCATTATTCAATCACTTGGGACAAAAAAATTAAATATTCAATGGGCTCAACATGCCTCTCAACAATTTCCTTGGGGTGTCTACTTTCCAAAATGGGGTCATTTGGGGGGTTGTTGTACTGCCCTGCCATTTTAGCACCTCAAGAAATGAGATAGGCAGTCATAAACTAAAAGCTGTGTAAATTCCAGAAAATATACCCGAGTTTGTAGACGCTATAGACGCAAACCAATAAATATATGCTTTTTGACTTTTTTTAACCAAAGACATGTGGCTGAATACATTTTGGCCTAAATGTATGACTAAAATTGAGTTTATTGGATTTTTTTATAACAAAAAGTTGAAAATATCATTTTTTTTCAAAATTTTCGGTCTTTTTCCGTTTATAGCACAAAAAATAAAAACCGCAGAGGTGATCAAATACCATCAAAAGAAGGTTCTATTTGTGGGAAGAAAAGGAAGCAAATTTCATTGCATGACCGTGCAATTAGCAGTTAAAGCGACGCAGTGCCAAATTGTAAAAAGTGCTCTGGTCAGGAAGGGGGTAAAACCTTCCGGGGCTGAAGTGGTTAAAGTAGCTGTAAAAGCTAAAGGTTTTTTACCTTAATGCATTCTTTTCATTAAGATACAATTCTTTTATGTGCAGCTCCCACACTCCCCACCCCCCTAAATATTTGCCCGAGTGCAGCAGCGCTGCTCTCTCTCTCCTTCCATGCTGGACTCGGTGAGAGCAGCAGGAACCATTGGCTCCTGCTGCTGTCAATCAAATCCAGTGACAAGGGAGTGGGGCTAAGCCACATTGTGTGTGTGTTAATAGATGCATATATGGATTGAGCCTACAAAAGTGTATCCATAGCAAGTGACTTGCTCTGGAGGGCATTCGGACGGCAGGAGGAGCCAGGAGCGCCAGCGGGTGACCCAAAAAGAGGAGGATCAGTGCTGCTCTGTGCAAAACCACTGCACACAGCAGGTAAGTATAACATGTTTGTTATTTTAGAAGAAAATAAAACTTTTACAATCACTTTAAATATGGAAGACTCCTGTCACTTCACCATGTATCTTCTTCTTTGTTGCAATTCCTTTTTACTTTCTCTTGTTATGTTGTGATTGATGTTGCTAAGTAACAATATTTGGCTTTCATTTTAGCAGCTACTAAGTTTCTCCCAGCCTTTGACTGGGAGGGAATATTGTCAGCAAGGAATGCAGAACAGAAATGTGAATGCTTCAAATCAACTGTATGCAAACAAACTGCAAAATGTATTCTCATGGGCAGTTAGTTTAAAAGGTTAAAAGTAAAATCTTTGTGTCTTGAATCCAAAGAAAAAAAAACATAAACTAGAAAAGGGAATTAAAAAAAAAATACAAAAATGAAGGAGCACTATCATTTGAAAGTTACAAAGAATATAAATATAATATATTTAAAAGGGAAATCAAGGTAGCAAAAATTCTATACAAACACAGGATGTAGAATGGAGTAAGACAACCCCCCAAAATTCTTTAAACATATTAATAGTAAAAAGATCAGGTCTGTGCATGTAGGCCCTTTACAAGATGATTCAGACTTGGCGACTTTTAATAAAAAGAAGGCCAATTTATTAAATACCTTCTTCAGCTCTGTGTATACAAAGCAAAAAGTGGAAGATTAAAGGAGTTGTAAAGGCAGAAGGTTTTTTTTTATCTTAATGCATTCTATGCATTAAGATAAAAAGCCTTCTGCGTGTAGCAGCCTCCCCAGAACTTCCTAATACTTACCTGAGCCCCCTCTCTGTCCAGTGATATCCAGGAAGCCCTCGGCCATCCCTGACTCTCCCTCCTGATTGACTGAGACACAGTAGCAGCACAATTGGCTCCCACGACTGTCAATCAAAGTCAGTTAGCCAATCGGGAGAGAGAGGGGGAGGGGCCAAATGGCAGCTTCATGTCTGAATGGACACACAGAGCTATGGCTTGGCTTGGGTGCCCCATAGCAAGCTGCTTGCTGTGGGGGTACTTGACAGAAGGGAGGAGCCAGGAGCAGCGAAAGGGACCAGAGAAGACGAGGATCTGGGCTGCCCTGTGCAAAACCACTGAACATAGTAGGTAAGTATAACATGTTTGTTGACAACAACATGTGCTACTGACATAGCCTCAAAAGAACCACAATGGCTTAAAATTGATATGCTTCAGAAACATTAGACAATATAAAGGTGAATGAAGCACCTGGACTAAATGACTTACACTCGTGTACAGACCTGTTAGTTTAACTTCTATAGCTAGGGAAATACTTAAGAATTTGTTTAAAAAAGAACACAATAGAGTTTTTGCTAGAAAATAATATTATAAGCAATAGTCAGCATGGATTCACAAAAGACCAAAGTCGTCAAACAAATCTACTTTCTTTTTGTGAGGATGTAAGCAGTGGATATAGTATAGTGTCCTTGTCCATCCCCGCTGGGAGAAGACAGTAATTATCACTAGTGGCTGCTGTAAGAAAGAAATAAAGAATCCGGCATGCTGGTCCTACCCAAGCTGATTGATCTCAACTTGGTACATTCAGCCTGCCCCTTTAACGGTTTTAATCTCAGCCACTTCCCTCTGAACTGGCCAAGATTCAAACCGTGTATGGCCAGCCTAACTTCGCCAAGATATACAATCAAGGCTGGAAATCTACATATTTTAATTGAAGAAAGTGACACATAGTTTTTGAGACCAAGGAGTGGGGAAGAGATTCCAAGAAGAAAGTGACTGCTCTGGGCTTCAACAAAATGGTGGTCTCCAGCAAGAAGAAACTGGAGCAATGCTGGAGGCAATTTAACGACACACTCATTTATATGGTTTAAAAAAAATTCAGGAATCCTGATTTAGCATCCTCAAAGTTCCATGCTATCATGTTTATGCATAACCATTTCAAGCATTCCCACATGGTCAAGACATGCAAGTGTGTCTTCAGGTACTGAAATAGAAGCAGAAACAAACCAATTAACAAATTCAGAGACAGTTCCTCCTGAAGAAGATCAAGAAACTACTCAAACAGCTGGGATATGCTTATTTCAAGATGAGTTTATTTAGGTTACTATAGGCTAAAAATATATTCCACAATATCTTGGACCCTGATGTAATGTTTTTCAGATTGTTGCTGTCTTAATCAGGGAGGTCCCTCCTGACAAGCATACTGAAGTAAAAGGTGGTATATATGCATATATTATGTACATTGTTTGCGCTTGCAAGGAGCAATGTCAACTTCCGAGATTTCAGCCCTGGGGATTAGGTTTTAATACACCTAGTGATTAATTTGCAAATTCACTGTCTGACCCTACTTAACATAACTGTACCCCAGCCTTTTTCGGGAACCTCACATACTGTATGTACCCATCCTACGCATCCCATCAGAGTTTTCCAAGAATGCATGATCACCCAACCCCAAGCCATTCACTCTCATCTTTATATTCCCATTCTGAATCATCCGTAGATTGTTTTCTGTGTAAGAACATTTGTAAACATTAACTGTGTGTGTGTGTGTGTGTGTGTGTGTGTGGGGGGGGAGTATATACCCTGTCAAATATTTTCCCTTTTATGAGGTATAGCCAATCTTGATGACTGTTCCTTATCCTTTTCCCACTAAAGACATGTACTCTTCATGGCATTGACCATTCTACACTGCATGGGTTCACTGCTTTAAGTTTACAATTGCAACCTACCCTTTGTGTTCTCTGCTCCAGTCACAACCCATGTTGTCAGCAGTTTTCAGCATACAAAACAACTGAATGGGTCACAGTTCCCCTATTCACAAAACATGTTGAATTCAGCCATACCAGTGCCTGAAGTTTTGCGACTGGAGTAAAGGCCAAAACTGATTCGAAAAAGGCGTTTTTTTAATTTTCTCCCCCCACAGAGTGTGTGCTGTAAAATTGCCTCCAGCATTGTTTCTATAACTTTTTGCTGGAGGCTGCCATTCTGCTGAAGCCCAAAGCCCCAACAGTAAATCATAAAGCAGAACTAAACCAATCAATTTACCGGTTTCAAAAAACAGTTACATTCCTGAAATGCTGGAAATGCAGCTGACGCATTTGATTCTGTTCTCATCCAAACTGTCAAAACCATGAAATGCTTCAAAAAGCTTCCTTGGCTGTAAATAATAAGGGGGTTTAATTCTGATTTAAGGCTGTCAGCAGATCTGCTTCTACAAACTCGGCAGTACCTAAAAATGCCAAAAAATGGAGCAACTGAGCATGTGCAGAGACAGTATATTACTGGATTTCAAACAGTATCGACACTCATTTTTAATGTTTTACATACCTGCAAAAGAGGCCAGCCTGAAGTGAACTAGCATGACCTAATTTTCTGCCTAAAGTTCCACTTTAAGTGAACAACTCAACACAAACATAAACTCAACATAAATTCAATTTCTCTAATCTTTCTTCATAGCTGAGCTCCTCTATGCCTCTTATCAGTTTCACTGCCCTTCGCTGCACTTTCTCCAGTTCCTTATTATCCTTTTTATCAACTGGTGCCCAAAAGTGAACTGCATATTCAAGATGTGGTATTACCAATGATTTGTACAGGGCAAAATGATATGTCTCTCTCTGCTGTCCATATCTCTCTTAATACAAGAAAGGATTTTGCTAGCTTTGGAAACCACTGCTTGCCATTCCATGCCATTATTAAGCTTATGATCTACCAGAACACCCAGATCCTTCTCCACCATTCATACCAATAAATTGTGTGGGTTATGAAACTAGACCCAGGGCATTTAAATACCTAGCTTCAGTAGATTAGAAAAGGACAAAGACTAGCAGGAGGGGTTTGTAGTGGGAATTAAGTAAATGATTCCTACAAAACAACCATGTGTGACATTTATCCGATACAGTATACAGACCTGCCTTAAAGTGATATTAAAGCTTCTTTTTTTTATAAAAATAACAACCATGCCTATACTTATCTGCTCTATTCAATGGTTTTGCACAGAGCAGCCCTGATCCTCTTCTTCTGGGGTCGCCCACTAGCCCCTCCTCTTCAAAATTTAATTGATTGCATTGCCCTCAGGTGGCAATCAAACACCTTTTGTATAAATGTGCCACATCCTACATAATCTATGAATGCTGACATTTGGGAACAATGGACTTTGTAGGCACATATAAAAATAATAACACATTTTAATAGTTCACATAAAATTCATACACATACAACACATTGTTTATAAAAGGGGTGTGGGACACAGTGATTTGTCCTAGAGGATATACTTGAGTCATATACTTCCTGTGGAGCAATACGGAGAAAATGCCCACACTGAGATGTATGTATTCCTCATAGATTAAAAAGAATTGCTCGCTCTACATGTTTTGTGACCTGAACTGTTGCTTCTTCAGGAGCTTCAATATTTCTAGTTAGAAAGACAAACTTCAATAAGAATACGGTACACAATTTCTTTGTACCAAGATACAAGTGTGCATGTGTATACAGAACTATACAGGAACTCACCAATAGTATGGTGCTTAAACAAAGAGTTTCAGCACTCACCTACGCCAAGAGGATCGTGACCGCAGGACGACCCCCTCCAAAAGGAGGTGACAACTAGGGACACTGGTGCTGGGCGACAACCACAAAATAGGCACATGTGTCAGGATGTGAGGATGTACAAGGTAATTGAACATAAAGAGTATTTGAATAAGTATTAACAATTACTTCAAGGAGGACAGCAAAGCCAAAGAGGCCAAAGAGACTACCCCTTGAGTCATTGATCACCCGGTCATCACATTAATGTGCAGGAGTGTTTTGTTTGCTATCAGTAAGAATTTTTACTTTAGTGTCAGTTAATGTGAGTGTAGTGTGACCATTCATTTTTACTTTAGAGTCAGTTTAATTTGTCAGGGCAGGTTTCCTGAAGTATATATCAGTGCATTACTGCACGTTTAATGCAGTATACAGTGGGGACGGAAAGTATTCAGACCCCCTTAAATTTTTCACTCTTTGTTATATTGCAGCCATTTGCCATTTCAGTTAATTTTTTTCCTCATTAATGTACACACAGCACCCCATATTGACCGAAAAACACAGAATTGTTGACATTTTTGCAGATTTATTAAAAAAAGAAAAACTGAAATATCACATGGTCCTAAGTATTCAGACCCTTTGCTCAGTATTTAGTATAAGCACCCTTTTGATCTAATACAGCCATGAGTCTTTTTGTTAAAGATGCAACAAGTTTTTAACACCTGGATTTGGGGATCCTCTGCCATTCCTCCTTGCAGATCCTCTCCAGTTCTGTCAGGTTAAATGGTAAACATTGGTGGACAGCCATTTTTAGGTCTCCCCAGAGATGCTCAATTGAGTTTAAGACAGGGCTCTGGCTGGGCCATTCAAGAACGGTCACGGAGTTGTTGTGAAGCCACGCCTTCATTATTTTAGCTGTGTGCTTAGGGTCATTGTCTTGTTGGAAGGTAAACCTTCGGCCCAGTCTGAGGTCCTGAGCACTCTGGAGAAGGTTTTCATCCAGGGTATCCCTGTACTTGACCACATTCATCTTTCCCTTGATTGCAACCAGTTGTCCTGTCCCTGCAGCTGAAAAACACCCCCACAGCATGATGCTGCCACCACCATGCTTCACTGTTGGGACTGTATTGGACAGGTGATGAGCAGTGCCTGGTTTTCTCCACACATACCGCTTAGAATTAAGGCCAAAAAGTTCTATCTTGGTCTCATCAGACCAGAGAATCTTATTTCTCACCATCTTGGAGTCCTTCAGGTGTTTTTTAGCAAACTCCATGCGGGCTTTCATGTGTCTTGCACTGAGGAGACGCTTTCATCGGGCCACTCTGCCATAAAGCCCCGACTGGTGGAGGGCTGCAGTGATGGTTGACCTTCTACAACTTTCTCCCATCTCCCGACTGCATCTCTGGAGATCAGCCACAGTGATCTTTGGGTTCTTCTTTACCTCTCTCACCAAGGCTCTTCTCCCCCGATAGCTCAGTTTGGCCGGACGTCCAGCTCTAGGAAGGGTTCTGGTTCTCCGAAATGTCTTCCATTTAAGGATTATGGAGGCCACTGTGCTCTTAGGAACCTTAAGTGCAGCAGAATTTTTTTGTAACCTTGGTCAGATCTGTGCCTTGCCACAATTATGTATCTGAGCTCTGAAGGCAGTTCCTTTGACCTCATGATTTTCATTTGTTCTGACATGAACTAATCAAGTCCAATCAGTATAACCAAACACAACTGGACTCAAATGAAGGTGTAGAACCATCTCAAGGATGATCCGAAGAAATGGACAGCACCTGAGTGTCACAGCAAAGGGTCTGAATACTTAGGACCATGTGATATTTCAGTTTTTCTTTTTTAATAAATCTGCAAAAATGTCAACAATTTTGTGTTTTTCTGTCAATATGGGGTGCTGTGTGTACATTAATGAGGGAAAAAAATGAACTTAAATGATTTTAGCAAATGGCTGCAATATAACAAAGAGTGAAAAATTTAAGGGGGTCTGAATACTTTCCGTCCCCACTGTATATCAGTGTGGTACTGCATGTTTAACTCAGTATATTTCAGTGCATTACAGCACATTTAATGCAGTATATTTGAGTGCATTACTGCATGTTTAACAGAGTATATATCAGTGCATTACTCCACATTTAGCACAGTATATTTCAGTGCGTTATTGCACGATTAATGTAGTACATTTGAGTGCATTGCTGCATGTTTAACACAGTATATATCAGTGCGTTACTGCACATTTAATGTAGTACATACCAGTGCGTTACTGTACATTTAACGTAGTATATTTGAGTGCATTACTGCATGTTTAATGCAGTATATATATGTGCATTAATGTACATTTATCGCAGTATATATAATTGCATTACTGCACGTTTAACACAGCATATATCAGTGTGTTACTGCACGTTTAATGCAATAAATGTATTTCAGTGTGTTAATGTATGTTTAATGCAGTACGTATCAGTGTATTACTGCACGTTTAACACAGTACATTTGAGTGCATTACTGCACGTTTAATGCAGTATACTCGTGTGCGTTACTGCACGTTTAAGGCAGTATATATCAGCGCGTTACTGTACATTCACGCTTGAAATCTCTCGAGGACACCTTAAAGAGGAGTTTGTGTAACACCTTTACCAACTCTGGTAGGTTACACTCTGGTGGAAAACTTAGTTTTGAGGCTTCTGTTGGTCAAGAGAGTGGTGGAGAAGGGGGCTGCCTCAGTGATGCCTTTCAAAAGTTTTTTAGTCCTCGGCGCCCAGGGCTGTCAGCTTCCACATCCTATCCGCAGAATCTTCATCATATGGTGGGAGATTATCTAGGATCCAAAACAGATATGGAGAGCTTTCCGGTTGATGATCCTCTGGGTTAGTGGGTCGTGAGAATAGACCACTGGTCAGAACTTGCCCAGTATGCAATAGATCTGCTGGGCTGCCCTGCATCCAGCGTGCTTTCCAAATGGGCATTCAGTGCTGCCGGAGGTTTTGTGACAGATAAGAGAGTGTGTCTGTCCACAGACTCCGTGGACCAGCTGACATTTATCAAAATGAATCAGTCCTGAATTAGCAGCAGCTGTCAAACCCCTTTTGCCGATGTCGCTGATTAAGTGTTTTCTGGGTCTCAAACCTCTGAAAGACTGTCTGGGCTGCCTAGCTTTGTGGGTGTTGAATTTATTGGAAGAAATTTTTGGTGTAGGCTTCATGGGCACAATTAACACCCAAGGACCCATTTTTCCACACCTGTTTGACAGGTGCATATCACTGCAATTTTTGACAGCATGGCCAATTCTTGGTTTCATCTAGAGTACCTCTATAGAGTTACAGTGTGAAGGCACCACCAACACCCAAAGACCAATTTTTCCACAACTGTTTGGGCGGGCCATCAAATTTCAATTTTTGACAGCAAGGCCAGTTTTTGCTTTCATCAAGAGTACATCTATAGGGTTATGAAGTGAAGGCACCACCGACACCCAAAGCCCTTTTTATTCACACTGGTTTGACAGGTGCATAGCATTTAAATATTAGACAGCAAGGCCAATTTCATCAAGAGTACCTCTATAGGGTTATGGTGTGAAGGCACAACCAACACTCTAAGTCCAATTTTTCTGCACCTGTTACTTCTATCCAAAGTCTGCGAAATAGACACCAGAATTTATCAAAAAAATCTCTAATCTTGTTTTGAGTGCACTAAATTGTGGCCTTATCATGCAGACTGGCTCCCCAAGCTGTTGTTTATAAAATAAAGTAAGCTTGAATGGAAAATTAAATTTTTGGGGCTTTATAAATGTCATTATTGCTGCAGCAGGCTCTATACATGGTACAGATGTGCCACATTACAGGCAGACTAAGGGGACCCCCCGGGCCCTACATTTAAAGTAATGTTTAATTTTTATTGTTATTTCCCATTTTGATGGTTTTACTTTAAGCATCAGTAAATCACTGCTCATTTAAAAATTATGTTTTTTACAAACCTTTTTTCATTGATACATGTCTCCCAGGGCAGTTCCCAGACCCCCATAACCATTGTATGCCCAATTACTTGCATATAAGCCTTCAAAATGGGCACTTTTGATTTTTCCAGTTTGGATCCTAAAGACTTCAATGGGGTTCGTTATTTGGTTCCGAACTTTTGCGATTTTTGGAACGTTCTGCCGTGAACCAAACAGGGGGTCATTCAGTCCATCTCTAATAGGTAATAACAGCAGAGATTGTTGGTACAGGGGATATTTGATTGCCATGTGGGATCAGGATATTTTTTTTCTCCTGCTGATGCAAATTAAATCATGTTTTCATATGATTTGTTGCCTTCCTCTGGATAAACTTTTGGGTATAGTGTTCTTTATATGGAGAATTTCCACATTTTTTTCTCCTATTGGTTAAACTAGATGCACTTGTGTCTTTTTTTTAACCTGACTTGCTATGTTATTATGCAACTTTGTATCATGCTTATGTATTATGTCTCTTGAGCTTAAAAATATACAAGGGAATGCCCAAGACTGTAACCCATTGTCCCTTATTTCTAATATTTTAAATAAGCTACAGTGCTTTGCAAAAGTATTCACCCACCTTGGCATTTTACCTATTGTGTTACATTACAGCCTTTAGTTCAATGTTTTTTAAATGAGAATTATATGTGATGGATCAAATCACAATAGTCTAAGTTGGTGAAGTAAAATTATAAAAATATATACATAACACTATTTTTCAGAAATATAAAACTAATAATTGGCATGTGCGTGTGTATTCACCCCCTTTGTTATGAAGCCCATAAAAAGCTCTGGTGCAACCAATTACCTTCAGAAGTCACATAATTAGTGAAATGTTGTCCACCTGTGTGCAATCTAAGTGTCACATGATCTATCATTACCTATACACACCTTTTTGAAAGGCCCCAGAGGCTGCAACACCTAAGCAAGAGGCACCACTAACCAAACACTGCCATGAAGACCAAGCAACTCTCCAAACAAGTAAGGGACAAAGTTGTTGAGAAGTACAAGTCAGGGTTAGGTTATAAAAACATATCCAAATCTTTGATGATCCCTAGGAGCACCATCAAATCTATTATAACCAAATGGAAAGAACATGGTACAACAGCAAACCTGCCAAGAGATGGCCGCACACCAAAACTCATGGATCGGGCAAGGAGGGCATTAATCAGAGGGGCAGCACAGAAACCTAAGGTAACCCTGGAGGAGCTGCAGAGTTCCACAGCAGAGACTGGAGTATCTGTACATAGGATGACAATAAGCCTTACACTCTATAGAGTTAGGCTTTATGGCAGAGTGGCCAGAAGAAAGCCATTACTTTCAGCAAAAAACAAAATGGCACATTTTGAGTTTGGAAAAAGGCATGTGGGAGACTCCCAAAATGTATGGAGGAAGGTGCTCTCATCTGATGAGACTAAAATTTAACTTTTTGGCCATCAAAGAAAATGCTATGTCTGGCACAAACCCAACACATCACATCACTCAAAGAACATCATCCCCACAGTGCCAAACATGGTGATGGCAGCATCATGCTGTGGGGATGTTTTTCAGCAGTCGGGATTGGGAAACTGGTCACAGTAGAGGGAAAGATGGATGGTGCTAAATACAGGGATATTCTTGAGCAAAACCTGTACCACTCTGTGTGGGATTTGAGGCTAGGGTCACCTTCCAGCAGGACAATGACCCCAAACACACTGCTAAAGCAACACTTGAGTGGTTTAAGATGAAACGTGTAAATGTGTTGGAATGGCCTAGTCAAAGCCCAGACCTCAATCCAATAGAAAATCTGTGGTCAGACTTAAAGATTGCTGTTCACAAGCGCAAACCATCCAACTTGAAGGAGCTGGAGCAGTTTTGCAAGGAGGAATGGGCAAAAATCCCAGTGGCAAGATGTGGCAAGCTCATAGAGACTTATCCAAAGCGACTTGAAGCTGTGATAGCCGCAAAAGGTGCCTCTACAAATTATTGACTTTAGGGGGTGAATAGTTATGCACATTGACTTTTTCTCTTATTTTGTCCTATTTGTTGTTTGCTTCACAATAAAAAAAAAAAAACATCTTCAAAGTTGTGGGCATGTTCTGTAAATTAAATGATGCAAATCCTCAAACAATCCATGTTAATTCCAGGTTGTGAGGCAACAAAACATGAAAAATGCCAAGGGGGGTGAATACTTTTGCAAGGCACTGTATATGCAGTGCTGAAAGCTCTAGACTCATCTTCATTTTTACTGAGTTAGCTAGAACACTTGGTGAAGTCAAGTTGGGTCAAACAGGTGCCAACCTAATTAAACGTATATTTCATATCTTAAACTCCCATGACCCTGTTGATGTATTTATAGATAATATTCTAACATACATTTTTAAAGCCAAGAACCCAATATGAATGCTAATTTATGGCAATATACTTCATTTAATTTTTTTTATTTAAGTAGGACAAGACAGACCCAGACACCGAAATGAACACACAAGCACACACACACTCCTGCTCCACAATTCCTGCTACATTTCATGTAAAGTGTTTTTTTAAATATTATTTTGCCTCAGTATGATTATTATATTCATTTCTGATATAGAGGAAAAATGTCTCTCTTTTTTTTTACCACTGGGACACAATTTCCTGAATGAACTAAGCGGCAGTGTAATGATAATAATAAAGATCCCTAACTGTAAATAGCTGGAACATGTAAGGTCTTGTTTGCTCAGTGGTTGTAAGTCAATGAGAGAAGTCTATTTTTTGTGGCCCTTCTATTTCAAAAGATTAATTTCTTTTACATAGTGTTATTAATAATGCCAGAAGTTATATGCCACATTATTAATATTCCAGCGCATGAACAAATTCATTTATAGTGCTGCTGAGCAGTTGCATTTCATTTGCATCATAATACATAAAATATAGACCTCTTGGTTATTTTCCTGTACAATAGATATCATTTTGAAACATTTTAAGAGAACAAATTATTTTATACTTTATTATCTAGAGTTCTAAACTAAAGATCAGCTAATACAGTAGATCCACCAGCTTCATGATCTCTGGTAGATGAGAGTGATCCATGAGCAGTGGACATCCATGAATATGTACTGATGCATAACCAGACACTTTTGCGTATTTTTAAATAAAAAATTACAAATGTGTTACAATAGTTCTCTGCACAAAATTACAATGCTGGAATGCATCGCAAGAGGGTTATGATTTTGTGGGCCTCCTGTTTCTGCCCAAAAATGTCCTATTATCATTAATTAGAGCTTCACAATATGTACCAATTTAGAGGAGTCATCTGAAAACTCCAGCACAGTGCCAGCAGACACTGGACCCTCCCATCAATGACACAAAAAGTAGTGCTGCAATGCAGCTATATTGAATATAAATGTTCCCAGTGGTATTAGATAATTTGCCACTTTCTGCCCATTGTTGTGTGTCCTTAACCACTTCAGCCCTGGAAGGTTTTACCCCACTCCTCCTGACCAGAGCACTTTTTACAATTTGGCACTGCGTTGCTTTAACTGGTAATTGCACGTTCATGCTGTACCCAAACAAAATTTGCATCCCATTTCCCACAAATAGAGCTTTCTTTTGGTGCTATTTGATTGCCTCTGCGGTTTTAATTTTTTGAGCTATACACAAAAAAAGAGCGACAGTTTTGAAAAAAAAAACAATATTTTATCCCCAAAAATGTTTTTAAAAAACAAATTTCTTCATCAGTTTAGGCCAATATATATTCTTCTACATATTTTTGGTAAAAAAATCGCAATAAGCGTACATTGATTGGTTTGCACAAAAGTTATAGCGTCTACAAACTATGGGAAAAATTTATGGCATTTTTATTTTTTAATTTTTTTTTTACTAGTAATGGTGGTGATCTGTGATTTTTAGCGGTATTGCAACATTGCGACCTACAGATCGGACACTTTTGACACATTTTTGGGACCATTGACGTTTATACAGTGATCAGTGCTATAAAAATGCACTGATTACTGTGTAAATGACACTGGCAAGGAAGGGCTTAACACTAGGGGGCGATCAAGGGGTTAAATGTGTGTTCCCCCAGTGTGTTCTAACTGAGTAGGAGAGGAGACATTTCGCTGTTCCTACTTACTAGGAACAAACGACATGTCTCCTCTGACAGCACAGGGATTTGTGTGTTTACACACACAAATCCCCATGCTGGCGCTCGTGCACGTGATCAAGTGTGGCCGGTGCATCGGGTCCCCGCTGCACAGGGGGCGCAAGGCTCTTAAAGGAACCCCTTATATATACGGGGTTTCGCGCAGCTGTGCCAGTGTGCCGCAGTATACGTACGCAAGATGGTCAGAAACCAGTTAAAGTGTTTGTCACCCTAAAAAAAAAATATAGATCCTGGTCCCGTAAAGCATGCATAACAGCACAGTGCTTGTGCTGTGTCATTTGGCCCCCTATATAACCTAAAATACCTGGCTGATCCTGCCTGGTTCTGCCCTCCCCCCTGTAAACTGCCCATTGTTTATTATGGCTGCTGAACCCTGACACTATGTTCAGTTTACATGTCTCAAGTCATCCGCATCTCTGCTCTGTCCTCCTCTGTCTTCCTCTCCCCCCTCCCTCCCTGCCTGTCAGCTCGAGAACCTGCCCGCCCCTCCTCTCTTGCTGCTATAAAAACGATATTATATTCATCTCATCCCCTCTGTTAATGTTACATATGTCCCAATGTCTGTGCTGTATAAAAACTGATGATTTCTACCTTATATCAGAGCATCTCCCGGCGCTCACGTGATTGCTCACCTCTCTCCTCCTCTCCTCCCGACTGATGTCAGCGGTGGATTCTTGGCCCCTCCCACTGTAGCTGTCAGCCTGGGAGAGAAGAGAGATGAGGAGTTATGTGAGTGCCGGGAGACATGCTGATATAAGGTAGAAATCTGCATCTTTTTTATATGGCTCAGACACTGGGACACATATTGTTATTTAATGGATGGGATGAATATAATATAGTGGCTTAACAACCACGTTAAATATAATTCATATAGAGCAAAGTTATTTTGCTTTTCACTATTTACCCCCATAATAAAAGTGTCAAGAGTCTGTAATAGTGAGCCCTTTGTAGATTGCCAACTCTGGGTTCCCTGGGATGTGCAGTCTAAGCCCCAGCCTGCTTCTTCAACAGAGCCCCTGATGGTGGGGATGGACTTGCAGCAAGCAGAGTACAGAGTACAAGTAGCAGGAGACAATTAAAAATACAGGAGACAAGCCGAGGCCAGGGCGGGTTATCGAACAAGCATAGATGGTAAATTAAGCCGGGGTTGGTACATGGGTAGTCTGATACAGGATACACAAGAGACAAGCAAACGGGAGCTTAGAGAACTGTGAAGTTGCTCAGGCAAGGAATATTGCACTGAGCATGTGCATATATAGGGAAGCCAAAAAGGAGGTGACCCAGGAAGTAATAGAAGGGAAAAGGATATAAACCCACAGTGGAGCAGGCAACGCCCAAAGG
Organism: Aquarana catesbeiana; assembly: GCF_042186555.1. Lineage (NCBI taxonomy): Eukaryota > Metazoa > Chordata > Amphibia > Anura > Ranidae > Aquarana > Aquarana catesbeiana. The sequence goes on from NC_133327.1 coordinate 577,280,802, forward strand.
TGAACAGAGAAGCCAAACACCACATGTGAAATGGAGTCACAGATCTGCAGCAATGAGGTAAGAATTTCACAACAGAAATCTACAGGCTAGTACCCCCCTTACATGTCCTCCCCATCCATTTAGGGCCAGGCTTGAGAGGAAACTTCTGATGAAAGGGTTTCACCAAATAGTGGGCAGAAACAACTGTAGAAGAATTCCAACATCTTCCCACAGGACCAGTGGCATGAGGAGTACATTTCTTAGAGGGTATTCTTAGCGGAGAGCCAGAAGTTGTTGCCAAGTAGAGATCTGAGACAATCTGTAGCTACTTTGTACATGGAAGCTGTCGGATGTGGGTTCTTGTAAACATCTGCCACCAAAAGAGCAAGAATGGGAAAAGATAAGTTAGGTGCTTGGGCTGGAGCAGACATTGGTAACCAAGATGAAGGGACTGGTGAGGTGGCTGGCAGAGAGGATGTGGGAGTGGGGGCTGTTAGCAAAGGTAAGGGAATAGGAGTTGAGGCTTTAGTTTGTACAGTGGGCATGACAGGCTGTGCTGAACAGGATCCTGGGATAGGCACTGAAGCTACTAATGTGGGAACCATGGCAGGGTCCAAAGCAGCTGCTGGGGTCTCAGCAGACAGGGTACATGAAGCTGGGAGCTCAGGTGGTACAGAGATGGCAGATGTTGGAGCCTCTATCCATCCAGATGGTAGCAGAGTTGGAGCTTTGAGCTGTACAGTAAGTAAAGGGACTGGTGGTTTAGGCAGCAAAGAGAGTAAGGAACTAGAAGTGGCAGCACCGGAAGGGGGCCTGCAGTAGGAGTAGGCAGGGGAAAAGCTTTTTTATAGAAGACATCTGGGAAGGTCTGATAATGTTGAGGGAGCGTTGGAGAGATGGTAAACTTAGCCATGGGTACAGAGAGAGGTGGAAGCACCTTAGGGAGACAAGTCTGAGGGCATTGGGTGCCCCAAAATAACACCTAACTAGAGTTCCAATTTAAATATAGCAAATGTTTTTGCAACCACGGCAGTCCAAGAATGATGAGATTAAAAGACATGGGAAGGATCAGGAAGGAGATTTCCTCACGATAAAGAACACCAATATACATAGTTATGTGGGAAGTTTTGAATCGTAGGGGTAAGGTAGAGCCATCAACTGCAGATACCGAGAGGGAATGAGAGGAATGCCTAATTCAGCAGGCAAGGACTGCTCCATGAAGTTCCCAGCTGCCCCAGAGTCTACATATGCAGCTATTTGATATGAGTTCAGGGCCCAATGAATGGAGACAGGTAAGACTGATCGAGGGAAAGTGACAGAATTCAGGCTTTGGTCTAGATCTTCTCTTTCTGAGAGACCTAGACCTGAGAGTTTTCTTGGGGGACAGGACAGTACTTTAATATGTGGACATTAGTTCTGCAAAAAAGGCATAGGCTGAGTTTCAGGCCGAAGCGATCGCTCTTGTGGCATGAGGTGTGTCTGTCCTAATTGCATAGGTTCTTCGGCATAGGTGCAGAGATGGGTTGTTCAGGAGCCTCCAGGAAAACAGGTGCTACATGATCCACAGGGAGATGATATGGGTAAGCCCTTTCCAGACCTCACTCCTGGAAGTGGATATCAATTTGGATGCTAAGGGCAATCAAGTCATCCAAGGTGGAGGATATGGTTCTGCCAGCCTGTTCATCCTTAATACAATCTGCTAAACCTTGCCAAAAAGTTTCGGTAAGGGCCTCATTATTTCATGCTAGTTCCGAGGTCAAGGTGCGAAAGTGAACTGCGTACTGACCAATAGGGATGAGCCAATGTTCGAGTCGAACATAAGTTCAACTCAAACATCGGGTGTTCGCTGAATAGCGAACAATTTGGGGTGTTCGCGGCAAATTCTAAAGCCGCGGAACACCCTTTAAAAGTCTATGGGAGAAATTAAAAGTGCTAATTTTAAAGGCTTATATGCTTTGTATTGTCATAAAAAGTGTTTGGGGACCCGGATCAATGCAAAAAAAGTTTTAAAAATGGCAGTTTTTTCGGGAGCAGTGATTTTAATAATGCTTAAAGTGAAACAATAAAAGTGAAATATTCCTTTAAATTTCGTACCTGGGGGTGTCTATATTATACCTATAAAGTGGCGCATGTTTCCCGAAAAAAATGGCATGGGATCTCCCAGTCCATTACCAGGCCCTTTGGGTCTGGTATGAATATTAAGGGGAACCCCGACCCAAAATTTAAAGAAAAAATTGCGTGGGGTCCCCCCAAATTCCATACCAGGGCCTTCAGGTCTGGTATGGATATTAAGGGGAACCATGTTGATGGGGACAAGGGCCTCATCCCCACAACCCTTGCCAGGTGGTTGTGGGGGTCTGTGGGCTGGGGCTTATCAGAATCTGGCAGACCTCTTTAACAAGGAGACCCCCAGATACCGGCCTCCCCTCTGTGTAAGATGGTAATGGGGTACAAATGTACCCCTACTATTTCACAAAAAAAGTGTCAAAATGGTACAAATGACAAGACATGGCTTGGGACAAGTCCTTTATTAAAAAAATAAAAAAATAAAAATGTCCCACAAAGCCTTCTTCTCTCGCGCTGACGGACCGAAAAAGAAAAAAAAAACAAATCCACGACTGACACGCCTCCATGGGAGGCACCCTCTGTATGACCCGTCTTTGCTTTGACAGTTCTTTTATAACTGAGGGCGGGGCCACACTGTGACATTCCTGGTGACCCCGCCCCCTCTGATGCATGGAGACTTCCCTATGGCTTTCCTGGGCGTCAGAGGGGGCAGGGCCACCCGTTTACGTAGCTTTGTTTTTTTTTCTTTTTCGGTCCATCGGCAGAGCGAGAGAAGAAGACTTTGTGGGACATTTTTATTTTTTTAGTTTTTAATAAAGGACTTGTCCCAAGCTGTGTCGTGTCATTTGTACCATTTCGAAACTTTTTTGTGAAATGGTAGGGGTACATTTGTACCCCATTACCATCTCACACAGGGGGGAGGCCGGGATCTGGGGGGCTTGTTAAAGGGGGCTTGGAGATTCTGATAAGCCCCTCGCCCACAGACCCCCACAACCACCAGGCAAAGGTTGTGGGGATGAGGCCCTTGTCCCCATCAACATTGGAACAAGGTGCTTTGGGGGGTTACTCCAAAGCACCCTCCCCATGTTGAGGGCATGTGGCCTGGTACGGTTCAGGAGGGGAGCTCTCTCATAATTTTTCATCCCCACGCCATTTTTTTTTATTTCGGCGTGGGGTTCCCCTTAAAACCCACACCAGACCTGGGGGGGATCCCATGCTGTTTTTCTCAATGACTTCTTTTATCTGTATTGCCGGGACAGACAATTCATTATAGCTGCGAGTACTTTTATATGACTTTTTTCCTTTAGAAATTTCATTTTGTGCAGGGACTGTTCTAAACACGGGAAACATGCGCCACTATTATAGGCATACTATAGACGCCCCCTAGGTATGAAATTTAAAGGAATAATTCACTTTTATTGTTTCACTTTAAGCATTATTAAAATCACTGCTCCAGAAAAAACGGCCGTTATTAAAACTTTTTTTGCATTGATACATGTTCCATGGGACAGGACCCAGGTCTCCAAACACTTTTTATGACAATAACTTGCATATTAACCCTTAAAATTAGCACTTTTGATTTTTCATGTTCGTGTCCCATAGATTGTCCCATAGACAGTGTTCACATGTCCCAGAACCAAACTGAGGGGTGTTCGGCTCATCCCTACTGACCAACAGTCATGTGTCCTTGACGAAGCCAAAGAAGTGCTCCATCAGTGGATGAGGCCCTGCCAGGCACATCGAAGGTCTTATGGAAAGCTTGCTGGAAGGCAGGAAGACAGGAAATCATTGGATCTTGATGCTCCCACAGTGGCAAAGCCCAAGCCAGAGCCTCACCAGAAAGGAGTGATGTCATGTATGCCACCTTGGAACGATCAGTAGGAAAATAGTTGGCCACTAACTCAAAATGAATGGAACACTGATTGATGAAGCCCCGGCAAGCTTTGGGATCACCAGAAAAGTGAGGCGGTGGAGGCAGCTGGAGTTCCGAAGGGCCATGCGATACAGGAGGAGCCACAGAAGCCGGGGCAGCAGAAACTGGGGCAGGAGCCGCATCGGAGGGTGAGGAAATGGACACAACCTGTAGCTGGTACAAACGGGAGGAAAGTTCTTATAAACATTGCATGATCTGCTCTTGATAAGCCTGCTGGACATCAACTCTCTGCACCAAACATTAAAATAGTTCCAGAAGAGGCTGCAGTGTCTCCAAGGAGCTCATCGCCTGAGCAAACTGTCAAGACTATCAAGAGTCTCTAATAGTGAGCCCTTTGTAGATCACCAACTCAGGGTTCCCCAGGGCATGGAGTCTAAGTCCCAGCCTGCTTCTTCACCAGAGCCCCTGATGCTGGGGATGGATTTGCAGCTGGAACCAGGTCGTGGCCTCCAGGTATGCCCAGCTGAGGATGCGGAGAACAAAAACGTGTGCAGAGTACAAGCAGCGGGAGACAACCGGAAATCCAGGAGACAAGCCAAGGCCAGAGCGGGTAGCAAACAAGCATAGATGGTAAATTAAGCCGGGGTCGGTACACAGGTAGTCTGATACAGGAGACAAGTGAACAAGAGCTTAGAGAACTGTGAAGTTGCTTAGGCAAGGAACATTGCACTGAGCATGTGTATATATAAATAGGGAAGCAAACAAGGAGGTGATCTAGGAAGTAATAGAAGGGAAAAGGATATAAACCCACAGTGGAGCAGGCGATGCCCAAAGGTGAACAGAGAAGCCAAACACCGCATGTGAAATGGAGTCACAGATCTGCAGCAATGAGGTAAGAATTTCACAACAGAAATCTACAGGCTAGTACCCCCCCCCCCTTACATGTCCTCCCCATGGGTAGCAATGGGGAATTTTTTTTTTTTTTTTAAATAAAGGAGTTGTTTGTCTGTCTTGCCTTTTTTAAAGAAGTGCTCTGAATTTTTAATACATTTTAAATTAGTTGAAAGGTTCACAGGTTCAGAGGCATTGTTTGTGGTGGTAATGGTGGTTATCGTATTGATGAAGAGTCCACTTTTTTGTTACATTATTAGTCAAAAAAAAATATTATACAGTAGAAAAAAAAAAGTTGCGATGGGTGATGTAATAATTTGGTCTCTGTTTTTTGCAAGGAGAGATTTTTTTTTTATTTTGATCTCTGTTTCCACTGGGGAGAATTCCCCTCGATTCCTATTGTGTTACTTAACCACTTCAGCCCCGGAAGGATTTACCCCTTTTCCGACAGAGCATTTTTTGCGATTTGTCACTGCGTCACTTTATCTGACAATTGCGCGGTCCTGCAACGTTGTACCCAAACAAAATTGACGTCCTTTTTTTTCCACAAATAGAGCTTTCTTTTGGAGGTATTTGATCACCTCTGCTGTTTTTATTTTTTGCGCTATAAACAAAAAAATTTTGAAAAAAAAATAGCTATATTCTGAACTTTTTGCTATAATAAATATCCCCAAAAAATATATAAAAAACAAATTTCTTCATCAGTTTAGGCCGATATGTATTCTTCTACATATTTTTGGTTAAAAAAAAATCACAATAAGTGTATATTGATTGGTTTGCACAAAAGTTATAGCGTCTACAAAATAGGGGATAGATTTATGGCATTTTTATTGTTAATTTTTTTTTTACTAGTAATGGCGGCGATCTGCGATTTTTATCGGGACTGCCACATTATGGCGAACAGATCAGACACTTTTGACACTATTTTGGGACCATTGACATTTATACAGCGATCAGAGCTACAAATAGCCACTGATTACTGTATAAATCACACTGGCAGGGAAGGGGTTAAACACTAGGGGGCGATCAAGGGGTTAAGTGTGTTCCCTGGATGTGTTCTAACTGTAAGGGGGATTGGCTCACTACAACATGACAGAGATCACTGCTCCTGTCATGTTGCTAGGCAGAGCAGGGAAATGCCGTATTTACATAGGCATCTCCCTGTTCTGCCTGTACTCCCCGCAATCACAGGCCGCCAGCGAACATCGAGTTCGTAGGACCCACGGGCACGCTCCCATGGCACGCCCGCTAGGTGGCAAATTCAAAGGCACATAAGGGTACTCCCTTTTGCCTGCCTGTGCCATTCTGCTGATGTAAATCGGCGTGTGGCGGTCGGCAAGTGGTTAGAGGGTAACTCCACTTTCGTGGGGGAAAATATGAAATAAAGAAAAAATAATATAGCATGCACAATTGCAATACAAGTCATGTTGTAATTGAGTGTTTTAAAAATTACATTTTCTTTTCAATCTGCAGCCTCTGTAAATTTCTATATACTGTATGCATTGCAATATGGCTACATGGAGTTGTTCTGTACACAGAGTGTGTACTGACCACTCCCCAGAAACATCATTTCCTACTTGCGTGATTGGTTCACCAATTTTCCCAGAAGTCTGCAGAAGAGATTTCAGGCATCCCCTGCAACAAAAATGTCATTTTTGGTGAGATATTTCCAATAGGAACACGTCTAAAGGATTGCAAGCCCAGCAGCTTCCTAATTAGTGCCCTGCAGCTGCCACAGCTGACAGTTAATTATGAAATCCAGACAAACACACATGGATTTCTTAAGAATAACAAAAGGTAGGAATCTGCAACAAAGTTTGTTATAATTCTTGTATATAGAAAAGGCTGCGCTGCTACTAATAGGTGAGTGCAATTGTGAATCACTTAAATAACCACAACTATTGCACCCATATGTGATAAAAAAAAAAAAAACACAGTGAAGAGAAAACTATATTATTAACAAAACCTTGAACTCAATTCCCACAAATTGAACATAAACAATTGATCATTAAGTATGGGAAGTCAAAGACTGAATAAAATAAGCAAAGTTCATACAGAAAGTTTCTTGCTGAGAAAGTTCTTCAAAAACAGAAAGAAACACCAATCATCCAAACGATGTGGGGCATGCAATGTTGTCACCCTGAGGAGCATGATGATAGGAAAATTCCTCCACCTCAAAACAAGCTGCCCCTTACTAGATCAATTGATCTCTTGTTAGGGAGATCGTATGAGCAAGTGGCTGTGTCCCCCAGCCACAGGGTCTCTGCTGGAAATTAGTCTCCAAAGGTCACCGCTCAGGGGGTCCACTGGATGGTACATGAACGCTCAATTCCCATGGATAAATACAAAAGAAAAAGCTCCATAGCGTAACACAATTACCATTTATTAAAAAAATGTAAGAAACACACTTACAATGTAATAGCTTCAAATCGCGTATAAAAACATATGCCGGCCGGCTCACAGTTGCTGCCCATAGCTTCTGGGATCAGCGATGGATGGTGGTGACGTCAGCACGTCGCTCCTCCCAAATTGTTATAATTCTTGCAGTGTACATAGATCACCCAGCGGGGAATGTTTTTTTTTTCTCAACAAAAGTGGAGTTATGCTTTAAATGTGAAATGGGCAGTATCTCTCTGATGAAGACACAGCAATAAGGCCATTTTCACACTGGGGCATTTTTCAGGCACTTTTGGGCTAAAAATAGCGCCTGTAAAGCGCTTGTAAAACGCCTCCCCTGCAGCCTCAGTGTGAGAACCCAAGTGCTTTCACACTGGAGTGAGAAAAAGTCGTTAGAAAAAGTCCTGCAAGCAGCATCTTTTGGGCAGTGGAGGAGCGCTCCTCCACCGCCCCTGCCCATTGGAATCAATGGACACCCTGCAAAGCGCTTCGGCAGCAGTGTTTTGCGGGTGCTTTTAACCGTTTATTCGGCCGCTAGTGGGGATTAAAAGCACCCCACTAGCGGCCGAAAAGTGCTGCTATTACAGCGGTAAAGCACCGCTAAAAATAGCGTCGCTTTACCGCTAACACCCCCCTGCCCCAGTGTGAAAGTAGCCTAAGGCAATTTTATTAGTACATGGGAAGAAGGTAAAACTTTTTTCAGGTATTTTTATTGCTGTCTATATCCCTGTTGGCAAAATTTCTGTGTTGCTTTACTTGGATTACTTTAAGTTCTTTTTGTTTCCTTTTTAAGATTATATGAATATTATTGACAGCCATGTATTCATAGTTTCAGAAACATAAAACCATAAAAACCATTCACTGTATCTAATAAAGCAAAGAAGGAAAAGAACCAAGTTGGCAGTAGGTTTAATGAAGCAAAACCCTGACAAAACATGTAACTACAGGTTATGTGTACCCTATTTGATTAATATGTTCTATTATTCCCAGTCTGACACATCTGCCATGATACATTTTTTGGATCAATATCATCAGATCTGTGAGTTTAATAGAGTCTTATTAACGCAAATAATATATATATATATATATATATATATATATATATATATATATATATATATATATATATAGTGAAGATACACATATCAATATATTGCCGTTTGTTTTAAAATATATAATTATTATTAGCTACTGCAATATTTGGTCACATTTGAACTGTCTTCTCCTTCAGAACAATGTTTTTTTGTTTTTTTTTAAGAAATAAATGATTTGCTCACTGTGTAAGGTAATGCAAACTGTATGTAAAACATGCAAACTAGCTTCAATAAATTTAATAGTAAACAGCAGATTTTTCTTTACAAAGCTGTTTTTCTATGAAAGAGTGATTTTAAAAAATGAGCTATGTTAATGACACATGTAAGCTTGATGCATACAAAATATTTTTTCCCCTTTTTAATGGCCTGCAGAATAAATTTGAGCATCAACACAAGGCTTAGCATTTCTCAGCTGCTATGAATCATCAGTGCTAATGTATTCACAACAGACGAGGACCAACTGCTGCTATCAAAGGGCTTGCTTGAATAACTGTAATAACTGGAAAATTATTTTGATAGCCTGAAACAATCTTATATATCACAGAACTTTATTAAAATAATATCAAATCAAATTAGCCTGTATCCCCATAATGAATTAAGTAACAGGTTACGCTGATATTAATCTCAGCTAGCTCGCAGGCATTGCAGCAGGAACATTTAATAAGTTAGTCCCTGTTGCTCTGAACTAGCAGAAATCCTCAAATACTCATGCTAATTCAGAGAAAATACATCAAAAGCCTAGACCTAAATAATGTGCCTGGGACCGTGCTTTTGGTGGAAGTATTCTTAAGGCACAGCATAAAAAAAAATCTCTTGAGCATTATCGTCATTTGTTGACCTGTAGAGAAAATCTATTTTCATAATTCCCCTAAACAAGGTCTAATTTTTTCTTTAATCATTTCCTAATATACATTCTGATATCAGATATCATAAGCTTAGAGTCAAATTATGGAAATGATGGTGCAAATCAATATAGTTTATAGCTCAAGAAAAATAATATAGGAATATAGTTGTAACAGAGAGGCTAAAAGATGCATCTTCCTGCTTGCTGATTTTTGACAAGCACATCTGATTCAGTCAAGGCCTTTTATGTCACAAATCTTGTATCAGTCTTTTACTTTGCATCCTTGTCCCCCGTACTACCTTGATCCGTTTGTATATAATCTGATGATCCAGAAAAGGGCACTTCCATTCTCCTCCATTGTGTATATGAGAACGTTTTGAAAAAGTCCCTGATCGATATTGAAAAAGTTTTTTTCTCCTCAGCATCATGGACATGAATCACTAATAATTTTTTAGATGAAAAGATCTTCCATGGTGTTGTGGACCAAATATATCATACCAAACCATTCTTTGGCAATCTAAAGGATGTGTAGCGGTTGGGCAGTGCTAAGGATGGTTATGTGGCCGTGTGGGTCTACGGAAATGAGGTGGCTCGGCTATACCTGGGGGATTGTTTTTGCTGTATTTATATATCTGCCCTTCACAAAAAATTGTTTCAGATATGTGGCTTGGTTTAATGGTGTTTTCCATTGAGTTGGTATAATTGCTTTTTCCCCACTAGATGGCAGAAGAGTTTTTGCACTGTCCTGGTTTGTCACATCTTCTATTACTTTCAAATATGCTCTACATAATGCTATTAAAATTGATATTCCCCCCTAATTAAGTCACCTATGTATTGTTACAATGCCTGTTCTTTTTTGCTTAGTAAATGGTGTATATCCTTTCTTTCTAATGGTCTCGGACTCGTGGCGGGACGGGGCGGAAGTTCACTGGCCTTGTTCGCTTCCTTCCTTCCTCTCTCCGCCCTCCCATTTCCTATTTGTATTGGTGGATGGGATAGGGCAGGACTGCGGAATATGGAGGCAGTGCGTGGCCACTACTGCACGTCCCACCATTACCACACATGCGTGAATAATCGGCGCACACGTGGTGTACGACTGGCCGGTGCATGCGCGGTAGCACATTCTGCCGCTGCCGCTGCGGCCGCATTTTATGACGCTAGAGTGGGGGGTGGTGCTGCAAACACGGCATTTTGGTGCGAACTCCACCTATTTATGTGAATGTTCACATATACCTCTCCAGGATCTATATGGTCTCACATAATTCCGGTCCTCATGTTAGTGTGATAGCCCCTCAGTGATTACTTCTCTTTGTTACAGGTATGTTGGTGTTTAGCTATAGCCTCACCTTTGTGGTATCTATATGGGAACCCCTGTGACTGGTTACTTACCCTTTTGTCTATGTTCTTTATAGACCTCTCTTTGGAACATCTGGGCAACCTATACATAAGGGGTGATCTGTTTGTTGAGGTGCCACACTGTTGTTTGTAGACAGATTTAGTAGGCACATGTACAGTAAGTATACTGTTATGTGTTCTTTGGACAGAGCCTATGGTCTGGACCCTCTCTTTGTTTGATATATATTGTCTGGTCACACAGGATTGTGATAGAGAGATAGATATCTTATCCGTGTTATCTTATCCGTTTTATTTTGCTTTTTTATCAGCACAAATTTTGGGCTTCTGACATGACAAGTCTGCCCTACTGTGCATCCGCTCCCTTCCCCGGGGTTGTTGCTTGTGGCCTGGAGATAGGACCTATTCTGATCTGACCTGTCTACCTGCACCTGCGCACTTCTTAGCAGTTCTGACTATGTCGGAGTGAGGGTTACATGCATCTTTCTTGGCATCGCCAAACGCTCTGTTCTCATATCTTTAATTAGAATTAATTAAATATTATACCACCAGGTTTTTCCGACACAAACGGTTGCCATATAAAGTAGAAATGACAAAAAATAAAGATTTTATATGTATTTATTATATATAAATTGTATATTATGTATATATTTTTCTTTTCAGTTGTTCCAAACCACACATATCCCCTGAAGTCCTGAGTAAGGATTAGGGATGAGCCGAACACCCCCCGGTTCGGTTCGCACCAGAACCCGCGAACGGACCGAAAGTTCGCACGAACGTTAGAACCCCATTGACGTCTATGGGACTCGAACGTTCGAAATCAAAAGTGCTCATTTTAAAGGCTAATTTGCATGGTATTGTCCTAAAAAGGGTTTGGGGACCCGGGTCCTACCCCAGGGGACATGTATCAATGCAAAAAAAACTTTTAAAAACGGCCTTTTTTTCGGGAGCAGTGATTTTAATGATGCTTAAAGTAAAAAAAAAAAAAGTGAAATATTCCTTTAAATATCGTACCTGGGGGGTGTCTATAGTATGCCTGTAAAGTGACGCGTGTTTCCCATGTTTAGAACAGTCCCTGCACCAAATGTCATTTTTAAAGGAAAAAATCTCATTTAAAACTGCTTGCGGGTTTAATGTCATGTCGGGTCATGGCAATATGGATGAAAATCAGTGAGACAAACGGCATGGGTACCCCCCAGTCCATTACCAGTCCCTTTGGGTCTTGTATGGATATTAAGGGGAACCCCGCACCCAAATTAAAATAAGGAAAGGTGTGGGGCCACCAGGCCCTATATACTCTGAACAGCAGTATACAGGCGGTGCAAACAAGACAGGGACTGTAGGTTTGTTGTTAAGTAGAATCTGTTTGTAATTTTGAACATTTTTAACGTGTTTAGCTCCAGCCAAAAAATCTTTTCTAAGCTTTTTGGAAAACATAGGGAAGGGTTATCACCCCTGTGACATTTGTTTTGCTGTCTTTCCTCCTCTTCAGAAGATTTCACCTCACTTTTTTGTCCCAATGAAAAATGTTTTTTGAAAATTTGGGTTTTTTTGTGGAACAAGGATTGGAAAGCATCAGTGGAAAGGAGAACTTGTTTTCCCATATTAACTCTTACAGGAGAGAATTTCCCTTCCTAGGGGTAGATTTCATCTCACTTCCTGTTGTCTCCTTCCGTTTGCAAGTAGGAGTCGTTTGTAAGTTAGATGTTTGAAAGTAGGGTCCTGCCCTATATACTCAGCAGAAATTTGGGCCTTAGGTGTTGCTGTGGCCACAACACTGTAAGCCCTCACAGGGCCCTGCTGTGAAATATTAGATCAAGAATTGTAATTACATGCCCCTGTTGAACAGGAGCTGAAAAATTAGACCTTAGGCACTGGTGCTGGTGCCACAACACTGCAACCCCTCACAGACACTCTAGTTGGAACGCAGGAACGAGCCCTGCTGCAAATTATTGCTTCAAAAATTGTAATTACACGCCCCTGTTAGACAGGGGCAGAAAAATTGGGCCTTAGGCACTGGTGCTGGTGCCACAACACTGCAACCCCTCACAGACACTCTAGTTGGAACGCAGGAACGAGCCCTGCTGCAAAGTATTGCATCAAAAATTGTAATTACACGCCCCTGTTAGACAGGGGCAGAAAAATTGGGCCTTAGGCACTGGTGCTGGTGCCACAACACTGCAACCCCTCACAGACACTCTAGTTGGAACGCAGGAACGAGCCCTGCTGCAAAGTATTGCATCAAAAATTGTAATTACACGCCCCTGTTAGACAGGGGCAGAAAAATTGGGCCCTAGGCACTGGTGCTGGTGCCACAACACTGCAACCCCTCACAGACACTCTAGTTGGAATGCAGGAACGAGCCCTGCTGCAAAGTATTACATCAAAAATTGTAATTACACGCCCCTGTTAAACAGGGGCTGAAAAATTGTGCCTTAGGCACTGGTGGTGGCGCCCAGAACCAAAAATGTTCTTACAAGCTATCAGCGTGATGATTGAGGAGGAAGAGGATAATTACTCAGGGATAGTCACTCAGCATCAGCATAGGCAGTCTTTGAAGGGATCTGAGATTTCAAAAAAAATTATTCGGTTACATCAGCATCAGGTGCTTGGTAGCTGGTGGTGATCCAAGACTCATTCATTTTTATGAAGGTCAGCCGATCGACCGAGTCGGTGGACAGACGCACCCTGTGATCGGTTACCACGCCTCCAGCAGCACTGAATGTGCGTTCCGAAAGAACGCTGGATGCAGGACAGGCCAGTAGCTCAATTGCATACTGTGCAAGCTCTGGCCAGTGATCCATCCTCAAGACCCAGTAACCCAGAGGATTTTCGGTGGGAAAGGTGTCCAAGTCTGATCTTGCCCCTAGGTATTCCTGCACCATGTAAAACAGACGCTGGCGATGGTTGCTGGAACCGATCATACCTTGGGGCTGCGGACCAAAAAATTGTCTGAACGCATCGGTCAGACGGCCACCTTCTCCACCGCTCCTTCTTTGACTGACCGAAGCCTCAGCAACACGTTGTCCAGAAACAGGAGTTTGTAACCTCCCAGTCTCTGGGAACGCGTTGCACAGACCTTTCTGCAAGGCCTCCCGAAGATGTTTCATCCTCTGCTCCCTCTGCGATGGCAAGATAAGGTCCGCAACCTTACCCTTGTAACGTGGATCAAGGAGGGTTGCCAGCCAGTATTGGTCCTTCTCCTTGATACCACGAATACGAGGATCCTTACGCAGGCTTTGCAGGATCAGGGAGGCCATGCAGCGTAGGTTTGCTGAGGCATTCGGTCCGGAGTCCTCTGGGTCACTAAGAACGACATGGTCCGCAGCCACCTCCTCCCAGCCACGTACAAGTCCATGTGTTTCTTGGGACTGATCCCTTAAAGACTGCTGCTGATGCTGAGTGCCAGGCTCCACCTCCATACTGACACAATCTTCCTCCTCCTCCTCTTCCTCCTCGTCCTCTTCCTGTGTGATCGGCGGGCACGCAGGAACACTGTCTGGATAAAGGGGGCCTTGAGAGCTAAGGAAGTCCTCCTCTTCCTGCCTCTGTTCTGCCTCAAGTGCCCTGTCCATTATTCCACGCAGCGTGTGCTCCAACAGGTGGACAAGGGGGACAGTGTCACTGATGCATGCACTGTCACTGCTCACCATCCTCGTGGCCTCCTCGAATGGTGACAGGACAGTGCATGCATCCCTGATCATGGCCCACTGGCGTGGGGAAAAAAAACCAAGCTCCCCTGACCCTGTCCTGGTGCCATAGTCGCACAGGTACTCATTGATGGCCCTCTGCTGCGTGTGCAGCCGCTGCAGCATGGCCAACGTTGAGTTCCACCTGGTGGGCATGTCACAGATTAGGCGGTTCTTGGGCAGGTTAAACTCCTTTTGGAGGTCCGTCAGCCGAGCACTGGCATTATATGACCGGCGGAAATGCACACAGACTTTCCTGGCCTGCCTCAGGACATCCTGTAAGCCCGGGTACCTGCCCAAGAACCGCTGCACCACCAAGTTAAGGACGTGAGCCAAACAGGGCACATGGGTCATTTGTCCCTGTCGGAGGGCAGAGAGGAGGTTGGTGCCATTGTCGCAAACCACCATTCCTGCCTTAAGTTGGCGTGGCGTCAACCACCTCTGAACCTGCCCCTGCAGAGCTGACAGAACCTCTGCCCCAGTGTGGCTCCTGTCCCCCAAGCACACCAGCTCAAGCACCGCATGGCATCTTTTGGCCTGCGTACTTGCGTAGCCCCTTGAACGCCTACGGAGCACCGCTGGTTCCGAGGAAGAGGCCATGGAGGAAGAAGAAGAGGAGGGGGTGGAGGAGAGAGGTGTGTCACAATCAGCATTTTGGAGGCGTGGTGGCGGAACAACCTCCAACACTACTGCACCTTGTCCTGCATCCTTCCCAGCTGCCAGCAGAGTCACCCAATGCGCCGTGAAACTTAGGTAACGTCCCTGTCCATGCCTGCTGGACCATGAGTCAGCGGTAATATGCACCTTACCGCTGACCGCCCTGTCCAGCGAGGCATGGACATTGCCTTCCACATGCCGGTAGAGAGCCGGAATCGCCTTCCGTGAGAAAAAGTGGCGTTTGGGTACCTGCCACTGAGGAACCGCACATTCCACAAACTCACGGAAGGGGGCAGAGTCTACCAACTGAAAAGGCAGCAGTTGAAGTGCTAGCAATTTTGCCAAGCTAGCATTCAACCGCTGGGCATGTGGATGGCTGGGAGCAAACTTCTTTCGGCGGTGCAGCAGCTGGGGCAGGGAAATTTGCCTGGTACAATCTGACGTTGGTGTACCAAAAGCAGATTGCCCACAAGTACTTGGCTGTGACACACCTAATTCTACACCTTCATTCCTCTCACTGCAGGTCTCAGAGAGGACTGAAGGTCTAGTGGGGTTGGAAATCTCAGCTGATGAGGAGCAAGGAGAGATCCTCTTTGTTCTTTGGTGTGGGTCTTTTAGATACGCTTGCCAACGAACTGCATGGCAGGTCAACATATGTCTGGTCAAGCATGTGGTACCCAAGCGGGAGATATTTTGGCCACGCGAGATACGCTTGAGACATATGTTGCAAATAGCAGCGGTGCGATCTGATGCACTCGTCTCAAAAAAGGCCCACACCAAAGAACTTTTTGAATAACGCGCAGAGACTGCAGCGCCCTGCACATGTGGAGCTTTGGGGTGTGATGCAGTCAATGTGCTGCCCTTAGGCTGGCCCCTGGAGGGCATCCTGCCTCGTTGGTGATGTGCTGCCGCCTCCTCCTCCTCCTCCTCCTCCTCCTCCTCCTCCTCTCTCCTATCAGGCACCCACGTTGAGTCAGTGACCTCATCATCCCCTCCCTCCTCATCACTGGAGCAAACCTGGCAGTATGCTGCAGCAGGGGGAGCATGACTGCCAGATTGCTGTCCTTCTTGGGCACCCCCTCTGTCCGCGCTCATGTTACTGCCTTCATCGAGCTCAGTATCGTCATCAGAGCCTTCCAAACGCTGGGCATCCTCCTGGAGCATGTACCCAACACTGTGGTCAAACAGTTCGAGGGAATCCTCATGAGGACATGGTGGAGCTAGGGAAGGAGTCACTGATGACATTGAGCTGAGGGAAGAGGCCGCTGCTTTGCCAGACAAAGCACCCTGGGCATGGGTGAGAGAGGATGAGGAGGATGAGGACGGCTTGGTCATCCACTCGACCAAGTCTTCCGCATGTTGCGGCTCAACATGGCCAGCTGCCGAAAAAAAGGCCAAGCGTGTCCCATGGCCACGTGCTGATGAGGATGCACCGTCTCCACGACCAGCACTAGACACAGAGCCTGCTTGCCCTCTCTTATTGGCTTGTGACTGTCTGCCTCTCCTTCTTGGCCTTCCAGACATACTAATGGCCTGTAGCTGCACTAAGCTGGGATAGAACACCTGTAATTTTCTTCAAGTAGCTTTATATACTGTAACCAGACAAGCCTGCCTGTCAGTAGGAAGATAACAGGAACGGATCTAGCTGAACACTGTGAGCAGGATGTACAGCACTAACTTGTAGTTTTAGCTGTACACTGTGAGCAGGACGCACCGCACTAACTTGTAGGTTTAGCTGAACACTGTGAGGTAGACGCACCGCACTAACTTGTAGTTTTAGCTGAACACTGTGAGCAGGACGCACAGCACTAACTTGTAGTTTTAGCTGTACACTGTGAGCAGGACGCACCGCACTAACTTGTAGGTTTAGCTGAACACTGTGAGGTGGACGCACCCCACTAACTTGTAGGTTTAGCTGAACACTGTGAGCAGAACGCACCCCACTAACTTGTAGTTTTAGCTGAACACTGTGAGCAGGACGCACTGCCCTAACTGTAAATAGTCTAGCTGCCTGACTGTGGTACTAATAGGATCAAAAGAACACCAGCAATTTTCTTCAGGTAGCTGTAAATACTGTAACAAGACAAGCCTGCCTGTCAGTAAGAAGATAACAGGAACGGATCTAGCTCTACACTGTGAGCAGGACACACTGTACTAAATGTAAATAGTCTAGCTGCCTGACCGTGGTACTAATAGGATCAAATAGAACACCTGTAATTTTCTTCAGGTAGCTTTATATACTGTAACCAGACAAGCCTGCCTGTCAGTAGGAAGATAACAGGAACGGATCTAGCTGAACACTGTGAGCAGGACGCACTGTACTAAATGTAAATAGTCTAGCTGCCTGACCGTGGTACTAATAGGATCAAATAGAACACCTGTAATTTTCTTCAGGTAGCTTTATATACTGTAACCAGACAAGCCTGCCGGTCAGTAGGAATTTAACAGGAACGGATCTAGCTGAACACTGTGAGCAGGACGCACTGCACTAAATGTAAATAGCAGGAACGGATCTAGCTGAACACTGTGAGCAGGACGCACTGCACTAAATGTAAATAGCAGGAACGGATCTAGCTGAACACTGTGAGCAGGACGCACTGCACTAAATGTAAATAGCAGGAACGGATCTAGCTGAACACTGTGAGCAGGACGCACTGCACTAAATGTAAATTGCAGGAACGGATCTAGCTGAACACTGTGAGCAGGACGCACTGCACTAAATGTAAATAGTCTAGAAGATAACAGGAACGGATCTAGCTGAACACTGTGAGCAGGACGCACTGCACTAAATGTAAATAGCAGGAACGGATCTAGCTGAACACTGTGAGCAGGACGCACTGCACTAAATGTAAATAGCAGGAACGGATCTAGCTGAACACTGTGAGCAGGACGCACTGCACTAAATGTAAATAGCAGGAACGGATCTAGCTGAACACTGTGAGCAGGACGCACTGCACTAAATGTAAATAGCAGGAACGGATCTAGCTGAACACTGTGAGCAGGACGCACTGCACTAAATGTAAATTGCAGGAACGGATCTAGCTGAACACTGTGAGCAGGACGCACTGCACTAAATGTAAATAGTCTAGAAGATAACAGGAACGGATCTAGCTGAACACTGTGAGCAGGACGCACTGCACTAAATGTAAATAGCAGGAACGGATCTAGCTGAACACTGTGAGCAGGACGCACTGCACTAAATGTAAATAGCAGGAACGGATCTAGCTGAACACTGTGAGCAGGACGCACTGCACTAAATGTAAATAGCAGGAACGGATCTAGCTGAACACTGTGAGCAGGACGCACTGCACTAAATGTAAATAGCAGGAACGGATCTAGCTGAACACTGTGAGCAGGACGCACTGCA
Organism: Aquarana catesbeiana; assembly: GCF_042186555.1. Classification (NCBI taxonomy): domain Eukaryota; kingdom Metazoa; phylum Chordata; class Amphibia; order Anura; family Ranidae; genus Aquarana; species Aquarana catesbeiana. The sequence continues at coordinate 577,299,013 of NC_133327.1, forward strand.
CTAAATGTAAATAGCAGGAACGGATCTAGCTGAACACTGTGAGCAGGACGCACTGCACTAAATGTAAATTGCAGGAACGGATCTAGCTGAACACTGTGAGCAGGACGCACTGCACTAAATGTAAATAGTCTAGAAGATAACAGGAACGGATCTAGCTGAACACTGTGAGCAGGACGCACTGCACTAAATGTAAATAGCAGGAACGGATCTAGCTGAACACTGTGAGCAGGACGCACTGCATTAAATGTAAATAGTCTAGATAGAAGATAACAGGAACGGATCTAGCTAAACTGAATACAGTGTATATATATATATGCAACACCTGGGGTGCATATATATACACAATACACTGTAAGTGCAGCTAACTGACTGACTGTTCTGCCTAATCTATCTAACTCAAATCAAATGACACTGTCTCTCTCTCTCTCTATCTCTCAGCACACCGGAACACACACTACACAGGGCCGCCGTGCAGGCGGCCTTATATAGTGTGGGGTGTGTACTAAATCCCCTGAGCCATAATTGGCCAAAGCCACCCTGGCTTTGGCCAATTACAGCTCTCTCTACTGACAGCGCTGTGATTGGCCAAGCATGCGGGTCATAGTGCATGCTTGGCCAATCATCAGCCAGCAATGCACTGCGATGCCGCAGTGAATTATGGGCCGTGACGCGCCACACGAATTTAGCGCGAACGGCCCATAACGTTCGCAATTCGGCGAACGATCGAACAGCCGATGTTCGAGTCGAACATGGGTTCGACTCGAACACGAAGCTCATCCCTAGTAAGGATGTTAGATCTTAGTGACAACCATATTCATATGATTTGTCTTATGCCCTTCATTTCTCATGCCTTCATTCATAGACTTCATTTTTCAAGAATTCTGACGGACCTAGAAATGAAACATGTTCTAAATTTTTCAGACGGAACCAATTTCTATCGGGAAAGCCGATCGTCTGTATGCAAAAACGATGCATGCTGTGAAGCAAGTACGAGATGGAAGCTTTTGGCTACTGGCTATTGAACTTCCTTTTTCTAGACCCATCGTAAGTGTTGTACGTCACCGCATTCTGGACTTTGGTCAGACTTTGGGTTGACCGTGTGTAGGCAAGACCGCTTGAATGGAATTCCGTCCAAGTTCCATCAGAGAAACCTTCGGAGTTAATTCTGACAGCTAAACCGGTCATGTGTATGCGCCATTATTTGTATTATGTCTTTTGTGTTTTTTTTACTTTTTTTGTAATAAAAAAACTTTTTTATCCTTAATTATGCATTGACATTTATTTTGAGAGGGGGTTCCCAGCACCTCTAAAGTCCCACTCAGTATTGTATTATTTGTCTAGTCTTTATAGGGATGTGGTGCTGTTTCTTTCAGCCAAATGTATTTATTTTGTAATCTATATGAGAATGTTTGATCACATTAGCATGACAGTGAACCTTAGCTATGGTGAAAGGGCTTAATAACAGGGGCCATGAGAAGTCTTGCTTTATACAGACTAAGTAGATTTCCTCTGCTTATATGTTAAAAAAGGTTTTTGTACTGTCGTGAAGTGGTGGACTTAGTGCTGTTTTTTAATTGAGGCTGGATAAAACATTATCGGGCAGCCGTTCCACCAGCTGATGCCACCAAACCAAATCGTCTTTAGATGATGGCATTCACAAGCCCTGTGCACAGAGCCAATATGAGTTTCCCTGTACATTGTGATCACTGTGATTGGTCAGATGGAAACCGTGTGTGAAGCCTCCTGTACGTTTGGCTCTGAGCTTTGCAGTCCCACCCTTGCCTCCCTCACCTCCCATGCCTCCTGGTACCGAGCCCGCCAGTGAAGTAGAACCCATGCAGTTTGGCTTCACACGTCTCTCTGCAGAGGAGAGGACCTTTAGGAGGAGGGGGAGATTTTGCCTTTATTGTGGCCAGGCAGGTTACTTTTTGAAGTCTTGTAAATGGGAAAGGTTCCTCCACTGGGTTTTTTAGAAGCGCAATATCACAAATTATTTAACGTATAAAAATATTTTATTAAGTGAATAAAGGTCACATATTAAACATTAAAATATGAGCTCTGGTCATGAGGCATTGTACATATACCAGGATGCAACATTGCTATATCAAAAAACCCCAACGCGTTTTGATCTATTTAGTCATGGTCTTCATCTGGGGTATGGTTTGCTCTAAAACAAATGCTTCAAATTTTAATTTTCAAAAAACATCTTTCAATATGCACCAATTATATATACATAGACATTGCTATATTTACCACTGAAAGCTGGAATGAATAGCCTCAGAGCCTATAGTCTAAAATCAGTTGAATGATCCGGTGGACCACATGGCCATCTGCACCTCCCCAAGAGAAGAACCCAGCCCAGAAGTCTTACAAGAAGCCACGTTCTATGCCCCCCGGCACCAGAAACAATTCTCCCAGCTGTTGATAAAGTGTCAAGGAGGAGTGTAAATTAGTATAAAACATTGAAATTTCTAGTGTATTCTATTTTGTATCTTTTTATTAAAAGTAAATTAAGTAGTACTTGCTCACATGCGTGCTGTGAATAGCTGTATTAAGTAATAATTAATGTGTTACATATTTCATATTAACAACAATGAATTAGTTGGAGAAGACAATTTCCCAATAACAATATTGTGAGTTGAAAAGTAAAATTGCTTGTGAAAAGAAAAAATGTGCTGAATGTATGTGAGTAAGTTGAGATGTAATGATTGGTCTCATATATATAGTGAAAAATTATATAAACTGCAAAAAGTGAAAATTCTTGTTTAGGGGATTTTATTTTATTTTATTTAAAAAAAATAATTTTTTATCTCAGTTTAGGTCTTTATGTATTTTTCTACATATTTTTGGTAAAAAAAAAATCGCAATAAGAGTATATTGATTGGTTTGCGCAAAAGTTATAGTCTACAAAATAGGATTAAGATTTATGGCATTTTTATTATTATTAATTTTTTTACTAGTAATGGTGGCGATCCGTGATTTTTATCGGGACTGTGACATTATGGCAGACACATCGGACACTTTCAACACATTTTTGGGACCATTAACAATTATACAGCAATCAGTGCTATAAAAATGCACTGATTACTGTAAAAATGTCCCTGGCAGGGAAGGGGTTAACACTAGGGGCCATCAAGGTGTTTACTGTGTTCCCTCACTGTGTTCTAACTGAGCGGGGGATGGGACTTACTAAGGGAGATGACTGATCGCTGTTCATACTTTGTATGAACAGCGATCAGTCTCTTCTCCCCTGAAAGAACCGGGACCTGTGTGTTTACACACACAGATCCCGGTTCTTGCACTGTCACGAGCGATCGCGGGTGCCCGGCGGTCATCGTGCCCACCAGGCACTCGCATTGGCTCTGGCAGCGAGCACGCCCCTAGTGGCCACAATTGGAAGAGACGTCAGGTAACGTCTATTTGCCCAGCACTGCAGCAGCTGGTCGGCAAGTGGTTAATCTATAACTGCCATGATGCTGCACATGTGATCAGGTATGACACCAGCCATTGGGTGATTTTACCCTTTGGTTGAGAGCACAAACAATGGGAGTGTTACATCTCCTGCACAGCTCTCTTCCCAGTGATGGCATTAAAAAAACATAAACTTATGGTGCTTCACCATAAAAATGCTCTTTATTCACCCAAAAACAACACTCACATTTTCATGGTGCACATGTTGCATCACCATGCAGAAAACACACTGTATAATGCATATGCCGGTTTTCAGCTCAGTTGACGATAGAACTAGCATATGAATTATACATTAGTGTGGGCATCTGTAGGGTTGACTTATTGGAATTTGAAAACCTCTTTAAAATAAGGGCCCCCAGATATCTTCACCTCCCTTCGTAAATGTTACTCATTTGCAAAAGGAATTATAAAAGTAATAAAAATAAAACAGACACCATTGAAAATATTGACCATATTGTTATAAAAAAATGTAAAAAATAAATTCAAAAAATAAACACTGTCTCCTGATGTAAGTACAATTTCAATCACATTGTCCAGCAATGTAGATCCATTGCCAAACACGATAAGTGACAAACGCAGACATGGCGACCCATGCCACGATGGTCCCACCGAAAACAGTAGCTCCTTGGCCAGCTGCTAAATGCCAACAAACCAACTGGGGTTGTTGTTTGAGTACTTCCTACTGGTGTGGCACATGAGCAAATTTAAGGCATTCCCAGAATGTGTTATTTAAAGTTTTTTTATTTTAATGTTGCTCTTTAAACCACAATAAAAAGCTCATTGCTTAACCTCAATGCAGTGCCAAAATATCCATGCCCTTTTTACCAAAAGCTTGCAAATTGGCCTTGAAATATGATAGACTTCAAAAGGATTCAGGCACTAAGTTCAATGTTCTTGGACTTGCTGCTAGGAAGTCCATCAAACCAATTCTTTGCTTGGTCAGCTCATCCCTACTCACTAATACAACTCTACTGGGACCAGATGTTTAGTCTAACATTGCCAGGGATTTTTTTGTCAGAAAACAGGTGCAGGTAATGAATCCCGTCCCTTGGACTTAGGAGAGGTTTAAAGCAGCACACAGAGCTCTACAACCACAGTGGTTGGTGTGGTCAAATTTCATATATAGTGGGAGGGTGTTCAAGTGCATGGTAAATATACCTGGGTCAACTTGCTGTATATATAGCACACATATACCAAGGTTAAGCTTTGACGTCACAGTCAGCTTTGTGCCCAAATGTATTTTATACATTTTGTGGTAGGTGAGTTTGCACCTATATGGATCTACATAGCCGGTTATATGTATTCATATGTTTTGATAGTGCAGTAAATTATATATTGTTGTTTAATATATTGTTTATCAAATAGGTACACAGTAGTTTGTTTCTTTAAAAGCTATGTATGGTGTTTTCATATTATTGTATTTTGTATACAATATGTATAATTGTATATGCAAAGCTTATGTTTTGTGGAGTTAGGGAATATCATCACTCCCTTGCAACACATCCAAGAAATCAGCATCTGCAAAGTGCAGTAATCCATATTACCCAAATATTCTTTCATTTTCTGATTGCCCTAAATTGAAACAAATTATTATGGTTTGGTGATTATGGTATATACAGTAGTACTGTTCACATTGTCATTAGTACCTATACAATTTGTGCTCCATCAGGAAGAGGATTAAATAGTGTAAGCTGTTAGTATCAGTAGTAGGCATGATGTGTTTTTTTGGGGTTTTTTTTAGATTACATGAAAATATAAGCCCACAGTCTTGATTTAATTTATGTAAAAAGAGGTGGATTATCTCTCAAATCTTGAAAAAAATTGAAAGATCAAATTCTCAACATTCTTTAAAATTAGGATAACAAATACTATTTATCTTGTACTGTGTTAATTTTTTATGAATAACTTTTTGGATAGCAATGAGTATTGATTGTAAAACACTAATAGTAATAATATTAATATATGTCCTTTTACTGATATTCTATTATTATTATTATAATAGTTAATAAATAAAATCTATTGTGCACCTTGCGGGCATTACCTGCCTTCTCTAAAAAGTTTTAGTGCAGTTAGTGTGCCTATTATGTAAACTAATAATGTATAAAATGTATTTTGAAATACTAAAAAATGCAGGTAGAAGATATAGTGGGGTGAAAATGGTTTTCTTATAATTGACAATGCATGTCCTATTAACTAATGGCTATATAACAGAAAGAAAGCTCATATTGTGCAACATTGGAAGTTAGGTTGTTCAAAGTTGGGCAGATGTCTCATAAAACAGCAGCACTGAGACATCTACCCAACCTCGGCCACCAGTGATAAACCTCCCTCCTCCCTTTCTTATTGAGCTTTGGCGCTTTAAAGATCATCTAACTAGAACGTAATATCACTTTTTATCCATGTGCTTGCATCACAGAAACTGGACATGTATGATCTTTCTTAGAAAGACTTTAGTGGAGTTGAGGTGCATTCATTTTTCTGGTAAAAATATGTTGAAGGTATTTACAAATGAAATAATGTTTTTTTTTTAGTATAATTTCTTGCAGTTTTGTAATGCAGCAGTACAAAAAAAAGTACATATTTTTTACATGTAAGTGAAAGAAAACGGTGGATAACATTGTTAAATTACAGCAAATAGATAAAAAAATGAAAGGACTAAAGGACCACAGAAAACAAGTGTCCTTAGTTTATCACACTTTTTAGTCTCTCCTAAATAATTTCTTAGTTTGTTTTTTGAGTCAGAGGCAAGACAACAAAAACACTGAATAATCAGCTGCTGCAGGATGTTCCTATAATACTACTAATTGTGTTGAACATGTCTAGCACAGGATACTATATAGCAGAGATATGCAATTAGTGGACCTTCAGCTGTTACAGAACTGCAAGTCCCATGAGGCTTAGCAAGATTCTGACAGCCACAAGCATGACACCCAGAGGCAGAGGCATGATGGGACTTGTAGTTCTGCAACAGCTGGAGGGCCACTAATTGCATATCCATGCTACCCTGTTTCACCGAAAATAAGACCTAGCGTGATTGTCGGTGATGGCTGCAACATAAGCCCTACCCCCCAAGCCCTAGTTAAAGTCCTTGTAGGTCTTATTTTCAGGGTAGGGCTTATTTTTGGGGAAACAGGGTAGGGCTTATTTGGGGGGTAGGGCTTGTGTTGCAGCCATCACCGACAATCATGCTAGGTCTTATTTTCGGGGAAACAGGGTATATAGTATTTCAGACACTACTTCTCACTAGTCCTCCGACTCAGGGGCTGGCTCCCGGCAGTCCCTTGCTGACGCACATGCAAACCTCCAAAGAAGAAAAGAAGCTGCTCACTGTTTAAAAGCCTTTGATTTCTGATCTTTTTTTGTGCTGCCACAATACAAAAAAAATGTTTATAAATGTTTATAAATTTGTTGTAAATAACTTCAATATGTTTTTAACAGAAAGAGAAAATGTAATTTCATAAAACAAGTAGACACATAGAATAGAATGTATATTTACTGTAAGTCATAACTTACTTTAGCTCCTAGACAAAATAACAAACTTTAGTTATAATATTTTAAAAAAGCTGCTTTGTTTTACCATATGCATTATGAACCAAATCACAATGGTTTAATCACATTGCAAATCCTCTCAATACCCCATTCAGTATCCTTTTGACAAAAAGGAGGCAAATCTAGGGCTGGCAAACAGTGACTTCAGTCATTTCTGCACCCTGCCCCAGCCCAATCAGTGTTCATGCAAGCACAACATATCTAAATTTGGAGATAATGGTGAAGTTTGTAAACTTCGGTACATATTTATATTGCCCCAACACTGGTGTAGTGGAATTTTTAGACCTAGTACATACATGTATGTTCCACTTTTGAACTTTCTATTGTTCTTTAATTCTGCACATAATTCCATAATTGTATATTAGCATCCTTCTATATTTTTCCTGTATCACATAGAGATTTTTTCAAATATTCAGAAATCCATGACCCTTGAGGTGCTACATCTATCCACAACTTCACTTTTACATCTATACTAAAAATTAAATATATTTTTGATCCAGGAAACAAAGCTTTGACTTTTTTTTGTTATCAGGAGGAATTTTTAGTTTATGTTGCCAGTGTTGTGAATACAATTGTAATTAAAGTCGTTCTCATTCATTCTCTAAATATTAGCTATATCAAGGCTTTTTTTTTCTTTTTTCTTTTCTTGATTTACCTACATTTTAACAAACATCTCCTAAACACATTTTATGATACTGTAAGTAAAGTAAGGGAATTTTCTTCTTCTTTTTTAAAACAAGCAAGAGGTCGTAATAGATATTTGTTGATAGTCATTGCTTTTAAGCACATTTCTCTCTTTGGAGGTCCAATAATTCTGTAATGTCACTCTGCATGAATCCAATGACATATTGATATTTTTATTGCTAGGCAATTAAGTGAATCCCAACTTTTCAGCTCTAAAAATTCTTCTGTAACGAAATGTCAGATTTGGGAATGAGAAAGTCAGAACACACTGCAGTGAATATCAGAATGTTAAAGGGTAACTTTACAAGAATAAAACAACTGTAAGCAAGTTCAGTCCAAAAAAAAATTTTTTGTTCTATATAGATGTTTGCTTTATGTAACCGTTCATTTGATTATTAGGTTCTATAGCCTGCCCATAAAAGGGATATAGTAATAGTAATATAGTAATAAGTAAAAAAAGCTGAACTCTATAAATGCATTTAATGTTTATTTGTACTTCGCTTGGGGACATAATTTCCTACAGGATGTTAGTTTTGATGTAACTCATCACAGTATTACTTTTACACTTTTCCAAAACAGGTTCATTTATTTTTATTTGTCTTATTGGTTCACGTGTACCTTGATTCAGGTGCTCTTGGATCAAAGTGTTCGCAGACATAACTTATAGAATTACCTTATGGTAGATTTCCATTAGGAAAATGCCCTATGATAAATTTAATCTGATTCGATTTTGAGACATTTTAAACTGTTCCCTACAGCACTATAGCCAAAAGATGGCTACGGCCCTCCAGTCCTGGGAGGACATCCATGGACATCCTCCCATGTGTGTGCTTCCTGCTCACCACCTGGGTGCACATCAGGTGCACTCTGTGACTGATGTGTCCTTTCTCCCATGTCCTTTGCATCCAATCACAGCTAGTCACATGTAAACAGGCTTGCAAGGTTATCGGTATTTCTTTCCTTGCACGCTGTCTCTGTTTGAGGAAAGGAAAGCCAATAACTGGCAAGTCTAACAGGGCACAGTGAGTACATTGTTTACACTCATAATGATGAGTATCAGTGCAGCCACATCAGTGCAGATTATCAGTGCCCATCAGTGCCACTTATCAGTGCCCATCAATGCTGCCTAGCATTGCCCATCAGTGCTGCTTATCAGTGCCCATCAGTGCAGCCTCATTAGTGCCTATCAGTGCACATTACTAAAGCCTCATGAGTACCCATCAGGGCACCCTGGTCAGTGCCTCCTCATCAGTGCCCATCAGTGCAGCCTCATCAGTGCCCATCAATGCAGCCTGATGAGAGCGCACCAGTGCAGCCTCATCAGTGCCCATCAGTAAAGTAGAAAAATTACTTATTTGTAAAATTTTATAACAGAAACTAAGGAAAGCCTTTTTTTTCAAAATGTTTTCTTTTTGTGTTTGTTTTGCAAAAAATAAAAACCCCAATGGTGATTAAATACCACTAAAATTAAGCACTATCTGTCTCAAAAAAAATTATAAGAATTATTTTGGGTACAGTGTTGCATGACCACGCAATTGTTATTCAAAGTGTGACAGCTGAAAATTGGCCTGGGCAAGAAGGGGGGAAAGTGCCCAGTATTGAAGTGGTTAAAAGGTATGCAAAGCCTTAACTCTATTTTACGTGTTGGGTAGCATGGGGAAGGATTAGAACTCCCTTACTTTCTGTCACAGTGACAATATTTTATCAAAACAGAAGTATAAGATCACACCGGTGTTGAGAGTAAAGTCATCTACAACACCTCTGAAATTACTGTAAAAAAAAGTGTAAAAAAAAAAAAAAAACTGTAGTTTTCTTTTCAAATACATTCTGGATGGATTTCAGAGGCGTTCGAGAACACAAATGTGTTGCAAAATGCCAATGCTCTAAAATGTTACAGGCAAGATAAAAATCAATGCATCCTGTTGAGAATTTTTAATTTTTACTAGACCATTTCCTATTGTTTATGTAAATAGCACTGTTTTTGTAAAGCTTAATTCATCTGCATAAAATACCTGTTCTTTACCTCTTGTGAACAAAGCCAAAGGGTAGGAAAATCTGCAACATGGACATAGATCAGACATAGATGGACAAGGGACTGCCTCAGTCTTCATAGTATGAACCTATATTGCTTTATAGATTCTGATGGAGCCAGAGGCTAGCTGCACAAAAGTGTGAAGTTCCTCATCTATCCAGGTCATACTATAGTTAATAGTAGTTAGTCACATTCAGCCCTAATTCATACCATAAAAGGTGCCCACGCATGATGGTCCAAGAACTGGATGGGGGATGGAAATATTTTCAAAAAGCCATCCTTTGTGTTAGTAAGTCTGCACACATGTTAATCCTTTGACTCACATTGCTAAAGGTATGCATTTAAAGGTGTGAATTTAAAGGTGTGAATTGTTGTTATATTGCTGGGCTAGAGATGTTCTTAGATAGTCAACATCTGAATTGACATATTCCATGGTGATTAGATTAAGGTGTCTGTGATGTGTGTTCTTGACACTCATTAGAACTGACTAATAATGTAGCTTGGATAAGCTATAAAGCATATTCAGACTTACAGAACAGATCCAGCTGAATGGGAATAAATACTACTAACTAATTAGTGAATTGTCTTTATTCACTAAGCTAAGTGAAATTTCACTTTGTAAAGTGAACATGCTCTATTTTTTAAATAAATAAACCCCATGAAGGCAGTACACAAAATAACATTGATGTTTCTTTAGTATTTATTGCAATTTCCCAAGCCTCCCTTCATTCGATTTTAGACACAGCACTTTATGTAAACAATCCTATGAGCATAATAGTGTGTGGATTGAACAGAAAATGGTTAATTTCAATGTGTAACTTATATTTTTAAAAATAACTCTCTTTTTCCACTAACAACTGCTCATTCTTCTTAAAAAAATAGTATCTCTCTTGATGCATCTATTTACAACACCTTTTCTTGGCTGATAATTTACTTATATTTCATTACAGTTACAACCAAACATGTTTTTGAACACAGACCCTGCGAGGTCAAGTTTTCAAAGGCATAAAATGTATCTTCCTAAGTGACAGTAATTCTCATAAAATAAACATTTGTCTTTGTAAAAAAAGTCTCTCTAAAAGAATCTACCTTTTTATCTTCTGGAAAAAAAATACTACAAAAGCCCGTAAACATTGAACATGAGAAGGATAAAACAGGTATATGTTTTTCAGTGATAAGAGACCATTTCTGAGAACTTTCAGCTTAAAATGTGAGTTTTTAACATGCCACATTTGTTGTTATTCTATCATCATCTGTCAGTACACACATTTAGAAAATTAAGCCATTGCAAATCACATAATTTATCCATATACATTCAAAAAATTTATAGCATCCTATACAGTACATAAATATAACACATTGCATCATTCATATAGTTATACATTTTGACAAATCTGTATTTGAGATATGTTACACAAAATGGTTATATTTCTTAACTTTCAGAATCACTCAAATGTTATTAAACACATCCATACCATGATCATTTTTGTTAAAGGGCCAACTTAGAGGTTGAATCTACTAGGTTGGTTTCTCTGGTTGTTTCTTACCATTGGTCCCCCTGGTTTCTAAAGTTTTTCCTCACTCATTTTTTAGATCTTTTGCTCTTTTTTGCATTTCTCCTAAATAAAAGTAATGTATCAAGTAGAGCAAGCTGTGCCACCTCATAACAGCTACAACAGATATGCATAGTGTTGGAAGGCAACATGTTTTAATATATATTTCTGGAGTTTTACTGCCTGGTTGATACAGCCATTTGGCCTATGTTGGAAATGGTCACCTTGGAATGCCAGTACAGCAAGTTTACCCAGCAGGGTGTTCGTAACAAGGAGTCATAAAAGGGAATTAATCTCCTAACAGGATGTTCTCACATAGCCTTCCTGATATGATGTATGGGGTAGAAAAGTATCAGCTAAGACCTACGTGCCGGTGCAAATTAAAATGACTGATTTGCTGAGTTACAGTAACATCAAAGGCCAGCTGTTACTGGAAGATTACCTGGGTCAGAAGCAATGATTCATAGACTAATGCTGCCACTAATGGAGATCACAGCATGCTTCCAGGAAGATGGTCAGGGGAAGAATATACTGCCTGGTGATTAGGAAAGACAGCCTCTTATGGAGTTTCATTGGACAGAGGACTACACAAGCGGGCAGTGGGTATTTGTGTGGGGTGTGTCTGAGGGAGCTTTAAAAGGTAATGGTCAGTTAGGGTCCTTCCTCTTTTCCATTGAGCTTAGCTGAGAGACAGCATCTTAAGGACAACCAAACGTAAAGTATCATCTATGTTTTGTGTTTTATACACTCTGTAGTCTTCTTTTAGTGTTTTATGTTTGCATCTCTACTTTCTTTATAAATAAATGAGATCTTTGATTATTTAAGCATTCAAGTTTATTTTGTATAGCTTTCAAGAAACAAACAGGAGGGGCTTTTGGACTTTTTAGGCACAACTACAAAAAACTAGTTATATAAAATATTGTTTTATTCACTTAGAAAAATACATAGCAAAAAAGAAACATTGCTAAAAAACCACAACATGTGTATATATTCAAACGCTTGCTATACAACACCATCTAAAGTGCACAGTTGTTCGGACGTCTGGATGATTACTCTGAATAAAGATCGGTCCGAGAAGATGGCTAGATAGCAGATCCGCATTCAATTCATGTCACGTAAATATTACATGCTCATCTAATATGGAGTTAGAAGAGGTATAAGAAACTGTGAGGTGAATGTTGATACTGGATATGCTGACCCTTTAACACAAGACATAATTATTAATTAATTCAATTTATAAAGGAAGGGGAAGATATCTCTTGTGGTCTTTAGGGGGTCATCTTCAATTGGGGTCATTCACAAATTTTTGCCACCATTTCAATCTTTTGGCACAATTCAAGAGAAAAAACAAGCTCAATTTTAAAACACAAAAAAGGTCTTGCTATCCACAGCTCAGAGCTCTCATGGTCTTCCATCACTTTCTTCATCATGAAACTACTTTCCATGGATCAAATCCAAGAGAGCTTGTGGAGCAGAAAACACATTGGGTTAACTGTTCACTCCAAACATAGACCCTGGCCTTTCCAATTACTTCTTTATTGTACCTCAAATCAATAGTTTGTTTTTATCCCTTTTTAATATTCCCATAGAATGTTGATATGGAGGAGATTATATATACTCATATTTCCCAGGTGAGCATTGCTGTTTATCTTGGAAGGTCTTATGTTTTGTAGCTTCACTTTCCACTCTGGCTGAGAAGTGTCATTTAGCCCCAACCACTGTCCTTAGACTCATCTGTCAATGCAAACATAACCTTCCAGGCAAGATTCCCTCCTATTTATACATAGGCTCCTGCTTCAGACGTATCATATCATAGGAAACAGTGAGTTGGTAACTGTTAAGACCTATTATTAGGAGAAACATCTGTGAATACTGAATTCTGCACTCCAGCTGTGCAATCTGTGCCCCTAATCTACCATCTTCTTATACGGTTTGTTTTTGGGTATTGGCCTAGATTTTAAAAGTTATAGTCACCATTAAAAAAATAAAAAATAAATGCAGTTACACACTGACAGCACACATCAGTGAACTACCTAGAGTGTTCAACAGTGCCCAGGCAGTTCATTGAGAACTACAAGCCAACAGCTGCAAAGGCTGATGATAGTTGTAGTTACCCATTCATAGAACTCTGTATATGAATAACGCTATTGGGTGGGCGGAGCACTGCACAGCAGCATCTTTTTAAAATTGTCATCAGGAAAAAGAAACAGCTGGCAGCTCCATACCATCAAAAGGTATATATTTATTGTAAAGCCTTCACAGTGAGTACAGTCAGCGGCAGACGCGTTTCGGCAATAAGCCTTGTTAACAGCATACATATATGTTGAAAGACATGAACATATATACATAAATGACTATCACATGACTAATGTTTCTTCTCCAATCAGCAATAGGTTGAATTAAACATCAGGTGATCGATTGCAGATTGCCAACAGGTGTAATGCCCCATACACACGATCAGACATTGATCGGACATTTCAACAACAAAATCCATGGATTTTTTCTGAGGGATGTTGGCTCAAACTTGTTTTGCATACACACGGTGGCACAAATTGTCAGAATTTCCGATCGCCAAGAACGCGGTCACGTACACCACGTACGACAAGACTATAAAAGGGCAGTTCAGAATAAGTGTGTCACCCTTTGGGCTCCTTTTGCTAATCTCGTGTTAGTAAAAGTTTGGTGAGAGATGATTCACGCTTTTTCAGACTCGTGGTTTTCAGATCGTTTTCTGCTGTTCAGTTTGTGCTTGTGGGTTTGTATCTGTTCTTCAGTGCGTGCAGCGAGTACAATTGACTTGTCATTGTGTTCACGTTCATTCGTTACTGATTTTCAGGTCGCTCTTCACAGGCCTTGCTGTTCTTCAGTGCATTCTGTTACTTCGTTCTGAGCAGCCGACCATTTTCTAGCCATGTTGCGTATACGTACTCCTCGTAGAGTTTGTGCTGTGTGGGGGCTTGGTGTTGGGGTCCTTACCTTGACACAAGTCCAGTCCATGAACAGGGCGAGGAGGAGTTCATGGCCGAAGAATTGGTTGCTCCAGCGTGACCAGTTCTGTCACATGCCTTTGCTCCATGAGATCCGTGAGAATAATCCTGATGATTTCAGGAACTTTCTCCGGATGACGGACCCCATATTTCACCATTTGTTGGCTTTGCTGACCCATTATATCAGCAGGCAGGATACCTGCATGAGGCAAGCCATCACTCCGGAGCAGAGGCTTGTCGCCACCCTGCGTTACTTGGCAAAGGGGAGAAGCCTGCAGGACCTCAAGTTCTCGACAGGCATCTCCCCCAGGCTCTGGGGATCATTATCCCGGAGACCTGTTCTGACATCATTCAGGTCCTGCAGAAGGACTATATTAAGGTAAGATTTTTATCCTTTAACATCACATTTTATTGTATTTAATGTTAGTTAATATATTGTATTTCTTTCCTAATTCCCTAATTACCATGATTGTAATATGCTGTGAATGTCCCCTTTGTCCTCATGCATGCTGGATTTTTATGTCTTTTTTTGATCCTTCATACATATTTGCCTTCACTTACCTCCCCAGCATGCTCTCCTGGGCCTATAGTCACCTTGTGTAGTCACTTAACAATGTATTTTGTCATCTCCATAGTAGTGCTTTACCCTAAATACCCCCTAAAATGTGTAAAATAGTGATGTGTGCTTGAAATTCAGGCAGAGTGCCAGAGGCTTTTTTTTTGGTCTCCCAAAACCTTTTTGAACCCTCCCTCCCCCCAACTGCTAACTCAGCTGATACCAATCCTCTATCTGCTGACTTTGCCAAACCCATACACACTATACCCACCTCTTTAGTGGTCAGATTTATGGATGAATTCCCCAAAGCATGTAGTGCAAGGGCCTGCCTGAATACTTTCAAAAGGTACTGTTTCAAGTTTCTGTATCCTATTATTATCTTGATAGGTAATATCAGAATGTAAAAATGTGCTAAAATGTGTACAGTGTGTATTTATATCTTTTTTTATTATGACACTTCTTACCTGTCCAGTGGGCTGCCAATAGTGTAAAGTAAGAAGGGGCTGGCCAAAGTAATACACATTATTTATGCATTCATCTCTCAATGAAGTGGAGAGGGTTACCTGTCCAAAACATCTCCCTCCCCCCCTAAAATTTATAAAATGGCCCATGGGGGGAGGAATCTGATAGGTGGACCTTATACCTTTGTCTTTAAATACTCCCTAAAATAAATGTTATACTGATGTTGGCCAAGAATGTTTGTGTCTAATCTGCTTTCCATGTTCATGTGCAAAATGATTAATTTATTTTTCTGGTTTTACTCCACAGTTTCCTTCCAACCCACAGGAATGGCAGACTGTGGCCTCCCACTTTGCCCAGTGGTGAGACTTTCCTAACTGCGGAGGGGCAATTGATGGGAAACATGTCCACATCGTCCCACCACCCAACTCGGGGTCATACTATTACAACTACAAGGGGTTCAATAGTATTGTGATGTTGGCGGTGGTGTCGGCTACTTATGAGTTCCTGTATGTGGACGTGGGGAAGAATGGCCGGATGTCAGATGGTGGAGTCGTCGCCCAGACGGAGTTCTACAGGGTCTCCAGAATGGCAGCTTGGACTTGCCACCTCCAGAAGACAATGTGGAAGGACTCCCATTCATCTTTGTTGCGGATGAAGCATTTGCGCTGGGGGACCATCTTATGCGGGCATTCCCTATGAGGACCCTCACCCCGGACCAGAGGGTTTTTAATCACCGGCTGGCCAGAGCCAGAAGAGTGGTGGAGAACACGTTTGGAATCATGGCCAGCTGGTTCCGCTTATTTCTTACACCCATACACATGGCGGAGTATAAACTGAATCATATCAATTCATGTAAATGAACCAACCCTGACGGCGCTTGAGGCTGGCCGTCCTGGCTTGCCCCCTGAGTGCTCGCGATGTCCGTCTAAGATACATTGAATACTTTGTGGGTAGGGGGGCCATCAATATGCCAGACACTGTCTGAGCCTTTTTTAAAATAAAAAAAATAGTTTACCTACTAAAATATTTGCTGACATTTATTACTGCTTGTGTTTCTTTTAGCTGACCCTGACTGAAATGTGTGTAAAGTGCACTGAGACTGCACTGAAACTGCACTTGTAGTGCAAAGTGGATTTGCCCTTAGGAAATAACCCCCATTGTCACTGAAAAAACACCAATTTTACTACAACAAAAGTTTTGGAGCATTGAAAGAAGAATCCACACATTGGTGATTATCAATCTTTTTAATACCAGCACAATCACATGTGCATTTATAAAAGGTTTTTAAAACAAACCAACATGTTTGTTGTATAACAATTTTTTGGGTCACATTAATAAAAGTAACAATGTCCATTTAAGGTAAAACAGGCATGTTTAAAACCAACAAGAAATACACAAATCTGGAACTTACAAAGTTCAACTTTGTTAGAAATGGAAGGCAATATCAGACATGAGTATTTATAAACTGTGTTTGATATTGCGTTCAGATGGGATGAAGTCACCCCTGGAAAAGCCAAATTTTGAAGATGCACACAAATTGCAGAATGTCAACATGTGCTAGCTGCCATCATGGGGGATCAAGGGATGTGTTTTGGGGGTGCAACCCCTTCCTCTCAGCTACTTTATTATTGATGAAGTGGTTGCACCCACAAAACGCGTCCATTGATCTCCTCTGATGGCAGATAGCACATGTTGACACACTGTGTGCATCTTCAAAATTGGCTTTTCGAGAATATGTCAAAAAAGTGCAAAAAAATTTTCGATCCAAAAAACAACAAAAAAGTCAGGGATTTGGAGGTGTTTTAAAC
This sequence comes from Aquarana catesbeiana, assembly GCF_042186555.1. Classification (NCBI taxonomy): domain Eukaryota; kingdom Metazoa; phylum Chordata; class Amphibia; order Anura; family Ranidae; genus Aquarana; species Aquarana catesbeiana. The sequence goes on from NC_133327.1 coordinate 577,316,115, forward strand.
TCTCCCTAAAACATCAGCGATGTTCTTCATTTTGCTTCGAACATCATTGATGTATTTCTGGATGTTTTCCAAGTCCCTATTACACCCCATGATCTCCCCGATCAGGATCTGGGCACTTTCACATCCAAAACATCACGATCACCTAAAAATCTAGAAACAAAAACACACCATGTATTATAAATATGCTGGCATCCATCTCTTACCTGAGCCTGTGGTCACAGGCACTCACCTGTTGTGGTGACTATTTCCACCACGTCTCCTTCCTCCTCCTCCTCCTGTCGGCTTTGGGGGATTTCTCCTTCTTCCTGAGGTGGGGGGTCCGTTGTCTCCTTGGATGAGTGGTGTCCTCCGAGTCTTTTCTCCCCTATGTAAAAAAAAAGGTATACTTAGCACACAGATATTTGATGGCAGAAATAGGAATATGAAACATTGCTTGGAAGTGGGGTACAATTGTCTGTTTTGGCAGAGTTGCAAGATGAAGAAATATTTTTTTCCTTTGTCAAGCTTGAATACTTACCTGTTTTGTACAAGCTTCACAGATAGAGACAACCCTATAGTATACACTGGAGCACCTGTGTGGGCTCTCTAATAAAAAGGGTGTTCTGGTGTCCCACACTAGTGCTCCAGCGTCCAGATGTGTAAACAGCTGCTGAGTGTCCTCTCCTTACACAGAATCTAGTTTGCAGTTCATTCTAGTTACAAACTTATCTAGACACCAAAATTATTTGTAGAGAACTAGGCTAGCAAAAGTGTATTCAAATGCATATGTCCAAAACATGGTGTTTTCTATGCCGAACGAACAATGTTTCATACGAACGAATAATGTGCCCATGAACATGAAAGTTGCCATTTTAAACTTTACAACAGTAAAGAAAAGTACATGGCGCAGCACGAACGTTAGAAAAATCAAGAATAGGAACACAGGACAACTACTTACTTTCTTGCAGCACTCTCCTGATCCTTCTATACTGATCGTGCTCCCTTAATTTGAGGTCCGACCACCGCTTCCTGAGTTGATCCTTGGATCGTCGTACACCAAAATTCTTCTGCAGACTCTTGACAACTTTCGCCATGATCTTGGCCTTTCTGACATTGGGGTTGGGGTAAGGTCCATACTTCCCGTCATATTCGGCCCTCTTCAGGATGTCGACCATGTCCAACATCTCCCCAAAGGACATATTTGAGGCCTTAAATCGTCTCCTTCGGGATCGGGACATTTCTGGCTCCGGGCTTTCCTCCTCCTCCTCTTGCTGTAATTAGCACGCACCTGCTGTGTCTCCGCCATGTGCTCTTCCACCACTGCTTCTAATGAGAAGGGGTGGGGAATAGACTAGTAAGAACGTCAGGGGTGGGGGGAGTTTCACACACGCGCAGTGTATATAAAGCATAACATGCATGCGTCTTGCATACGATCTGTAAAGGCGGAGGAAGGAGTATTGGAAGCGCCGATCGTGATAGCGAAGGTAACATTTAAACTTGGGCCTATACTGCTTAGAAATTTAGGCCTATATTGGGAGAAGATTAGGAGACTTTAGCCTGATCTTAGGGTTTGTCTTGTGTTGTGTCTTGCAGAGAAAATGGATGGCTTCAATGACCACAACTTCCTCCCCCTGTTCACAGACAAGTACAGGGAGCTCCCCTGTCTGTGGCAGGTGAAACACCCCCAATATAATCATAAACAAAAGAGGCAGGCAGCACTGGAGAAACTGCTGGAGTTGGTGAAGCCGGTGGTCCCCACAGCAACCATCCTCTATTTAAAAGCCAAAATTGGTGGCCTGAGGAGCACATATCTTAGGGAGAGCAAGAAGGTCCAGGATTCCCAGAGATCAGGAGCTGCAGCAGATGACATTTATGTCCCCAGGCTGTGGTACTATGAGAGACTGCGATTTCTGTCAGACCACACTGAAGTCAGGGAATCCCTCTCAACCCTTCCTTCCACTCTTCCTTCCACCCTATCTTCCACCCCAGCTGAGGCTTCCGATGTCCAACCTGGGACTTCCAGCCAGGAAGAAGTGGAGGAGCCCAGCTGGAGCCAGGTATAACATTCTTCTACAGATTTCTGGTCAAGAAATAAATGATGTTTACTAGATGTTATTATTGATCACTAATTGATGATTTAAGAAAGTGTTTTACATATCAATAGACAGTAGTGGGCAAAAATAAGAATGAAAAATGCTGGGCTCAGAATGATAGTCTGTTATATTTGTTTACATTCAATTTGCAACAGTCATGAGATGAAAATTGTGTGTGATTGATGATGAAAAAACTAAAACTATGTCCCTTTTTCATACACAGGAAGACCTCAGCCAGGAGGAGGCTGTGGAATGTGGCACACAGGAGGAGGCTGTGGAATGTGCAGCCAGGAGGAGACTGGGGTTAGTGGCAGCCAGGAGGAGGGGGGGCTAAGTGGCAGCCAGGAGAAGGCCGGGCCCAGTAGGAGCCTGACAGAATCGCAGGTTCCTCCCCTCCGCCTTCCAAACAAAAGACCTAGGAAGGGGAGTAACGTGCAGGATTGAGCACTCAGGCTGATACAGGAGGTTTCTGCGTCCCTCAGAGCCTTCCCCACCCGTGAAGAGGCCTTTGCCTCCATGGCTGCCACCAAAGTGCAGGACATGCAGGAGGGCCAACGCCCTTAACTAAGGGGGTGAGGGGCAAAATCACACACAAAACCCACCTGTGTGAGTTGGACCATCCTCCTCCTCCTCCTGCCACAACTCCACCACCAGAGCCACAGCGTGGAAGGAAGCGTGGAAGGAAGACAAGAGAGTGATGACCTGGGTTCAGTCTGGTCTGACAAAAGATGCAAGCTCTTGTATGACCACAGCCTGGGGACACAGATGTCATCTGCTGCTGTCCATGATTCTCTTGGACTTCTGGACCAGACTGCACTCCCTTAGATATGGACTCCTCAGGTCACCAATTTTGGCTGGAAATAATTGATGTGTGCCTTTGGGGCCAAAGGGTTCGCCAATTTCGGATGTTTCTCCAGCGTTGTTTCCCTCTTTGTTTGGTTCGGATCCCTTAATAATGTTTTTTTGTTTCAATTATACTCGCCTATGTGTGTTTTTCTTCAAAAAGGACAGTTTGTTTGTGAGGAGGCAGGTACATTTCAAAAATACAATGTGAAATAACAAGAGACACCAACACCAAGCAACCTCCTTGAGATTAAATAATACAAGATAATAATGGTGTTGTGGTAACTTGACACACAAAACACACCCAAAAATATTCTGGAGTAAAAAAAAAAAAAAATAAAAAACACTGGCTTGAAAAAATAATAACCCAAAAAAAAAGTTTTTGAGTCAGATGTGACAAATAAAAATATTATATTGATGAAATTATGAGAAATAAGAAGAGAGTGCGCTGCATTAAACAATTTAAAACATTGCAGCCTGACGAAAGTGCTTTATCCATTCCGAACGCTAAGTTTACCAGACCGAGCAGTTCCGTCTCAGAATTTCTTCTGAGCATGCCTGGCACACAGGCATTGGCATCGGAATTGTCCACACCCGGTCGGAATTGACACGATCAGATTTTGTTGTCGGAAAATTTTATAGCCTGCTCTCAAACTTTGTGTGTCGGAAAATCCGATGGAAAAAGTCCGATGGAGCCCACACACGGTCAGAATTCCCAACAACAAGCTCCGATCGCACATTTTCCGGTGGAAAATCCGACCGTGTACAGGGCATAACAGTGGCAGGTAAAAAACAAAAAGTCATGCTATAATACATCACACAAAATACAGACATACAAAAACTATCCTAATATATAAAGATGAACATTATTAAAAATTCTATGAAAAAATTCTTTAATGAAAAATAATTATGAAAGATCATAAAATATAGAATATAAAAACCATGTGTAGAGGATAGTACACGTAAAGAGTGTATTACAAGAAATGGGCATAAACAAGTAATGCCTATGACTTTAGGACTTATTTAGGATTTATTTCATAAAAAGATCCACACCACAGCGGTGGTTCATTCCCACAGGTACCCTTGTTTGTAGGTTGAATATCCACCAAACTTCACGTAGAAGGAGTGCACAGTGAATATTACCCCATGCGAGGATAGTTTAACTCTTTCTGAACCAGAATAAGAAAAAGATGCCATATTACCACTGTGTTCATACTTGAAATGTTTGGACACATTGGATAAGCCTTTGTCAGTACTGTAAGTTGTACCATGAAAATGTTCACTGATTCTCATTCTCAGTGGTCTCGTGGTGCATCCGACGTACTGTTTGTTACATTTGTACATTCTACAACATAAACAACATTACTGGTGTCACGGTTGATGTATTCACAAATCATAAATTCTCATCCTGTGGGACAAAAAACAACCGTTTTATGTTGACTTGAGTGTCTACTGCAGAATCGGCATGTATTTTTGTCACAAATATAGGAGCCCACAGTATTCAGCCAAGTTTTTTTTATATTGCTGTGACTCAAACAAGCTGGGAGACAAAAGGCTTCCTAGTGTTTTGGCACGGTGGCATGAAAATCTACAACCCGCCATAAGTATTGGTGCCAAATTTTCGTCCGTGGAGAGTATGGGTAGGTATTTGTGTATAATATTTTTGATTTTATTAAATTCCAATGGAATTTTTTAAATTGTGACAGCAGGCATGGGGAGAAGATCCCCGGCCTACTGTCACAGTGAAGACTCAGGGGGACACAGGGGCAGCTGCAGCAGTAAAATGTTACATGTTACACCCTAAATACTGGTGAAACATGTAACATGTTATAAAAGGTGAACCTATCCTTCAACAAGAGAACTGTCTGTGTAAGGACCTGATCTCACCACCTTATTATTTGTGGGTGTAAGTTTTTATAACTGTTCCTTTGATAGCCTATAATATCTTGCAATAAACCAACTGCTTGTAGTTGGTACAAGATGTAGCACAGCCAGTACACTACAATCTACTCTTCTGGTAGGGGGCATTATAATTTTGTCATTAAAAACGGGGATAGGGAAGATGGCACTGTTCAAAGAGGGTACACATAGGAGGTGTCCCTGAAATAATTAAATTAATTAAATTAATTAAATTAGTCCTGTGATAGCCAATAAAAAAATAATAAATGTAAAATATTTAAAATATATATAAAAATGTAAATGAAGTGACTTTATCTAGGAGTTCAGTGGTAAACGAATAAAGTGATAAGTGCATCCAAAACTCTTTAGCAATAATTCATATGATGTATGCAAAAAATATTCATCAAAATGTGCAAATAAATCAATCAATATCCATAAGCAATAGTGCAACAAATATTATTAAAGTGACCTGTTTTTAATTACATTTTGGACTTCACTTTGGTAAAGTTCTTTAATGGGGAGGCTGCAGTTCACCTATTTTTCCTAAGTGCAGATACCTGTTATTTTATTATTATAATTTTGGCCTTTGTCAATAGTTTGTCATTCATGCATGTCTACATATCACCTATGGCAACTATAAGAGAAGACAGCCCTGTGGCCGATACGGACATGGATAACCTTTAAAGTTAAGATAAGACTTACCATATGAAATGAACCTGGAAGTGTGGACTTACCATATGAAATGGACCTGAAAGTGTGCCTTGGCCTGATAAACGGTATGCCAAAATAAGGGGGCATACCCCAGTTTAAGAAATGATTAAATTGTAAAGAGAAATTAATAATTGAGAAATGCCCTGAAAAGGGGGTATGGGAGGGTGTGTATCGTGCACAGGAAACCGACAAGTACCACAGGCGAGTGGGCTGGTTAAATACCCCCCGGGCTCCTCCCATAAATTCAGGCCACCATACTGGCCTTCCTACTTATGGTTGAAGCCCTATGGCCGATACGGACATGGATAACCTTTATAGTTAAGATAAGACTTACCATATGAAATTAACCTGGAAGTGTGGACTTACCATATGAAATGGACCTGAAAGTGTGCCTTGGTCTTATGGACGGTATGCCAAAATAAGGGGGCAAAAACATTCAGGTGGGGTATAGTATTTTATTGGTATTAAGTAATTCATTGAGCCAATTTTGAAAATGCCTGTGCCATCTCCACTTGAGGATTAGGGATATACCGGGTGAAGCAGGGCTGACTTCCACCTGCCTAGTCTTTTAATGACGTGGTCTGGGACCCCGTGGCAGGATACTGCTGAGGCCGCTCCAATACAAAAGGAATGGCCGGAGTACTGACTAGGGTTAAGGAGAAGGTTGCGGAGCAGTATCCTTATGTGTTTCATAAACTGACAGATACTTAAGGGTTTGACTGGAAACGGTAGAAGGGGACTGGAGTCCGGTAGTTCAGGCAGGAGTGACAGAAGTTGATTAAGTACGGTGACTGGACACCAGTCATTATTGGTTTTGTAAAGGTGAATGTCCACTCCAGAGCCTGCCTGCTGGGTTTTAGAAACCTCGAGGTGAAGGACGAAGTGGTCTTGGTAGCGAACCAAGTGCCGTCTGCGTAGTACTTGGCCTGCGGGGTTATTACAGGTAAACTCGCCAGGTCGTAAGAACCCGTAGTAGGCCAAGTATATGGCTGCTTGTAGGACCGTACTGGAGAGAAGACCGAATGGAGAAGTATTCAGGATGGTCGACATATCCATAAAGATGGGCCCCGTAATAGGTAAACGTTTGGTACTGACCACCGGTTGGTGTTTCTGAGTGCCACGTAGGATGGCCTGGATAGCGTGGGATGAAAACAGTGAAGATTTTGCAGGGTCTTGAAGAGTGAAGAAATGTTGTATGCCGGCTAGGTATAGCCGAATAGTATTATGGGATAAGGCCAGCTGAGTGTGGCAATATGAAATGAAGGCCAGTACCTGCTTGACATCTGTTGTTCCCTCGAAGCAGGGTGCCAGAAATTTATTGAACGCCCTCCAAGCTGTCTGGTAGGCTTTGAGTGTGTTATGGGAGAGTGAGTGATTTCTAAGCTGTGTTGCTCCTTGTAAATGTTGAACTAGTCCAGGGTCAGCTGAGACCAGACGGGGATAGGGGCCGACACTGGATCAGCTCCAGGAACCTGTTTGAAAAAGGAGGTGTAATTAAAACGTGACAGTGAGTCAGCAGCTAGATTGTATTTACCTGGAATAAATGAACAGTGGATGTTAAACTGATGTTGCAAAGACAGTTGTACCAACCTGCGCAGGAAGGACATGACTGATAGGGACTTGGACCTGCCTTTGTTGATAATGTCTGCCGTGGCCTGATTGTCGGTGGTGAAGACCACAGTTTGCCCTGTCCAATGATGACCCCAGATCTGTGCGGCTGCCACTATGGGATAGAGCTCGAAGAGGGAGGATGTTCGGGTGTCAACAGTATCTGTGGAGGCCAGGGTCCTGAAAACCATTGGTGGCCAAAAATTGCCGCGAAGCCTGTAGAAGCTGCAGCATCTGTCACCACCTGGGGTGAAAGGGCCAAAACCATAGGTATAAATAGGGATATGCCATTCCAGGTGGAAAGGAATTCCTCCCACATAGATAGGTCGGCTATTGCTGCGGAATCTAGATTTAAGATCTGATTGGGATCTTGTGTTTGTGACAGAAATCTCAGCAGACGTGACACAAAGGTGCGACCTTGTGGAATGATTCGCATAGCGAAATTAAGCATTCCCAGGAGAGACTGCAACTGCTTTTTGGTACACCCCCTAGTGTGGGTGAATTCTTGAAGGACCGCCCTAATGCGGGTTAGTTTGTTGAGGGAGAGACTGGCCTGCATGGTGCAGGTGTCTAAGTTGACCCCGAGAAAGGTGATGTTGTGTGCTGGGCCGTCGACTTTATGCTAAGCGATGGGAACATTGAGATTTCCGAATACGACTCTGAGTTTGTCGAGGTCTCCTCGGGGCTTGCTGGGTGGTTCTATTAGTAAGAAGTCGTCCAGGTAGTGAATGACTTCTTGGCACTGAGCTTTGTGCAAGAGTATCCAAGGAAGGGACTGAGCGAATGTGTCGAAGAGCCAAGGGCTACTCTTCAAACCGAAAGTCAGTTTCGTGGCAAAATAGTATGCCTCCTTCTACTTGATGCCATGCCAGCACCAAAGGGATGGGTGGATAGGCAGGAGCTTGAAGGCGTCCGAGATATCGGCTTTGGAGAGCCAGGCGCCTGTACCTGCTTTAATGATCACTTGGATTGCCATATCCACGGAGGAATATTTAAGGGAGAATTCTTCGGAGGGGATCAGGGAATTGAGACTGGGAATGTGGGAAGAATGAGGCGCAGACAGGTCGTACACCAAACGTAGTTTATTTGAGAACTTGCCCTTGACAAGCCCAATAGGGCTGACTCTCCAAGTACTGAAAGGGGGCTGAGTGAAGGGGCCTATAACGAACTCTCGGTCTACTTCTGTCTGTAAGAGCTGGTCTATGGCCTGTTCGTCAGTGGCCGCTGAGTGAAGATTCCTACATTCGTAGGTAGTATGGGGCAGTGAAATGAGGCCGGTGTGAAACCCTACTGTGAATCCCTGGATAAGGTATTTGGCCAGGGAGGGGGTGGGGTGTGAGGTGAGGTAGAGCCCTAGCCTCAAGATGTTGATTCGGCTTAGTCATGCCCTCTTCTGTTGTTTGACTTCACACAAATTTCTTGGATGCGCTCTTTGGCATAAGGTGCAGATGTGGAGCAGGCGGCACTGACTGAAGTTGCAGGACCCGTAGTTGTAATTGTTGCAGATGGCTGCCCCTCCCACGGTTCAGACTGGGCGTCCGAATTTGTCCACCTGAGGCATTTGTGCAGGGGCCGACTGACCCTGAAGTGCACCGGAGGTAGAGGGAAATTCAAAGGGACGTCTGATTGTCGCATTGGCGCACCAGGTGGCGGTGTGAGTGGAGGACTGGCAAAATGCACACAGTGGTGAGCGCAAGCCGGCAAAGTGGCGACAGAAAAGCTCTGTGTCCATGAGGCTCCAATTTGTGGTCATTTAAAACTGTGTGAGTCTGGCTGCTGCCTTTGCGGAAAAAGAACGGTGGTAGTCATAAAAAGAAAATCCTCCATACTTGTAACCCAGATCTATTACAGTATGGAGGTATAAGTCCAGCTCTTCCCTCCTGCTGGGAGCGGCTGAACATAGGACATTCCTCAGCATGCCAAAGGCCAATGTGAATTCTGGGACAGATAATTTCCTATTGAGTCTGGGGTCTTTGGCCTTAAGGACCACCGATACATCACCCCAGGTATAGGCCTTATTTTCCGCCAGATCATGGACAGAAATGAGGAGAGAGGCAAGGTTGACATCCCTGCCATCCAGAATGTCCTTCCTGATGCTGGTTGGAACCAAATGGGAGGGGTAGACAATGGGGCTCCACCCTGTGGTACCTGCAGGAAGGGGTGTCAAAACTTGGGTTGCTGTTGGGTCAGGAATATCCGCGGCTGGCCGAGCCTCCAGGAGTGCCACCCTGCATTGTACGTCAGTGACCGAGGAAGACAGGGACGATACCATAGTGTGGAGTTGTGAGATGGCAGAGGATATCGACTGGAGAGACGCCTGCTGGTTACTGGGTCCTGCGACTAACCACGATCTGGACTCTGGAGCATGTACTGAAATGAGGCCGAGCCCTGGGGCACCCCGTAACGAATCGGTGCATCATAAATGCGACTGGATTCGAACTGGAGCGCGGTAAGTGACAGTGGAGTAGTTGTTTGCCATGACAGAGGCACGAATCGATCGTGCCGCTGTTGCGACTGACTACGAATCAGACTCTGGAGCATGTACCGAAATGTGGCAAATACCTGGGGCACACCGAGACGAATCGGTGCATTTCTTAATGCAACTGGATTCGTATTGGAGCGTGATACGTGACAGTGAAATGCTGGCCATGACAGAGATATGAATCGGTGAGTCGTAACGACCAACTGACAATGAATCTGACTCTGGAGCATGTACTGAAATAAGGCCGTAAGCAACTGGGGAACACCAGAGCAAATCGGCGCATCTTTAGATGCGAATGGATTCGAATCGGAGCGCGGTACTTTACTGAAATGAACAAAATGATTTCAAATGGTTTGAAATGTTTGAAATGCTTAGAAATGTTTCTGAAATGAGAAATGATTTAGTGTCGAACTGACACGAGTCGATAGAAGATTGTGAATTTGCGAATCACAACGGTTTGTCTAATGAAGCATGGTACAATTGTTTAGACATGTCTAAATGAAGCGACGCCTATGTCGTGGTGGTTTGCAAACAACACAAATAGCTGACATAACAATAGTGCAAGTAGTATGTGTTGTGGTGACGTTGTGAAATTGCAAGTGATTCGTAAGTTTGATATCACGGTTTAGTGACATGATATCTAACAATGCGTGAAAATAAAACGTCAGTCGGAACCCTACCTGCGACAGCCGAGCCAGACGTGTAGTACGAAAATACGAATCGGTAACAAGGACCTCGGAACTCTCGAGCACGGAAATTTACGGATGCGGGAACTTGCCAGACAAGAACTCATGGACGCTGGTTTTCGAATAGTTGGCCTAGTGACGTATATCGCGCACAGGACGTATATCGCGCACAGGAAACCGACAAGTACCACAGGCGAGTGGGCTGGTTAAATACCTCCTTCCATAAATTCAGGCCACCATACTGGCCTTCCTACATATATATATAACCATATATCACAGTAGCAGTATCCACTTAGAAAAATGTCCATAGCGATCTTTAGTTCAAAATGATATATATAGAAGTATTGAGAAGGCTGAAAAATAATAACATAAATTCAAAATTTGCATATTTCTACAACCCTTAAGGTAACCAAAAATAATGACTCCAGCTCTAAATAGTAGCTTTCATAGACCAGAGTTGATCTCCAGAGTACTTTAATCCACTGGGCAAAGGTGTTTGTGGTGCAAAAAAACAGCTGAACCTTGTCCCCTAAATTTAAATCAAAATAGGATTCAACATAAACATTAAACAGTAGATATTCATAGTATTTAATGTGTAATGTTTATGTGGGTTTTCTATTTTTTTGTATATTTTCCCCCTCGCTTTTATAAATATAGTTTTTAACTTGATTGAAGAAAAATGTAGATTATGTTTTAAATATTACTGTGTCATCCTCTCTACCAGCAAAGTTCATTCTTTTTTTTTGTTTTTGTAGTATCTATTTTATTAGAATGCAGTTTCAGAGGGGGGCGTGGCCTGGAGCTAGGGCGTAGGGCAGTGATGAGGAACCTTGGCACCCCAGATGTTTTGGAACTACATTTCCCATGATGCTGAACTACACTGGACAGTGCATGAGCATCATGGGAAATGTAGTTCCAAAACATCTGGGGTGCCAAGGTTCCCCATCATTGGCGTAGGGTGTGCAGAGTGAGAGCTCTGTCTGAGAAATTAGCCTTTTCACTCATTCTCAGGGGAAATCCAACTACAAACATGCCGATAGGCTGCCCACGGTATCTGCCTGCAACCCTGCCTCCATGTCACTGCCGGACATCTGAAGCCATAACCAAGCTGGCCAAATATCGCCATGAGGGTCGGGAGAATAAGGAGGAAGATGGCGCTGACTCTGTACAGGCTGCAAAGGAGCCTCCCTCCGGTGACACCGCCAAAATCCTCGAGGCTGTCTCCCTGGGTCAGACTACCCTCACCTCCAAGATTGAGGAGGTTAAAAATTGACATCTCTCTCATCTGACAGGATATTCAGAAGCTGAGGGACAGAACTACTGACACTGAATGCAGAGTGATCCGCGTGGAGGCAGACATCACACCCCTGCAGGCATCCATGGAACAGCTCCAGCACCAGCTCAGCGTCGTCCTGCACAAACAGGACGACATGGAAAACAGTAGGTGTATGGGGTAAATTCACGCAATGAATTGAATGTTTTAGTTATGGATATGGCTGCTGCCTCTACACATACAATACCACCTAAATGGAAAGTATTAGAAAATGGTAAAAAAGCAGGAGTAGTATGGCGCTGCCCTTATGGAGACACATTTTTTTTTCTTCTTTGTAGTGAATGTATTGCCTAGTGTCCTTATGGAATTGCTTCTAAAACCTGTATTGCCCCGTACACACGGTCGGACTTTGTTCGGACATTCCGACAACAAAATCCTAGGATTTTTTCCGACGGATGTTGGCTCAAACTTGTTTTGCCTACACATGGTCGCACAAAGTTGTCGGAATTTCTGATCGACAACAACGCGGTGACGTACACCACGTACGACGAGACTAGAAAAGGCCGGTTCAGAACCAAGCGCGGCACCCTTTGGGCTCCTTTTGCTAATCTCGTGTTAGTAAAAGTTTGGTGAGAGACGATTCGCGCTTTTTCAGACTCGTGGCTTTCAGATCGTTTTCTGATGTTCAGTTTGTGCTTGTGGGTTTGTATCTGCTCTTCAGTGCGTGCAGTCAGTTCGTATCAGAGTTTTCTGTGTGATGTTGCCTGCTCGTTGCTGTTTTTCAGGTCGCTCTTCACAGGCCTTGCTGTTCTTCAGTGCGTTCTGTTACTTCGTTCTGAGCAGCCGACCGTTTTCTAGCCATGTTTCGTATGCGTACTCCTCGTAGAGTTCGTGCTGTGCGGGGGCTTGGTGTTGGGGTCCTGACCTTGACACAAGTCCAGTCCATGAACAGGGTGAGGAGGAGTTCATGGACCAAGAATTGGTTGCTTCAGCGTGACCAGTTCTGTCATATGCCTTTGCTCCGTGAGATCCGTGAGAATAATCCTGATGATTTCAGGAACTTTCTCAGGATGACGGACCCCGTGTTTCACTGTTTGTTGGCTTCGCTGACCCCCTATATCAGCAGGCAGGATACCTGCATGAGGCAAGCCATCACTCCGGAGCAGAGGTTGGTCGCTACCTTGCGGTATTTGGCCACAGGGAGAAGTCTGCAGGACTTGAAGTTCTCGACAGGCATCTCCCCCCAGGCTCTTCTTTGTGGACATTTACTGCTTGTGTTTGTTTGAGCTGACCCTGACAGAAATGTGTGGAGTGCAGAAAATGTCGTGATTGTGTAACCTTATACAAAGCACTGTTGGCTGTTATTTACTAAATGCAAAGACACTTTTCACTACAAGTGCACTTGCAACTGCACTGAAACTGCACTTGTAGTGCAAAGTGGATTTCCCCTTAGGAAATAACCCCCATTTTCTCATAAAACAACAATTACATCACCCCAAAAGTGTTGTAGCATTGAGACAATAATCCACACATTCTTGATGAACAATCTTTTTATTACCTGCACAATCACATGTGCATTTACCAAAGGTTTTTCTGACAAACCAACATGTTTGTTGTATAACAATTTTTGTGGTGTCATTATCCAAAATCAAAATGTCCATTTTATAGAAAACAGGCATGTGTAAAACCAACAAGAAAGACACAAATCTTGATCTTACAAAGTTCACATTTGGTAGAACTGGAAGGCAATATCAGACATGAGTATTTAGGAACTGTGTTTGATATTGCGTTCAGATGGGGGGAAATCACCCCTGGCAAAGCCAAATTTGGAAGATGCACACAAATTTCACAATGTCAACATGTGCTAGCTGCCATCACGGGGGATCAAGGGACGTGTTTTGGGGGAGAAAGCCCTTCCTCACCGCTACTTTATTATTGAGGAAGGGGTTGCACCCCCAAAACGCGCCCATTGATCTCCCGTGATGGCAGATAGCACATGTTGACACACTGTGTGCATCCTCCAAATTTGGCTTTGGGAAAAATCACAAAAACATTTCGCACATTGTAGCAGACAAAAGAAGAAAGTGATTTGGAGGGGCTTTAAACTCGCCCCAAAACATCAATGATGTTTTTATATTTTGGAATAACATCATTGATGTTTTGCTTGATGTTTTCCAATTGTAAATTACACCCCATGATCTCCCCGATCACAATCTGGGCACTTTCTGATGTGAAAGGATCTTCATCCACAACCTCACGATCACCTAAAAAGAGAGGAACCCCAAAATAAATTAGGTGTAAAAAATATGCCGCCATCCATCTCTTATCTGAGCCTGTGGTCGCAGACACTCACCTGTTGTGGTGACTACTTCCACCACGTCTTCTTCCTCCTGCTCATCTTGTGTTGGTGGGATTTCACCTTCTTCCAGAGGGGGGGGGCTCTGGTCTCCTCACATGAGGGGTGTCCTCCGAGTCTTTTCTCCCCTATGTAAAACAAAAATGGTATAATTAGCACACAGATATTTGATGGCAGAACTATATAAAGATGAAACATTGCTTGGAAGTGGGGTACAATGATATATTTTAGCAGAGTTCCAAGATGTAGCTTTTTTAGTGCCCTTTGTCAAGCTGCAATACTTTACCTGTTTAGTACAAGCTTCACAGATGTAGCCCCCCCTATAGTATACACTGGAGCACCTGTGTGGCCCCCCTAATAAAAATGGTGTTCTGGGGTCCCACACTAGTGCTCCAGTGTCCAGATGTGAAAACAGCTGCTCAGTGTCCTCTCCTTACACAGAATCTAGTTTGCATTTCATTCTAGTAACAAAGCCATCTACACAACCCAATTCTATGAAGACAAGTATAGGGCCTCAAAATGGTGGCCAAATGCATATGGCCTAAACAATGGTATTTTCTAGTCCGCAAAAAAAAATGTGTGATCCGAACGAATAATGTGCCCATGAACATGAAAGTTGCCATTTTAAACTGTACAACAGTTCCTAAAAGCACATGGAGCAGCACGAACGTAATAAACACAAAAAAAATAGGAACACAGCACAACTATTTACTTTTTTGCAGCACTCTCTATCTTTCTGTACTGCTCATGTTCTCGTAATTTCAGGTCCGACCACCGCTTCCTGAGCTGATCTTTCGATCGTCGTACCCCGAATTTCCGGTGCAGACTCCTGACCACTTTCACCATGATCTTGGCCTTTCAGACATTGGGGTTGGGGTAAGGCCCATACTTTCCATCATAGTCGGCCCTCTTCAGGATGTCCACCATTTCCAACATCTCCCCAAAGGACATATTTGAGTCCTTTAATCTCCTTCTGGATCTGGACGTTTCAGGCTCCGGCCTTTCCTCCTCCTCCTCGTTGCTCCAATTCTCAGGATCCTGCTGTCTCTCCGCCATGTGCTCTTCCTCCACTGCGCTGAACGAAAAGGGGCGGGGAATAGAATAGAAAGAACGTCAGGGGCGGGCGGAGTTATACGCATGCGCAGTGTGTATAAATCGTAACGCGCGCGTCTTACGTACGATCTGTGAGCGGAGGAAGGAGCATCGGAGACGCCGATCGTGCTAACGAAGGTAGGATCTAAACTTGGCCCTATACTGCTTCGAAATTGAAGCCTATATTGTAACAAGATTAGGGGAGTTTGACCTGACATTAGGCTTTGTCTTGTGTTGTGTCTTGCATAGAAAATGGATGGGTTCAACGACCACAATTTCCTGCCCCTGTTCATAGACAAGTACAGGGAGCTGCCCTGTCTGTGGCAGGTGAGACACCCCCACTATAACCACAAACAGAAGAGGCAGGCAGCGCTGGAGAAACTGCTGGAGTTGGTGAAGCCAGTGGTCCCCACAGCAACCATCCCTTATTTAAAAGCTAAAATTGGTGGCCTGAGGAGCACTTATCTTAGGGAGCGCAAGAAGGTCACAGATTCCCAGAGATCCGGAGCTGCAGCAGATGACGTTTATGTCCCCAGGCTGTGGTACTATGAGAGACTGCGATTTCTGTCAGACCACACTGAAGTCAGGGAATCCCTCTCTACTCTTCCTTCCACGCTTCCTTCCACCCCAGCTGAGGCTTCCGATGTCCAACTTGGGCCTTCCAGCCAGGAAGAAGTGGAGGAGCCCAGCTGGAGTCAGGTATAGCATTCTTCTACAGATTTCTGGTCAATCAATAAATGATGTTTATTAGATGTTATTATTGATCACTAATTGCTGATTGAAAAAAGTGTTTTACATATCAATAGACAGTAGTGGGCACCCAAAATTGGGACAAGAATGAAAACTGCTGGGCTCAGAAGGATAGTCTGTTATATTTGTTAACATTCAATTTGCAGCAGTCAGGAGGTGAAAATTGTGTGTGATTGATGAATAAAAAACTAAAACTATGTCCCTTTTTCATACACAGGAAGACCTCAGCCAGGAGGAGGCTGTGGAACGTGGCAGTCAGGAGGAGGCGGGGATTAGTGGCAGCCAGGAGGAGGCGGGGATTAGTGGCAGCCAGGAGGAGGCGGGGCTAAGTGTCAGCCAAGAGAAGCCTGAGACCAGTCGCAGCCTGACTGAGTCTCAGGTTCCTCCCCTCCACCTGCCATATAAAAGGGCCAGGAAGGCCACTCCGAGTCCCGTGCAGGATTCAGCATACAGGCTGATCCAGGAGGCTTCGGCGTCCCTCCGAGCCTTCCCCAGTCCTGAAGAGGCCTTTGCCTGCATGGCTGCCACAAAATTGCAGGGCATGCAGGAGGGCCAACGCAAGATTTCTGAGGACCTGATTTATAAAGTCCTACGTAAGGGGGAGAGTGGGGAACTGACACACAAGACAGATGTCATGGAGAGGGACGATCCTCCTCCTCCTCCTCCTCCTGCTGCCACAACTCCACCACCACAGCCAAAGCCTGTAAGGAAGCGTGGAAGGAAGACCAAAGAGTGATTGCCCTGGGTTCAGTCTGGTCTGACAGAAGATGCAGTCTCTCGTATGACCACAGCCTGGGGACACACATGTCATCTGCTGCTTTCCAGATCTCTGGGACTTCTGGACCAGACTGCCCTCCCTTAGATAAGGACTCCTCAGGCCACCAATTTTACTTTTAAATAATTGATGTCTGCCCTGGGGGTCCAAGGCTTCACCCACTTCTGCAGTTTCTCCAGCGTTGCCTCCCTCATTGTTTAGTTGTGAGCCCTTAATAAAATATTTTTCGGGAAATTCTACTCTCCTGTGTGTGTTTTCATCCAAAAAGGACAGTTTGTTGGTGACGATTCAGGTACATTTCTAAAGTACAATGTGAAATTAACAAGGGACAACAACACCAAACAATCTCCTACAGATTAAATAGAACAACATATTAGTGGTGTTGTGGGAACTTGTCACCAAAAACACACAAACATTTTCGGGAATACAAATCCAAATCACCAAAAAAAAAAAAATAAAAAGAGAAACACAAAAAAAGATTCTACATTAAAGTAAAAAAACCTAAAAAAAAATATATGTTGTCAGATGTGAGAAATCAAAATACATTGAGGGAATCCCGATAAATAGTAACGAAAAAAGTTTGTGAGAAGTGTGTGTGAATATGAGCATCAAAACGACTTAATTCTTGTCACATTATAAAGAAGAAGAGAGTGCGCTGTATTAAACCATTTTGAACATTGCAGCGTGACGAAAGTGCTTTATCCATTACGAACGCTAAGTTTACCAGAACGAGCTGTCCCGTGTCTGAATTTCTTCTGAGCATGCGTGGCACTTTGTGCGTCGGAACAGGCCACACACGGTCGGAATTGACGCGATCGGATTTTGTTGTCGGAAAATTTTATCTCCTGCTGTCCAACTTTGTGTGTCGGAAAATCCGATGGAAAATGTCCGATGGAGCCCACACACGGTCGGAATTTCCGACAACACGCTCCGATCGGACATTGTCCATCGGAAAATCCGACCGTGTGTACGGGGCATAAGTGTTCAAAAGTTGAATAAAACTGTGACTGGTGGTGAATATTTCTATTAAAAATTAAAATACAACAACTGGTGCTCCAATTGTTCAACAAAGATGCATAGTGCCCTTTAAATTAGGTAATAAAGTAGTTGTGGATATGGATACAATATCATCTAGGTGGAAAGTGTTAAAAACAATACAATACCACCTAAGTGGAAAGTATTAGAAAATGGTAAAAAGAATATTTCTATTAGAAGTGAAAATACAACAACTGGTGCTCCAATTGTTCAACAAAGGTGCATTGTGCCCTTTAAATTAAGTAATAAAGTAGTTATGGATATGGATACAATATCATCTAGGTGGAAAGTGTTAAAAAGAAAAAAGAAAAAAGAAAAAAAAGAAAAAAAGGAAAAAGGAAAAAAATGAAAAAAAGGAAAACAGGAATAATATGGCGCTGCCCTTATGGAGACAAAAAAAAACCTCTCTTTATAATGACTTTATAATTCCTAAAGTGTGTGTGCCAAAAATGAATAAATATGTGACTGGTGCCAAGTCCTTACTGTTAAAAGTACAATTGCAACCTAAGGTGCTTCAATTATTCAACAAAAGTGCATAGTGCAGCATCACTAAAGTGACCAGTGTTAAATCATACAAATCCATACAACATTGTGCAAATTATCCATCATAAATAGTGACTCTTGTGCTGTGACCAGTATTAGTTGGATAGGAAAAGTTCAGTTTATGAAAAAACAAGTTCTTTTTGGAGTATTTTGTAGTGTTCAATCTTTGAGGGTCAAATATCTGTAGGAAAGCTTCTTATCCAGGTGCTGGTTTCTTTAATTAGTGCCTTGTCTGCATGCTCTGACAATGCTTGCACTCACCGGATTCTCCTTTCCCCTGCAGGGGTATGGATGGTCACAGTGTCTGCCACTGTGTAGCAATCTAGGATATCCCCCAAACTTTACTTGCGTATTGTGGTGTAGTAATTACATGTAAAGGAAAGAAGGTATGCCCATCGCGTAAAACCATAGGAGAACTTTTATCAAAACTTAATAGACAAATGTACTCACATTTCAAATGAACAAATCAAGCATGGCAAAAGTTAGCGAATTCCCTTTGTTAGAGGTGCTGCAAGACGTTCGTAACCCGCCCTACGCACGTTTCGTCTTCAGACTTCTACTGGGGCCCCATAAGTTATACCTGATATGTTGCTTGCATTTGACTTACTTTATGCTTCAGCTTTACTGTACCTACTTTAAACCATGCCTGGTTTGTTTTACAACACCGGGGGTGACACTCTGTGCAGTCAGTTATGCTTACCCTCTGGTCCCTGCCGTCTGCTTGCACAGACCTGCTGCACTCCCATGTGTAATGTCTCCTATTCTATACCTAACATTGCTTTATAATGCATATGATATGTCTGACTCCCCTGCTGGGTGCTAGCCCTGATGGATCCGACTGCATGTCACAACTTCCCAGGACACCTCATGGCCTCGCTTAAGCTGATTACCTGGAATGTGAGAGGGTTATATGCTAAACCTAACCGAGTAGCTGTCCTCTCCCATCTTAAATCCATACGCGCAGATGTGTCTTAGTTGAAACCCACTTCACAGGTCAAACCCAAATGGAGCTCAAAAAACCCTGGGTGGGCTGGCTCTATCATGTTTCGCACACTTCTAACTCCTGTGGAATAGCCATCCTAATTGCCAAAACAGTGCAATTCCAACTCCACAATCTGCAGTCGATTCCTCAGGGCCGGTTCCTATTCCTCCATGCTACCATCGGTGGCCTGGAGGTGCTTCTCATGGCATTTTATATCCCACCACCATTCCAGTTTAATGCCCTGCAGGAGGGTCTTGCTTTCATGGCTAAACACCCCACAGTACCTGTAATCTGGCTGGGCAACTTTAATATGACGATCAACCCCAGCCTAGACAGATTTAGCATGACTGCCCAAACGCCACCCCCCATCTACCACTAGATTTGGCAGGTTCCTTTCAGAGTTCACCATGACAGACTCCTGGAGACATAAACATCGAACCAAGATAGCCTACTCCTGCTTCACCCCCTCACAACCGGCCATGTCCCGTATTGACCTTACACTGATCTCCCCCGCCCTGCTGCCTGACCTCATAGATGTGGGGTTTGGCACCAGAGTGCTCTCAGATCACTCCCCATACTGGGTGACAGTGCGACTTCCTGCAGCCTCCCCCTTCCGCATATGGTGGTTGAACCCGTTCTGGTTCACCGTCCTGCCAGACCTGGACGCTGCCCAAAGGGAACGGACACACTTTTTTCCACACCAACTTGGGCTCGGTGCCCACTGGGTCGGTCTGGGAGGCTTTTAAACTCCATGCCCGTTTGATCCTGTCTACATGCAAAATAGGCACAAAGCCACATCCAAACTAGCACTACAATAAGCTGAAGAGTGACTGAGCTCCCTTGAACAGGTTTTTTTCGCAGACCCCTCGGGCAACCAACGCTTCCTTTGTCCGTTTACAATCTAGATTAACTGATCAATTATACCTCGAAAAGGCGAAGCAGGGTATTTTCTTTAGTAAAAGCGCATATTTGAACATGACGAACGCACGGGCAAACTGCTAGCCTATATGGCCCACCTTGACCACAGTCCCCCAGTTGTGATCTGGCTCCAGGCAGCCTCCGGGGCTGTGATATCGGACCCTAGCTTAGTGGCAGAGGAGTTCAAGTGGTTTTACTTCGATCTCTATACATCCACAGCACAACACACTCAAACCGAACTATCCCAGTTCTTGCCTTGCATCTCAAAAAAGTAATACTCAGTCTGATCCACCCTGACCAAACCGGGTTTATGCCCAACAAGAACACTGCGTTCAATATTCGCAGGCTTTTTATGAACCTACAGGCCACACGTGACAACACTGGATCCAGGGTAGTGGTGAGCCTGGACGCGTCCAAGGTGTTCGATTCTGTGGAATGAACTACCTTTGGGAATGCCTCCGTAGGTTTGGCTTCAGCCCTAAATTTGTCAAAGGGTTACAGATTCTTTACCAGGCCCCCAATGCCTGGATCCAAGTTAATGGCAGGAACTCTGACTCATTTGCATTATCCAGAGGGACCCGTCAGGGGTGCCCCATATCTCCACTACTATATAGTCTGGCCGTGGAGCCTCTGGCTATTGCCATCAGAGCTCAACCCCATATTAAAGGCCTCCGCGTAGGCCAGATGACTGAGATCCTCAGCCTTTATGCGGACGACATGCTCCTCTATTTGGAAGACTCAGGCCCCTCCCTTGCGGCAGCTCTGAAGCTGATAAAGCAGTTCGGGGAATACTCCGGCCTGCAAATCAATTGGTCCAAATCCCAAATCCTCCCGCTGGATCTGAATGCTCCAGGCAGCACTCCCTCTTGTCAGAGCAAGTCAAATCAAATACCTAGGTGTGCAATGCTCGAGAGCCCCTGCAGACTACGTAGGCCTGAACCTAGAACCGCTATTTGCCCTCTTTAAAACAAAGACCCAAGTTTGGTCTCATCCCCTCTTGGAGTCATTGGACATATAAACTTAGTTAAAATGATTCTCCTCCCCAAGCTACTCTACCTGTTCTGGCATACTCCCCTCTACATTCCTCCCTGAATCTTTAAGTCCATGGAAGCTATCCCTAATACATTTGTATGGGGCTCCTCACAAACTCTTCTGGCGAGCTCTGAAATGTCCTGTTCACTTGGGTGGTACTGCCCTTCCTGACCTAGCCCTCTACTATATTGCCTCTCAGCTGTCCCATTTCTATTACTATAACCAAATCGACAGGGACCGGTACTCAACCCTAGTGTGCTCTCCCCGTACCAGCTTGTTCGCCCACCCATTTCAGGTCCTTCTATGTGGCACCCATGGGCCCCCGGACATCAGAAACAACATGTTGTTCCATCATTGTAAGATATGGCAACTCACCATGAACATAACCAAGGCCCCTACATTCCACACTCACACGCCCCTGTGGGACAACTCCCAACTCCCCGAACTACATACAGTCCCTGACCAAAACCTCTGGATGGCCAAAGGAATACTCTTTCTTTCACATGTTCTGGACAGTGGTACGGTCAGGTCGTTCCAGGCTATTAAAGATGTATTCGGCCTATCCAACCGAATGCTCTTCTGCTACCTCCAGCTTCAACATGCCCTCAACTTCCAATTTGGAGAATCCGTCCCCAGGCTTGAGTCACTGCTCCTTGTGGATGTGGTCCATGGTCAGGACCCTAAGGGGCTGATCTCCTTTTTCTATAACCATATCATGCTGCCCACGGCCACCTCGCAGGCACACCGACTGAAGTCCAAGTGGGAAGTGGACCTGGGGACTGTGGAGGATGGAGACTGGGAGGATGCACTGGTCACCTCTAAGACAGTATCCCCTAAACTGTCAGACAATCTCACACACCTATACATTCTACATAGGTCCTATCTCACCCCGATTCGCCTATCCAGGTTCAAACCCGATCACAGACCGGCATGCTCCAAGTGCGGGGACCCCAGGGGTACATTTTACCATCTGATATGGGCTTGCCCATGACTCCAAGATTACTGGTCACAGGTGGTTAAGTTTCTCCATGACCGCATGGGCTCTCCCCTATCTCTGTGCCCTCGCCAATGTCTACTTGGCATCCTCTCTATCCCTGAAGAGGAGAAGTACCTTAACATATTCCTACAAGAATCCCAATTTCTTGCCAGAATGCAAATAGCTCGCACCTGGATCAAAGTGACGCCCCCCACCATCCAGCAATGGATAGGTGCAGTGAACACCACTCTCCCTTATAAAAAGGTGTTGTATTTGCATAGAGGCTGCCCAGCCAAATACAACAAAATTTGGGACAGGTGGCTGAACGACACGTCCACATGCACGGACTAAGATCAATCCCCAGCCGAGGCACTGCCTTCAGCGTGTCACACATATTTGCATGTTGCCCCTCAATCTCACTGTTTATCTGATCTTGAGTACAATGTCATATGCCTCCTACACCCCTAATGTCTCTGTAGGTAAGAACTGTGTGTCTCCCCTCCAAGTGGACCTACTGGTCCTTGCGGTCGGATTCTTGGATATCACCCAATCAATGTGATCTGACATATGCAACACTTATTTGTAGGTTATGTCAAATGTGTTACCCTTCTGTTTAGTGCCTGTTGCACTTGATATTTGTTTATGTATCCTTTTTATTTATGCTCAATAAACTTCCTCTTGATTTAAAAAAAAAAAAAAAATGCAGTTTCAGAGGTTAAGAGCAGACAGATTTCCAAGATATGCTTTTTTTCAGATAGAGAAAACAGAAACATTGTGCAGATGTGATGCATAGTACAGTATATTATCCTTTTTAATATTGTACTATCTCAAAAACTATGCTTGGAAAATGATAACAAATCACAGTGAGAAATTATAAATAGTGCAAACTGAAATGAGAAGCAGCAGCGACATATTTTCCACAGACGAGAACTAATAAATCAAAAAAAGAGCTGCACTATACATTGGTGAACAGAAATACATAAATCAAAAATTTAAAACAAATAAAATATGATATGGTGTTGCAGTGTAATCAATAGTGTGACACCTGCATGTAACAAGATCCAAGTGCAAATACACTACTATGCTGATGTAGTGATAAAGTTCTCAAAAAAATAAAATAATATAAAAAAAGTTCATGGAAGTTTAAGACAATCCTCTTCATAAGTGTTCAGATAAGAATAATGGACGTCCAATCACCAATAAGGAACTCCAAATTGTGACACCACCTTAGTAAAGATGCAAGCTTACCAAATTCCGTGAACCCTTTCATTAAAGTGAGGTCAGATGAGCATGTGGCCAAACACCCTGGTCAGGGTATTTACAGGACTCTCCCACAAGATCCACTTAGAAGTGAGGATATGGGTTGTACTTCTTATTACAATGGTATCCAAGTGAGACCGCAATCGACATAAAAAGAGAAGCTCCATATAGTGTAACACCTTACTGTGTGGTCTGACATAGAGAAAATTCCATGCTGTACCCATGGTAGCCGTGTGTTCAGGATGGAGACTGAGAAGCCTAAAAAAACAGACAAATTGCACAGATTTGATGCATAGTACAGTATGTTATCCTTTTTAATATAATACAATTTTACTACAAATACTACACTAAAACTATAAATAAAAATGTGCAGTATATATTTTTTTCTGAGATCAAAACTGAAAATGCTTACAGATTCACACTACAACATTTACACCTTTTTGGTAGGCTACAAGAGGCACAGATAACACAATTTATTATAAAGGAATCTGTTTTGAAGAAATAATGTACTGACCAAACTATAAGTAAACATTATACTGTGATGGTGGGGAACATTGCTATCATGTAAAGGTTAAAAAAGGAAAATAACTTGTCAGACAAATTTACTCTCTTACCTGTCAATTAAGGCCTGAGAGGAAAGGAACTATCATCTACTGTATTCCAACAATCATCCAACTGTATGAGGTACACAATGGAGCCCACAAGCTAACTAAACTGGAACATTTCCCCTGCAGTACCCTCTAGTGGCAGAAATGCATATTTCTTGTTTGAGAACTGCATTGAGAAGTACAGTGTTACTTGAAATCTATTCCAGGATTTGCTTGTCTTCAGCTGAGAGAACTTTGCATAAAGTCTCAGAAATAATTCATTAAGGTCTTCATGTTATATAGTTTGAATACCATGTAATAGATATATTATTCATCATTGTAAAAGAACAAATTCACACTTCTTTATTTTTTTTCCAAATTCCAGGGCTAATTTATTTTTATAAAGCTAGTTGAGCGGTTTTGTCTGGGGATAGGTGGACTCTTTTTGTGTCTTACCCCCTCCCCCCACTGCATGTAATGCATGTTTTGAAAGCTATCTGGATGAAAGCTCTGATGGTGGTCCATCTTTATGCCTGATAGTAAATGGGGTGCCCATTCTGAGGGTGTCAACATCTGCCCTTGAACCCATATAATCTGATATCATATGGTCCAGGTAGTCAGCTGTGGGCACCTCTTACTAAAGAAGGACTTGAAAGCTTAATTTTGAAAGCCTTGTGCTGTGGAAGAGTCTTTCATTAAGAGGTTATTTCACAGCACATCGTCCAGATGTCTAATTTTTTTGCTCTCTCTATGACAACAGGATGAGTTTGGCTATTTTCTCCTTAAAATGTAGATCTAAAATGATAGTCAACCAGTAATGGTTCCATTCATTTATGTCCCAGATCCTGGGGTCCTTTTGCAGTCACTGCAGCATGAATGATCAGCCACAAATTTCCAGAGGCAGAGGAGCCTGAGTCCTCATGGTTGCTATGAATAATGTAAAACTTCTGGGTTGGTAGGGTTGAAATGTATCCCTGGAAGCCTTCCCCATGTCTTCCTCCTTCTTCTGAATACTAGCACCGCAACTGTTAGGATTGAGTTTGCCTGCTGGTGTCACTGAGGTGCTCTGGGCTTATTACTGCATTTTCAGTGTCCACCAGCAGGTGTCTCCCAGAAGCCAGCAGGCTTCTGTGATCAGCTCCACCTGGTTTCAGCTGCAAGGTGGCTATATAAGGCTGCTCCTGCTAACACACCTTGTGTCACTTTTTTGATAGCCATCCTTGCTAGCAAAGCCTTGTTCT